>NC_142020.1:6375000-6720000 GCF_049901735.1 Notechis scutatus
AGTAAAGAAAAAAAAGGGGGAAATGCTGCCAAGAGACTAGGAACCAAAGCAAGAAGATTGAGTTTTGGTTCCATTCCTGCACCACAAGTAAAAAGTCTGCTGGACTAGCGATTCGGCAAATGAAACAAATGTGAAATGTACTTGAGGCAGTCAGATGAACAGCAAATTTCAAATGAGTTCTTGAAACTGCATCGAAATCATTACAAGGGTGGCTTAACACTTACTGTAACACAATTGGGCTTTTGAAAGATTTAATTGCATTAGTCTGAATGGGGGGGAGTTGGATTGTTAAACAGGGAGAGAAAAAATTACATCTGGCTGCCAGTGAAGAGTAGAAAGGAGCATGGAATTCTCCATTTGTTCTAATCACCCGCATTGCAAGAATGTTTTACAGAAGTGTTTATGAACTGTAAAGTTAAATGGGAACAATTAATTAAAGTGTGCATTCATAAAATGCATCCCCTTCACCTAATTGTGTATAAACATCCATTTAAACTTTAGAATATGTCTTAAACTAGACATTCGGATTAATTACTAACAATTATACAAATGGTAAAGAAAGTTCATGTAATAAGGAACCCAATCGGTTTTCAATCCAACTCCTCACAACATCCATCCCAAAAGAAAAGTAGAATTGCTTGAGGGGTACTTGGCCTCTGGCCTTGGTTATTTTCTTGCAGATGTTTCATTACACAAACTAGATAACAATCCCAGTGCTAGAAAGGAGCAGGATTTGCTCTCTGTTTATATATAAGTGGCTTGCCCTGTCGATGTTGACAGGGTATTCTTGATGTTAGCTTGTTTGATGTTAGCTTGTTTGGCAGTTCCTTGATTGGGGTATTGTTTACTTCTTGGTTGTTGGGTCTGGTGTTAATCTTGGTGCTATTCTCTGCTCATCTAGCTGTTAATTGCTGGTGAGGAGCTCTTTTAGTCTTGTCCTCTTTTTTGGCTTGTTGATTGTCTCATTTGAATGGTATGTAGACACTGTTTGTGTCTATATGCCTATTGATGACTGATTTGACAGAGTGCCAGGCTTGATAAATTGGCCATCAATAGGCACATAGACTCATAGACATAAACATCATCTGCATAATGTTCAAAGTAACAAAATGTCTCCAACAAAACAACTGGGCTCAGAGAGCACCAAAGGCCCCTTTGCTTCCCTCTCCTCCTAAAAAAAGAAATGTGTTCCACTGTTTATTTAATTTGGGGGTGTGTCCTTGTTTTAGTAGAGTAGCATAGAATAGAGTAGAATAGAGAATAGAATAGAATAGAATAGAATAGAATAGAATAGAATAGAATAGAATAGAATAGAATAGAATAGAATAGAATATTGGAATGAAGAGTAGAGTAGAGTAGAGTAGAGTAGAGTAGAGTAGAGTAGAATAGAATAGAATAGAATAGAATAGAATAGAATAGAATAGAATAGAATAGAATAGAATGGATTTTTTATTGGACAAGTGTGATTGCACAAGCTTCGCTGCATTAAAGCAATTTGGACTATTGGGCAAAAACAAAGTGTTGAGGTATTCCCCGTTAGGAGAATGAGTGCACTTAGGGAAACATAGTGAGAGTGGTGTTGAACAACACTCAACCAGCACACAGATACACTGAATAGTATAATGTAAGTTTTACTTCCAGTAAACGGGTAAACAAAGTCCAACAAACAGTCCAAATCACACACGGTTAAAGCAGTTAGTATCAGTCCAGGGATAATCCAAAAACAAAGTCCAGTATCGTACACAAAGTTCAGTAAACGGAGTTTGCTAACAGGTGTAAGACTCACAGCAATCCAAGCAGAACGACGATCAGGCAAAACAGCAAAAGGAGAAATGCAAGAAGAACAAACCAGGTTTCTGGCTCCATCTTATGGCTGTTGGAGGAACCTCAGCCAATCACTATTACAGCATTCTCTTAAAGAAACAACATTAAATAACTATCCTGGTTTATATATTGCCAACCCAACTGTTAGGTGACTATCATTCTTAACACAAAGCCCAAATATACCATTAAACATTTTTCTAAGAAACTATGGGATTAAAAAAAAAGATATTAAAAACAGAGTACTTTACATTTTTTCCTGCCCCTTCCCCCCAAACAAACCTTGTAATAATCCAAGAATTGGGGGGAAGAGAGGAAGTATTGGAGAAATGTTCCATTTTACTTCTTTATTCATTCATTAGTCCTCGGTGAATTTTAATGAGGCTTTCCATTTGAAGAAATTCCATGAAATCCCACAATTCAGGACACTGATTTTTTTTTTTAGCAAGTTTGTCAGTGTGATGAAACATGGAGTTATACAAGTAGATATAAAAATATAAGAATGGCTGTTTTAAAATGTAATGTCACATAAGTGTCAAAAGAACCCAGTAGTTTTCATGATGTGGTGACTTTGCTAAAAAAATTAGTTGTTTTGTTATTTCAGTTGTGAATAACAGTGACAGATTAGAATAAGGATCCTTGTTTTGAGATAGACATTAAAAAAACACTGCTCATCCTACAAAATTGGAATAGCAATAGCACTTAGACTTGTATACTGCTCCTCGGTGCTTTTGCAGCAATTTGAGTGATTTACAATGTCAGCATCTTGCCCCCAACAATCTGGGCCCTCATTTGATTGACCTCTGAAGGATGAAAGGCTGAGTCAAACTTGACTTATCAGGATTGAATTCCTAACAGTGTGAGCAGAGTTAGCCTGCAATACTGCCTTCTAGCCACTGGCCATTATGGCTCTAATATTTGTGTGCCAGTATTGGTAGTCAATACAATGGTACTGAGCATTGTCTCGCCTCTCCTATTTTCAATAAACTTTCTACCAAGCAATTAAAGCACAATCCCACTTAAAATTCTTCATTCGTATTACAATTCTTATTTCCATAATAGAGTCTAACCTACAAAAGAGCATTTTAAAGTAGGAAAGATATTAAGCTATCTGAAAGGCTGCCATCTGTTTCTTTCAACATTATGCTGGAAAATACCTTCATTGCTTCTTTTTCAGAGTTAATTCACTCCCACCCCCAAATAAACATCAGGAGTAGTTCCTTATTTTACATTTTCTACAGACTATTAAGTCATCTCCAACAACAGATGGCATATACCACACACACATACACACAAACATATGCATTCCTGCATGCATATTTGAAAAAAAAAATTGGATAAATGTAGATTAGCTCTTTTGGAAGGCTCAAGTTCAGCTTGGCTAAGAAATTTCCAGAATATTATCAATATTGTTAGAAGACAAGAACATGTTTAAATTGAGTTTATATATGGCTGCCTCCAGATGTCTGGACTTTGGGTTCCAGAATTATCAGCATCTTCACTGCTGATAATTTTGGGACTTAAATACACATTGTGAGATGCCTACTGTCAAGACTCAACCTCATGAGAGGAAGATGAGAAGTAAGTGAACATATTGATCAAAAGGCAACAAGCCAAACCGCAGTACTAAAGGAGAAAGAATACTTGTAGATCCTACCAACCCCAACCTTGATACATATAATTTTGATATGAAATTTGAGTCCAGGGCCAGAAGAGGCATGAGACTATGAGGCAAAGGTATGGTCATTTATAACTGCAGAAACTAACCCTAGTAAAAATGTGCTGCATCTGGATGGGGGGTGTACCTCTATGATCTATGACTGGCATTTATATGTTATGCCAGAGCAATATTAACTGTAAGGTTTAGGCTAAGAAGGCTGGCACAGTGCAAGAATAGACAGTGGGAGACACATTCAACATTTTGAGTACATTTCTGGGTTCTGTCTTAAAATGGCTTGCATGACAAATCACAGAAACCTCATTTTTCACCCAAAACTGGTGAAATTCTTCCCCATTATAGTTTCTGGACTTCAGAATGCTCTTTGGATTGGACAACCATACATGTTCCCAAAGAAGCATCATTGTTTTTTTAAGAATGACAACATGAAGCCCACAGGGGGGGGGAAATGTGTGTTAACCATGTTATTAGCACCCCTGGTAGTCAACCTGTCCATTTCAACCCTAAAACCAATATCAAATCACATAACTTACTGGTATGATCAACCTATTTAAAGAGATCTTAATTTATAAAACTTTTAATCCTTAATTTAATCTTGAGAACTATCACGAGATAACAGATGCTAAGATGGAATAGAGGTCTTTTTCTGGCTTAATACATTTCATTGGCTATGCTGTAATTTGTTGAAAGCATCTGGGAGGTTTATAAAAATCTTAAATGTATTATTAATATTGATTTCATTTGAGTCGTGGCTTTTCTGTTTTTCTAAGCGTTCTGTGCAGATAAGAGTCAACAAAATTCAAGGTGCGCTGGACTCTGATCTCTTGAGGCCATGAAGGGACTTGAGACTGATGGTCTGACCCCTCTCTTGGGCTCAGCCTGGATATCTCCTACATCCGTGATGGCAAACCTATGGCACGTGAGCCAGAGGTGGCATGCAGAACCTTCTCTATGGGTCTTCAGGTTTCTGGAGCTCCAGCACACACGAAGACCAGCCGGCTGCCATACATATGTGCACCGGCCAGCTGGTCTTCAGTTTTCAGTGCTCTGGCATGTGCGCACATGTGCCCATGTGCCTGCGTTCTGGTTTGGGCACTCGGTGCCAAAAAGGTTTGCCATCACTGTCCTACATGTTCTTCTTGGAGATTTTTTTTTTTCATGAGGTATTGCTGAATCAGGTGGACTTTTTTCACTCCACTCCATCCTTAATACTGTCACACAATCAGGCTCACCTTAATACAGTTGTCAGGGTTCCAAGTAATATACCCATTGCAAACAGAACTCCGAGGCAGGTTGATTCCTCAAAGAACAGTTTTATTTGGAGATATCATCTTGGCACAGACTGGTGGAAAGCCAACTCTGAGAGTTCCCGTGCTTTCCACCTAATTAAAAAAAGTGAAAGTTTCCTGTTCTCTCAAACAATAAGTCACATTGTCCAATCTGGATATTGGTTGGTTTCCTGGTTACTTTTCTCCTCCTCCTCCAGCCAGCCAGCAGTTGGAATGTCCATGACTCATAAGAGAACTATTTTGTTTTGGCTACAAAACCCCAGCTATCTCTATACCCCACCTAAACTCCAGGCTGTATCAAGCCTGAATCCATGTTCAAGAAGAATCCCTATAGAAAAAGCTACAGCCACAACGAGGTCAGCTTCAGGGTTGACAACAGCAGTGGAAAAAACCATGATACATTTTTTTTAAAAAAAATGAGCTAAAGGTAGCAAAATGTGCTCACACACATGCAAATCCAGATGTGCATTCTGTTGTTCTTTTAAGCCTTATTCTCTCCCACAGTCTGTTTTGCTTGTCAAATGTTTCAGGCCTCCACCACAGATGTGTTTTCTGTCTTTTTCATCTGACAAATCCCAGGAAGGATCACAATATTTGTCAGTACTAATGGAATTCAATGCCCCTAAAATAATAAAAAAAATATGTACCTATCCTGAATAGTTCCCTGGTTTTCACTACACTATGCTCCTGGAAATGATTTTCAGAGCATAACCCAGAATTTTCAGAATCCATTGTTTTCCACCTGTTTCCAGATTTAAAAAGAAGGAAATAATTACAATACAATAATTACAACTCACCCAATCTTCCAACATGCTTGCTATAACTTCAGCGTATGTTCAGAAAGGAGAATTGGAAAGTGTTTTTCTCTGCCAATCATTTTGTCCTTGTTGGATTGTATAACACATTGGATAATACCCTCTCCCTTTAATTAACCATATGTCTAAAATTGGGAATGGGGTATCAGTTGAATCAATTATGTCAAGATTCCCTGGTTGTCGGCCAGAAGTCAGAGAATCAAAGGAAACATTAGAATGTCAATGTTTTTCTGTGCAAACCACATGCTGTATTTATGAGTTATAGCTCCAGTTTTATAAGAATCCAGGGAGTTCCAATTTTCGACCACAGATTGATGGACCATAGAAATTAGTACCAGCATTGACTTTCCTCCTCAGAAGCTGGCTGTGAAGTACACAAACGATGATCACAGGGTCATCAAAAACATCCAAATTTTGCAAGCATCCAAATTTTCACCACACACCTATGAGGACTGATTTTTTTTTCTTTATCATCATAACTTCAAATAAGCATTAAACAGGCCACTCGTTAAATGAGGACAATCTGCATGTTGAAATAAGATCTTTCTGGAAAGCAAGGGTGGCATCCTTGAATGAGTTTACAAATCTGACAAAACCAGACTAAGAACTTTATATAGTGTAAGAAGTGAAGTTAACTACTGAGAGATTTCTACATATCAAACTGAATGTATTCATCTATACTAATAGAAGAGAATAATTGTTTATTACAAAGCACACAAAAGAGGGAAACAAAAAAGACCAAAACACCTCCTCATCAGCAATCTTTACTCATATGAGCAGAGATTAACATCAATGTTAGACCAATTAATGCTAGATCAACAATCAAGAAGTCAATCAATCAACCAGTTTATTACAGTCTTAGACCAGAAACCAGAACAAATAAAACGCTCAATAAATATACAATTAAAAATTCTAGTATAAAATAATAAATAACAACTAAAATCTATAATAAAAATCCAGTCTGTCAATTATATATAGTCTAACTATCCTAAAATTACAATTCATACACTGTGTGGCTCATTGTAGGTTCAACGCTAAAAGGGAAAATACTAAGCAGTGCAAAGGGTTTGCCACATTTGTTATATAACATAACTATGGTGGAGAAGACATGTGTTTGCGACAAATCCCCAGTGCTTCTTTGCAGAATCTGGCCACCAGCGCTGTAGTTATGGACCAGTGGTGGGATTCAAAAAAATTGATTACTGGTTCTGTGGGCATGGCTTGGTGGGCGTGGCAGGGGAAGGATACTGCAAAATCTCCATTCCCTCCCCACTCCTGGGGGAAGGTTACTGTAAAATCCCCATTCCCTCCCCACCCCACTAACCTGCTTTCCAGCTCTGTTCTCCTGTGCAGGGCAACCAAAGAAGACCCAGCCGATCAGCTTGGACTCAGGAGGCAGAGAATAGATGGGGTTGGTGGGGCCAGTCAGAGGTGGTATTGGCCGGTTCTCCAAACTACTCAGAATTTCCGCTTCTGGTTCTCCAGAACCTGTCAGAACTGGCTGAATACCACCTCTGTTATGGTCTGATCATCCTTAAGCAGCCATTGAAGATAGGTAGTATTGGAGTGGCAGGATATCTAGCAGTTATTGGCAGAATAATTTTGATGACCCAAATAAAGTTGATAACCCAATAATTTTGATGACCCAAATAAAGTTGATGACCCAAGCTCTGTAAAGGACCTTGGAATACTCACCTCTAATGATCTAAGTGCTAGAGCCCACTGCAACTACATAGCCAAAAAGGCATTAAGAGTTGTTAACCTAATCCTACGTAGCTTTTTCTCTGGTAATATCACACTACTAACCAGAGCATACAAAACATTTGCTAGACCAATACTGAATACAGTTCATCAGTCTGGAACCCACATTACGTATCTGATATTAGCACAATTGAGAAAGTACAGAAATATTTCACAAGAAGAGTTCTCCACTCCTCTACTCTTTGTAGAATACCTTATGCCACCAGACTTGAAATTCTAGAACTAGAAAACCTTGAATTATGCCGTCTTCGGTCTGACTTAAGCATGGTATATAAAATCATACATTGCAATGTCCTACCTGTCAGTGAATACTTCAGCTTCAACCATAACAACACAAGAGCACACAATAGATACAAACTCAAAGTAAACCGCACCAAACTTGATTGCAGGAAATACGACTTCAGCAATAGAGTGGTCAATGTCTGGAATACTGTACCCGACTCTGTAGTTTCTTCCCAAACCCCAAAAACTTTAACCTTAGACTGTCTACTATTGACCTCACCCCTTTCCTAAGAGGTCTGTAGGGGCGTGCATAAGCGCACCAACGTGCCTACCGTCCCTGTCCTATTGTTTCTCTTATTCTTTTATTTTTCTTATATGTACCCATTTCATGTATTCACAACTATGTATACACTTATACTTATTATCTTGTAAACAATTGGCAAATAAAATAAATAAAATAAATAAAATAAATAAATAGAATATATTTGTTCCTAATCTCTGTGTAAAACCAAGAAGTAAACAATACCCTAATCAAGGAACTATCAATGCAGACAAACAAGCTAACAGAAAACAACAGCCTAATCAAGGAACTACCAAGAACTCTTCCACTAACGCTGACAGGTCAAGCCACTAGTAGATAAAAATAAGAGCAAGCCCCACTTCCTTCTAGCACTGATGATGCTACCTAGTTTGGTAATGAAATGTCTAAAAGAAAAACACCAAGCTCAGAGAGCATCAAGGACCCCACATATTCATCTGTTCCAAAGATCTATAGAAATATGCGGTATGTTTCTGTTAATGAACATAAAGGAAGGTTATAACAAAACAAGGAATTTATTCCAGCATCTAAACAATTTCCATCATTCAGAATATTCTCCTTGAATGTTTTCCAGGTGAGGGCAAGCTTTAAATTAACTGCTGTCTCCAAATTATTTTAGCTAGGACATTCTTGTATCACGTGTAGCAATATAGCCCCAACACTAGCATGGGTTACATATGGAAAGCACTCTAAAATTAACACCGGAGAAAAGAATTAATCACGGCCAAGTCGGGGAGCAGGGGAGGAAGCTGCCTGCTTCGCAACTTGTTTTTAATCAAACAACCTGAATGCATTTGTCAATCTATAATAATTCCCTGCCCTCTTATTTCTGACAGCAAAGCATCAGAGCTTAATTAGTAAAATAAGAAAAGCCTGAGGTTAGCCACCTGTAGCTTATTTAATTAGATCGTTTCTATATTAGTTTCCAATTTAGGATTTCCAGAATGATTTGAAATTATCTGTAAATCGGTACAAAAGACAGTGTGTTCAGGAGGTATGAATACAGGGGGAGAGAGGGAGGGAGAGAGAGTGGGGGTAGAAAGAGAGAAAGAAAAAAAGAGAGAGAGATGAGAGAGAACAGGGGTGTCAAACTTGCATCATCACAGTGATATCACATGATGTATCAGGACTTCTTTCCCCTTCGCTAAACCAGGTGGGGGTGGGGCCAGCATTTGACGCATTCGGCCCACGGGCCACAAGTTTGACACCCCTGAGATAGAGAGATGAGAGAGAGACAGAGAGACAAAGAGAGAGATAAAGATAGAAAGATAAAGATAGAGATAGAAAAAGAGAGAGAGGTAGAAAGAGAGAGAAAAAAGAGACAGAAAGATGGAGGAGAGAAAGAGAGGAGACAGATAGGAGATAGACAGACACACAGATGACAGATAGGAAGACAGGCAAAAATTCTGTAAATACTATGTGTGAAATGAGAATTTAAAATATTGTATGATAAAGGATTTATTTTTGTAAATATCTGGGCAAATTTGCCAGAAGAAGAAGATCATGAGAGAGACACCATCATGTGAAAAGTCCTCTTCCTTCCTTATGAAGATAGAAAATCCATCAAAAGTGTCTACAAAAACTTGTTGAAAGAAACCAGGTTTCACAATTACATCTCTTCTCACCATGACTGTAAATAGTTGCTTGACTTACAGCCCACTTTGAAGTGGGAAATGAAAATTATAAACAAAGAAAAAGAAAGAGAAAGGAAAAAAAATTCCCTCCCCAAATTTATCTTTGTCATATGTGTGAAATAACACATGAAACTCACAGGGTTCTGCAATCCCTCAGATAAGTGTAGTTCTTAACACCCTTTGTCAAAAAAAAAAAAAATCCAACCTTTAACTGGAGGTTTTAAGAAGAGATTGGATTTGTCTGGACTAGTATGAGGTCTCCAGCAAGCAGGGGGTTAGACTAGAAGACCTCCAAGTTCCCTTCTAACTCTGTGATTCTGTATTCTGCAACTTGGCTCTCTTTTAAATATATCCTTCCCGTTCTGGGAAGTATTCTCCATGGAGACAGCCTAATGATTAAGACAGTTTAAGTGTATGGTGTACTTGTGATCAAAACTGTGTTCTGAATCCAGATGTCATCCTGAGGCATGTATATTCGCCTTAATTCGTGAATCCAGATAGCCCCAAATGAGTTCTGCCCATCATGATTTAAGATTTTAAACTTGAAAGTAAAAACTGTGGTGAAACAGATCTGGTTCTAATAGCTACTGAACTCTTAATAGTAACGATCTGGGTTTATATGCACAACTCTACAGCTGCAGAGATAAACAGTTCAAAACTCTCTTTTTTTTAATATCCAGTGTGCAGTAAATCCCATTTTTGGAGTCCAAGTCTCTCTCTCTCTCTCTCTCTCTCTCTCTCTCTCACACACACATATATTTGCTAAGAATAAGCATCTCCTTTAACAGCCAAACAGTGAAATTCACTTGGCTCTGAATTCGCAACCTTCAGGAACCATCTGATGCCTTCGGTTATCTTATTCCATCCACTTGGCTTGCAGGGGACAAAGTGGCTTAGAGTTGAAAAACAAACTTGTGTGTTTGCCTCAGGCACAATATTGGAGCAAAATAGTACAGCTCAATTATCTGTAGGGTTTTTAGAGGGGAGGGAAGATGGCTCGGGGTTTGGTTCGGATCCAATCTCCCTGGGCTGCATCAGATCAGTCACTTCTCATCTTGAACAAAATGGAGAAGGGGGCCATTTTCATCTCGGAGATGTTAGCCCGAAGGCACGTAAGTTCCTATCAGACAGGCAGTCTAAGGCAGCAGGAGATTTTCTGAATGAAACAGGGAGTCAGGGGAGAGAAAAACCAGTCTGATCCTAGCAGCCAACTCTTCAGTTCAAAGATTTAGGTCAGTATCAAGAAAGTTTGCAAGATTTATGAAACCTCGTTATCCTCTGATACAATCTGTCGCTCAATGAGCTGAAATACTTTTTGGGGGAGGTCTAAAATTGTGATACTGGAACTCCAAAGCCAGCCATCTCCTCTGGGAAAATTACTATGGTGTCACACTGTAAAACCCTTTTACCCCATTGCTGATGTCCTCTCTTCAAGATTCCACATGCAATTTATCTCCCAAGATTGTAGGGGGAAGAATGTGGGACTGTGTGACGTTTTATTTGTCTGCTTGTTTAACTCAGGATGGATCTTTGAACATCCTGTTTATTTTCTCTCGGCCTCTCTTCCACCATACAAGTACTGTTATCTGCTCTAGGTTCACAGCCCCACTGCAGGACACACAGATACGTGCATCTAGGCATTAAATTGGCTTAGTTAGTTGCTGGACCCAGGTATTGTTTGCAACATATGATCTAATGCTTAGCATCTGCTGAGGCTTCCTATTAAACCGAAAGGGTTTAATAGGAATAAAATAAAATTCTTTTATTTTTCTTATATGTACCCATCTCATGTATTCAAACTATGTATACAAAAAGTGACAAATCCACCCACCATCAGACTGAAGTGAGTTAATTAGCAACAACAAGGAAATAAATCCAATAAGTAAATACAATTCAATTTCAAAGGAAGATCACAGGACAAGATGTGGAAGATAACAAAGAACAGAATTGGTTTAAATTGACTAAAGGCACACAAGTTTAGGCAAACAAAGTTGTGCTGTGTGCATTTTGGAACTTGGCTCCCCATGGGATTGAACGCATGGGACTCCGCTTTGAGGCCTGATTCACAAAGGTCACAAGAAATGAGTCTTAATGTCAACTTATCATAGTTGCTAGAAGTGGCTTCTGACTCATGCTGACCTTCTACCTAAAATGAAGATAACTTTCCATGCAAGGGCATGACAAATAAATCACGGGGAAAAATGTTTATTTATTTATTTGTTTGTTTGTTTGTTTATTTTTTTGATTTGTCAATCGCTTACAAGATAATAGGTATAAATATACACATAGTGATGAATACATGAAATGGGTACATAGAAGAAAAATAAAAGAAACAATAGGACAGGGACAGTAGGCATGTTGGTGCGCTTATGCACACCCCCTACAGACCTCTTAGGAAAGGGGTGAGGTCAATAGTAGACAGTCTAAGGTTAAAGTTTTTGGGGTTTGGGGAAGAAACCACAGAGTCAGGTAGAGTATTCCAGACATTGACCACTCTGTTACTGAAGTCATATTTCCTACAATCAGGTTTGGTGCAGTTAACCTTGAGTTTGTATCTATTGTGTGCTCTTGTGTTGTTATGGTTGAAGCTGAAGTATTCATTGACAGGTAAGTCATTGCAATGTATAATTTTATATACCATACCTAGATCAGACCGAAGACAGCGTAATTCAAGGTTTTCTAGGTCTAGAATTTCAAGTCTGGTGGCATAAGGTATTCTACAAAGAGTAGAGGAGTGGAGAACTCTTGTTGTGAAAAATTTCTGGACTTTCTCAACTGTGCTAATATCAGATACGTAATGTGGGTTCCAGATTGATGAGCTGTATTCGAGTATTGGTCTAGCAAATGTTTTGTATGCTCTAGTTAGTTGTGTGATATTATCAGAGAAAAAGCTACATAGGATTAGGTTAATAACTCTTAATGCCTTTTTGGCTATGTAATTACAGTGGGCTCTAGCACTTAGATCATTAGAGATGAGTATTCCAAGGTCCTTTACAGAGCTTGGATCATCAACAAGGTCTTGACTATTCAGCTTGTATTTTATTTTCTGATTTTTTTTGCCAATATGTAAGACAGAGCATTTATTTGTTGAGATTTGAAGTTGCCATTTGTTTGACTGATAGAAGTTGGAAAAAGAATGAGGATTTGGAGGAAATCAACCTTGACAAATCCACCCATCCTTATAATAGCAGAAACTTAAGCAAATATGTATTCCAAAGGAAAAATAAAATGGTCAAGATGAAGGAATCTTGCCTTTGTTTATTTCTCTAAAACTCTAAATGCTGTTTTTAACTGTATTCAGGAGCTCAAAATATCCTGAGAAATTGCAGAAGAAAAGTATATCGCACAGAAAACTACATATTTCACAGGAAAGATTTTGTAGCACTATTATTTGAACCAGAAACTGATCGGTTTCCTTCGTGATAGAAGAAATTCAGCCAATCACTAGAGACTTCAGCCCCTCTATCAAAACCAAACTCCATTCTGATTTGGTTTCCATCCTATTTTCCATTTCATTTTTTAGAAAATCTCTACAAAAATGTAATATGTTTTTTCAATATTTTAAACACATGCTCTCCAATGTGAATTGCAATATACAATATATTTTAAGGGGAAAAATTATGCTGAATCATTTGGGAAATCACCCTAGGGAAGATGAATAACTGAGATGGAGATGGAGATGCAGAACTACATCAGCTGAAACTGAATTTTAAACAAAAAAAATCTACAAGCATTCCTAATTGGCATATAGAATTTATCGAAAACTATTGAATCTTCACTAAAGAAAGCCCCAAAGGATATTGTGGTTAAGGGCAGCACATTACTTTAACAATTGATTTCTTGGTTCATCTGATATATTCCCAGAAACTATTTTTCTTCCAAACATTTTATTTATACAATATAAACTCCATTTGAGGATGAAGCATAAGTCATAAAATATCAGATCTAGATGATTACGCATACATTAACGAAGTTACAAATATGTCATAGAGAAATAGTGATGTGGTACAGAAAGCCACAGCAGTAACCTTGGAAAAACTATGCAGAAACAATTACTAAAATATATACAAAATCATGCTCTAAGCACAGAAAATGAAGTATGCAGAACCTCCTGGGTTATAACACGGAGAGAAAAATCAGTTTTGTGGTGTGGACTGCCTTGAAGAGCTGACATCAGATCTTCTCTGTGTTGGCCCCAGATGGCACTTGAATTCAAGTCCAACAAGGTATTCCAGGATTTTAGGCTAGACTGGAATCCATATAACAGATAATCAGAGTTGGAAAAGACCTTATAGGTCATCCAGTCCAACCCCACACCCAAGTGGGAAACCCTACACCATTTCTGACAAATGGCAGTCCAATCTCTTCTTGAAAGTCTCAAGTGATGATGCTCCCACAACTTCCGAAGACAAGGTGTTCCATTGGTTGATCTCACTGTCAGAAAGTTTCTCCTCATTTCCAGGTTAAATCTCTCCTTGTTTAGTTTCCATCCATTATTCCTTGCCTGGCCTACAGGCACTTTAGAAAATAGCCTGATCCCCTCCTCTCTGTGACAGCCCCTCAAATATTGGAAGACTGCTATCCTGTCTCCCCTGGTCCTTCTCTTTACTAGACTAGCCAAGTCCAGTTCCTGTAACCATTCTTCATATGTTTCAGCCTCCAGTCCCCAAATCATCTTAGTTGCTCTTCTCTGCACTCTTTCTAGAGTCTCAACGTCTTTTTTATAGTGTGTTGACCAAATCTGGATGCAGTACTGTATACTCTATACAGTATAGTGTGGTTTTACTAAGGCTTTATAGAGCAGTATTAGCACCTCACTTGATCTCAATTGTATCCCTCTGTTGCATCAACTCAGAATTCATGTACACCAATCCATGTATTTCTAAATAAGACAGCAGAAATAATTCATAGATTTCTATTTTGTTGCCAAGTATCCTATACATATGGTCTAAGAAAGACATTATGAATTGAGCTTAATACAAAACACCCTCACCATTACCTAATCCTCTTAAGGGAAAGGCATGGTTCCTGTGCTGTGACAGTTACTCCTCGACCTTCAACCATTCATTTAGTGATCATTCAAAATTAGGGCACTGAAAAAAGTAACTCATGACTATTTTTCACACTTACAACCTTTGTTGTATCCCATATTTATGATGGTTGCAGTGTCCCATACGATCTCCTTTTGTGACCTTCTGAGAAGCTAAAACAATGGGGAAGCCAGGTTCACTTAACAACCATGTTAACTAACTTAACTGCGGTGATTCACTCAGGGGTGGGCTTCAAACATTTTAACAACAGGTTCTCTGCCCAGTTGCTGGATGGCTGTAGCCATGGTGGGCGTGGCCTAATCAGCCTCCTGCACCACAACGGGACGGGCATTTTTGCCCTCCCCGGGCTCCGGAGGCTCTCTGGAAGCCGGAAACAGGCCCGTTTCTGCCTTCACAAACTTCTGGGAAGCCCATTTTTTGCCCTCCACGTGTACCCTGCACTTACCTGCATCCAAAACTGGCTGCATGGGACTCCTGGGAGGGACAGGGCAGGGTGGGTGTGGCCTGCCAGTGGTGGGATTGTGGGGGGTGTTTCTCCAAACTGCACAGAATCTTAGCTAGAAGATCTCCCTAAACCCTCCCAGCATCCCACCCCCTGGATTCATTTAACTGTAGCAAGAAAGATCGTAAAATGGGGCAAAACTTACTATCTGACTTAACAACAGAGCATTTTGGGCTCAATTGTAGTTGTAAGTCAAGTGTCAACTAAAAAAGAGACTCCTTTGGTCTTTTTAGCTGCCAGAAAAAGGGAGGGGGGGGGAAACAGTGCATTCTTTAAGTGCCTAGATAATCACCCTGGCAGCCCAAAGTTGTCGGAGCGCAAGAAAATTATTGCAGAGTATGATTGATGACTCTTGGGGATGGATGTGTTCCATTGGAGAATACACATCCAGGGGGTAGGGGGAAGACCAGGGTCAAAGGGGAAATGAATGATGTATTTTAGTATCGGCTGCATCCAGCCAACACCAACATGTCTACTTCTAATAAATCAATTTTCTTTTCTCTGAGATGTGGCTAGAGACTTATGATTGGAATGGGGAGTGGATTTGTTGGAGTCCTGACATCAAGGACTACCTATGCTGCCTTATTGCTCTGTCTTATAGATGGGACTATAAGCCAAATATTATAGAAGCATAACATCAAGACATTTAAAGTACAAACATGTCAAGCAGGTATAAGATTGATGATCTCTCATCCATGTGATATTAGCACCTCTGAAGCTTCCACATTTATTCCATCTGCCATTTAAAATCTTGAAAACAACACAGTTCTTTTTTGTCTTTGTGCTTCCAAGCTGCTAAAAAAAAACCTCGTGTTCCTTTTAGAAAGTGTGAAAGGCAAGAACAGATTGAGCAAAAACAAGAAAGAAAGAAATACAGTATGCCAGTTTACCCAAAAGGACTCAAAATCCCATCTGTAGTTGGTCAGTTAGTGCCAAAGAGTTGCAAATTTGGAACAGAAGCAGCTTATTTTGGAGTGAATCACTGTGCCAGCTTTTGTCTAGGAACTGCTTTCCAGTAATAGTTCCATTTTCATACCTAGCTTGAAATGTTTGAGGTTAAACATGGGATCTTCTGCATATAAAACATATATTCTGGTAACTATCAACATTCCACAACCAGATTCCTGTATTGAACCATCTGTATTCCTGATTGAAGTTCTGGTATACCACACTAAAAAAATAAATTTATTTTCAACCCCAACCAAAAAAATTTATTTTACGAGCAGTTCAGAGAAGACCAGGGGTGGGCTTCAAATAATTTAGCAACTGGTTCTCTCCCCAGTTGCTGGGTGGGCGTGGCCATGGTGGGCGTGGCCTAGTCAGCCTCCTGCATCACCCTGGGAGCAAAAACAGGCAGCGGGGGGGTGTTTTCGGCCACCCTGGGCTCCGGAGGCTCTCTGGAGGCCAGAAACAGGCCCATTTCCGGCCTTCCAGAACTTCCAGGAGGCCCATTTTTCACCCTCCCCAAGACTCCACATGAACCCTGCACTTACCTGCAGTTCAAAACAGGCTACGTGGGGACTCCTGGGAGGGAAGGGGAGGGACGGGCAGGGCCAGTCAGTTGCCGGAACTACCGGTTCGCCAAAACTGATGTAACATTAACATCCAGTTCGCCTGAACCGATGCAAACTGGTAGCGGCCCACCTCTGGAGAAGACCAACAAATGTGATAGACCCATACTGGCACAGTGTTAGAATGCAGCGTCTGCATTGCACCACCAGGAATTCAATCCTGGAGGTTGACTCAGCCTTCCCTCCTTCTGAGGTCAGTACAGTGAGGACCCAGATTGTTGGGGGCAATAGGCTGACTCTTTAAACCACTTAGAGAGGGCTGGAAAGCACGTGAAGCAGTGTAGAAGCCTAATTGGTATCGCTATAAGGGGTCTGGAGGCTAAACAATATGATGAACAATTGAGGGAACCAAGTACCTCTAATTTAACGAAGGGAAAGACTAGAGATGATATGATAGCAGTCTTCCAGTGCTTGAGGGCTGTCACAGAAAAGAGGGGGTTGACCTATTTTACAAAGCACTAGAAAGCAAGAAGAGAAGCAATGGATAGAAACTAATCAACCTACTACTCAACTTCCTTAAACTGAGAGCAATTAACCAATGGAACAGCTTGCTTTCTTGAGCTGAGAGTATTCCATTGCTTGAGTTTTCAAGAAGAGATTGGACAACCATTTATCCAGAGTGGTATAGAGTGCAGGGAGGTTGGAGTAAGAGACCCTAAACCTGACACTCCTTTCCAACCCTGTTATCGTGTGTTCTAGGTTCTAACAGAAAAGTACTAGGATTCTAATCTAAGTTCAAATCACCACTTAACGATGAAACTTACTGGGTCCCCAATTGCTGTCTTTTAAAAGGAAAAAAATACTCAGTGTCCTAGATGACAACTCTTTTGGTAAAAACAACTTTATCATTTTTTATCCTTCTTGTAAAAGTATCTGTCTACAGTCTATACGGTTCCCGTTTGTTTCCAGTGCATTGCCTGTTCCTTGAACCATTAAACCAGAGGTGGAATTCAGCAGGTTGTGGCCAGTTCTGGAGAACCGGTAGTGGAAATTTTGAGTAGTTTGGAGAACTGGCAAATCCCACCTCTGACTGGCCCTGCCCCCATCTATGCTCTGCCTCCCATTGAGTCCCAGCTGATTGGCTGGGTCTTCTTTTGTTGCCCTGCACAGGAGAACGGAGCTGGAAAGCAGGTTAGTGGAGTGGGGAGGGAATGGGGATTTTGCAGTATCCTTCCCTTGCTATGCCCACCAAGCCATGCCCACAGAACCGGCAGTAAAAAAAATTGAATCCCACCAGTGCATCAAACATGGCAGGATTAATAATAGACATACTTTCTTGTTCTGAATCTTTTTGATACTACACCAAATGAACAGAACCATCTGGTAGAAACTCACAAATATATAACTTCATCCAACTATGCCCCATCAGAAACAAAACTACGCTGAAATATATACCTTCACTTTACCAAAAGTTTGTTTTTTTCTCTGCAAGACAAAAAAATATTTTTATATGCCTTATACTTAGAGGATGTTCATCTTTCTCTCAGATATCTACTTCACTAGTGTTCTGGAAATACTGCTTTGAATCGAGGTTAATCCCCTCCCCCCTTAATATTTTTTCTCTAGTACATATTTTTACTTTTATTTAGTTTTACAAACTACTGAATGGAAGGATTCAAACCATGGAAAGCGCAGACTTCATGAACAATGAACATACTATCAGATACAAGATATGCATGTATCCTTCAGTCCCTTATAGCAGTGGCCCCCAACCTTTTTTGTACCACGGCCCAGTACCGGCATCACAAAATGATCCACAGCCCGGTACCGGCATCAGCATGCACGACCAAGGCAAGGCGAGCCGAGCGAATGGCCAGCCAGCTGTCCCCCGCTTCTCCCCGCCACCTTCAACTCCTCCTTTGTACCTTTTTTGTGCTTTTCGGGCTCTTTCTTAATCTCCTCCTGAGTAACGTGAGACTCCACCGCCGTCAGGAGGTTCTTTGTTCGAAGCCCCCCGCCTTCGATGAAACTAAGGCGTGAGGATTCCTGCAGCACCCAA
Organism: Notechis scutatus; assembly: GCF_049901735.1. Classification (NCBI taxonomy): domain Eukaryota; kingdom Metazoa; phylum Chordata; class Lepidosauria; order Squamata; family Elapidae; genus Notechis; species Notechis scutatus. The sequence continues at coordinate 6,393,663 of NC_142020.1, forward strand.
ACGTCACTTTCCAACAACTGACGACCGACAAGCTCACCTGGAAGCACTTTCTCAAGCGCCGTTGAAACAAGATGGCGGCGCCCAAGCAAATCGGCAGCCCGGTACAAAATGATCTATGGACCAGTACCGGTCCGGGGCCCGGTGGTTGGGGACCACTGCCTTATAGCTAAGATAAAGGCAGGCCACTGAGAGTCGCACTGAAAATATTTTTCCCTTAAGATATGATTTGAATCAACAATTTTTATTTTCATCAGAAGGAAAGACAATGGTTGAAAAAATGTAGAAGACCTATTCCAACACAATTGTAGAGATTGTACAATCGAACAAGAAGGGCATGTATTTGTTAGTCTTCCAAAGCAGTTCAGACAGAAAAAAACATGGCAAGATGAACTAGCACAACTTTATTTTAAGGCTCCTTAACAGAATCTTGCAAGTCTGAAAGTACAAATCTCCCACCATTTCTTTTACAGCCTGAGCGGTTAGAGAGAGTCTTTTTCTCTGCCCATTATGCAACTGGAGGCTAAGCTCTCTCTTATCTGGCCATTCCCAAGACAGCATCTCTTCTCCTGTCTATCAAGGTTTTTTTTACACACCGTTATTTCATTTTTCCTTGCTTCTAAAAGCAATTTGCATTTTGTAAAAACTTTCCTATTAAAATTTCTGCCAATTAATCTAAAACCTTGAATACAATCCTTGAAAATGCAGCCATTAAAAAAAAAGATTTAGCATAGAATTGCTTTTTGGATGAATCTGACATTTGGGTTTCTATGAATACATCTACTGCTAGAATTGACAATGAGCTAAAAATATCAATCTAATATCAGTCAGCTAAAAAGAGTCACTTCACAGAATGCCACATTATCCTCTATTCCAATGAGATAAGTATCTTTCATACCTGACTTTCAAGGCTGAATACTTGTTTATCAAAAAAATCATGCAAAATGCCTGAGACAAGAAGAAATATAGTGCAGCTCATAACTAGAGATTCTAAAAATCACTTTTCACAAAGATTGACTTCAACAAATGAAAGAAAACAGGGACTTGAAGAGGAAATTAATATCTATTTTTTTCCTGGACCTCCACACCAAAAAAACAGAAATATTTATATATTATAACAGATATAGCTGTTATATCTGTATCCCCTCAAAAAAATCTTACACTGAATACATACAGCATATGAGCATTTCTAAATCAGGCTGTTGATTTAAAGGGCTTTTGTTCCATAGACCAAAGGAAGTGAACACTTCAACAACCCATCATAATGTTATTTTATTTTTGAAAAGATCCTTCGATTACGAAGAGGGGAGAATCTAGCATGATGCAAAGCTATGCACCAGCTTCTAAGATTACTTCTGTGCTGCACAGACATTCTCACAGAATAGAAAGATAGCCATCTGCTTGGAAACACTTGTTAAGATGGGCAGCAGGGAACAACTTCATCCATCTGAGGGGTAAGGCGGGGTGGGTGGGGCCAGCCAGGAGTGGGATTTGGGGATTCTCTGAACAGAATTGTCAGGATTCCAGCAGTTACCCCTTCCCCCATTTAAATCATGAGTCTTGAGCCAAACTTTCAAAACTTAAAAAGGATTTATTGGTAGTTAACATGTCCAGCACTGCCTGGGTGTACCTGACTCTGAGACACATCATTCATTGTCACCCTTGACCCTGGTTTTTCCCCCACCCCCTGGGTGTATCGTAATTCATATTCTCCAATGGGACACATCCATAGCCCAGAGTCATCAATCATGCTCTCAAGTTAGAATTTTGCACAGCAGAAACTTCAGTCACCTATTTACTATCTTTGAAAACATGTATGGAATGCCGTTTCAGTTTACAAGCTGCCGCACTGCTCCCCCTCCCTTTCTGTTGGCAACTCTAAAAAAGACCATAGAGATATTTTATGAGTTGACAAGAATCTTAGCTAGGAGCTCTTCCGAACCCCTGCAAACCCAGCAGTCCACACCTGGCATTGTTTTGCGACTGGCTGCCATAAGTCTCTTTATGAACAGATATGCCACCCGTAAGGGAATGAGAATGTAAGGTATTAGCACCAACCTTGGCTTCCTACAAGCCAAGGAGAACCAGTAAGCAGTAAAAGTGCTTAATCTTTTACCTTTTCACTTCACTTCTGTAACATTGCTTGGAGTCACCATGAGTGAATGTGGTGACTAAATTAATTAATTTTCATTTAACTACGACTAATAACTCGGTAGGAAACAGCTTTAACACCTTGAAGGGCTTCAAAGTTGAGGAAGGTTTCCAATAGCATTAGTATGTATGTATGTATGTATGTATGTATGTATGTATGTACTTATTTATTTATTTATTTGATTATTTGATTGGTATGCTGTCCATCTCATTGTCAAGGGATTCTGGACAGCTTAATCCTCCTCCTCCTCCTTTACAATTTCATTATTTCTTGCTTAATTCAGACACACAATTAATGGTGTATTACAGAAATGATGAAATGCATTAATTATTTTAAAATGTTCTACAAACCTTGGGATGTAATGATGAAATTTTAAAACTATTTAAAGAAACAGGCAAACAGTCTTCTGAGAAATTACAACTCAACTTTATCACACAACACATTTCAGAATACTCTTCTAATAAACTATGTTACTGATTTCTATAGGTTCCAGATTATAATTCCTCTAATCCTACTAAAAAAAAGTGGGGTGGAAGAATTTATCTAACTAAAACGTCATTGGTTTTTCTTTAAACTTCCTTTCTTCCACACCCAAAACTCACACTGCATTGTCAATTTCAAATGTGCACAAACTTATTCTGGTAACTTTGGATTTTAAGCATTCATATGGCTTGATTCACTTTATGTACTATTTTTGTGAACTATGGTTATAATTTGAAATTCACAGCAAGAAAATGCATGTATTTCTAGTCCAGAGAATTTCAATGTGAGTTTATTTTAAGGCTGTTCAATCAACACACCAATATAGTGGTCTGTTTTTTTTTCCCCAGGGCAATAATAATTCTTCATTTTATTATCATTATTTTCTTATTTTACCAAGTTAAAAACTATGACAATTTCTGGAGAGTCGTACCCAACTTGCAAGAAGAGCCAGTTAAATGAATCTGCTCTGAATCACCTCAATAATATATATTTTGTTTAATTTAAAATCTAGCATACTGCATGAACCCAGATGATTCAAGAAGCTATGATTAAACAACCTTAAGAGATCAAATTTCTATGGAGCTTCTCAGCCATCCAAATCATGGTTGTCCCATAAGTACTTTTTCCAAAGCAACTGGACTTTTTTTCTTTTTCTTTGAAGACATTTCGCTTCTCATCCAAGAAGCTTCTGCTACTTATGGTTTCTTCTGAAGGGTTTGGAGGCTTTTGTGCTTTGATTGATTGACTTATTGATTTGGTTTGGTACTTAGTGTGGATTAACTAGGCATGCCTGACAGCTGGATAACTTTATTTAACCCCAGAAATATTTTGGGCTTACCTGTTAATAGCTCCTGCTTGCAGTAGGGAACTGAACTGAAGAGGGTTCCTGGATGAGAAGCAAAACATCTTCAAGGAAATACATGAAAGTTCAGTTGCCTTTAGAAAAAGCAATTTTGGGACTTAACAGACCAAATTTTATGAATTTCATTTAAAATCACTGGCAAACGAAACCACTGTTGTGATCTTATTTCCTGAGGCAAGTTTCAAACTATAGTTATTCATTCCTAACTTACAGTGAGGCAAGTTTCAAACTCCAAAGTCAGCACCCAGGGGAACAGAAAGAAGCTCATTCTTTACCCTAAGCACTCTTGTTTCCTCATTAATCATAGTTTACACAACTGGGAAAGATCTTCCAAACTCCACCAGTGAATAACAAAACTAACAACTTAAACCAGAGTGTTGGTTATACAATGATGCTAAGAGTCCTGAATATTTTCAAAATAGAAACATGGCCTCTAAATAAAATGAATAAATAAATAGATTTATTTTTGGTGAACAACTTCAAATTGTATTTTGTCAGAGAAAGATGTGTAATACGTATTTTTGCATCTACATGATTGCAAAACTGGAAGATATAAGGGAACTGGCCAGATTATCACTAGCATAAACGAAAGAGATAAGAGGCATACTCTGGGTTTTGTTTAGTGCTAATGTTTTCCATTACAGATACTTAAAATAGCATTATATCTACATGTAATAATGCTTTACAGTATACTGTTAAATAATAACCATGTGTTTCTGATTGAAATGAAATAACCTCCTTCAATCTTTTTTTCTTCCCTGTGTTTTAGCAAGCAGCATAACAAGAATACAGTGACCTCTGCTGGCATACTACAAGCAGAAGTTATTAACAAGTAAGTCCAAAATATTTCCAGGGTTAAATGAAGTTATCTACCTGTCAGGCATGCCTAGTTAATCCACACTAAGCTGGAACCAAATCAATAAGTCAATCAATCAAAGCATGAAAGCCCCCAAACTCTTCAGAAGCAACCATAAATAGCAGAACATCTAAGAAATAGTTCCATCTCCTTTAATAAAACACCAAGGACATGTTAGAAAAGAAAGAAAGCTTTTCTCTTCCTTTGATACAAAGACCAGCAACACCAAAAGATACCAGTTTGTTTTAATAAACAAAACAGTACCACACAGCACCACATTAACAATGCCAATATCAGCTGTAACAAAATCCTTTATAGATTTTTTTTTAAGTATCAAAAAGATTATTTCCAAATCCAGAGAATATGACTATTCTCAAGACTCTGGTGGCAGAAGATGTTTAAAAGCAAATCCACTTCTCTGGTACACATTCCTTCACATGCTATTGCAAACCAAATGCAATGTAAAATATCAGCTGGTATAAAATCCAGCCATAGTAAGATCTGCTTCAAGACATCTTGACATCACAACCAAATTACATTTAATGAATTCATAGGGCTGCCCAACTCAATGTGACACTGAGCAGCATAAAATAAAAACAGTTAAAAACCCACCCAATAAATGAAGCATGAAGTGTTGATTGAACATAATGGTGAAATCAATAAAAGGGGACTCCACTGAATGGGATTTGAGGGGAAAAGCCAAGTTTAGGGCTTTTATGATGCTGTGTCTCAACATCTTGTTCTCAACTGTCCTGGAGGATAAGTTTCAGAAAATCCCCTAGGTAGCAAGAACTTGACCTGAACAATCTGGAAATATTGAATCCTTGGGTCCACATATTACTCAATTCTCCCGTAAGTTCTGTGGACATACAAGTGACTCGCAACCACTTATTTAATGACCAATTGAAGTTTCAGTGGCATTGAAAAAGCGACTTATGTTCTCATACATATGACCACTGCAGCATCCCAAATCACATGAAAATACTTCGGGTGCTTCACAACTGTCATGAATTTATAATATTTGCAGTGTCATGGGGCCCTGGGATTTTCATTAGTCCATATATGGAGATACATCTATGGAGTTTCTCATACCTCTTATTAAAGGTTATCTGGATGTCCAGATAAAATTTATTTGAAATTCCATCTGGTATATAAGAAATCTAAATAATACAAAGAGTGGCAAAGTTTGCACTTATCTATTTATTTATGATGTCTTCCAGTTAATGTTGACTCCTGGAAGCTGCCTGGGAGATGTGGCAAGTGGTTTATCATTGCCTTCTTCCTATAGGGCTGAGAAAAAGTGACCAGCCCAAACTGACTTTCTATCCAAGGACGCATAAGAACTCAGGTTCACTGGATTTCTAGCCTGGTGCCTTCATCACAACACCAAACTGGCTCTCACTTAAGGCTTTAAAATGTAAAGGTTCCCCTCACACATATGTGCTAGTTGTTTCCGGTTCCAGGGGGCAGTGCTCATCTCCGTTACAAAGCCAAAGAGCCAGCGCTGTCCGAAGACATCTCCGTGGTCATGTGGCTGGCATGACTAAACACCGAAGGCGCATGGAACACTGTTCCCTTCTCACCAAAGTGGTCCCTATTTTTCTATTTGCATTTTTACGTGCTTTCGAACTGCTAGGTTGGCAGAAGCTGGGACAAGTAATGGGAACTCACCCCATTACACAGCGCTAGGGATTCAAACCGCCAAACTGCAGACCTTTCTGATCAACAAGCGCAGCATCTTAGCCACTGAGCCACTGTGTGAAGGGCAAACAATAATTGGTACTGGATTTCTTGTTGAGAGATAATTCAACTCCTCAGAGAACTCTCCAAGGTCCTGAAACTGTCAAAGCTCTTTGTTCTGCTGTTCTCTGTGAGGAGCCACTGCAGCTGGCTTCCAGAAGGGTCTCTAGACAGGCCAGATCTTCCAGTAGGAGTCCAGCCTCTATTTAATCTCTCAGAAGTAATTAAAAGAGGAACTGCATTGCAGCCAGCCTTTGACATCATCTGTAATGTAAAAAGTGCCTATAGGATTTATCTAGGAATTCTTAGAAAAGAAAATAACAGATTTGGAAGGGATCTTGGAGGTCTTCTAGTCCAACCCCCTGCTCAAGCAGGAGACCCTATACTGTTCCAGACAAGTGGCTGTCCAGTCTTTTCCTAAAAACTTCCAGTGATGGAGTGTCCACAACTTCTGGAGGCAAGTTGTTCCACTGATTGTTTTCACTGTCAGGAAATTTCTCCTTAGTTCTAAGTTGCTTCTCTCCTTGATTAATTTCCACCCATTGTTTCTTGTCCTCCCTTCAGATGCTTTGGAGAGTAGGTTGACCCACTTCTTCTTTAGATATTGGAACACTGCTACCATGTCACCCCTGGTCCTTTTCACTAGACTAGACATACCCAATTCCAGCAACTGTTATTTATATGTTTTAGCCCCCAGTCCCCTAAATGATTCTAATGCTTCTTTGGAAACATGTATGATTGCCCAGTCCAAAGGGGATTCTGAAGTCCAGAAGACCAATGGGAAGTGGGACTCAACTGGATTTGTGCCTAGGGCAGACTGGAATTCAGGACCTCCAGGTTACCAGCCTAATGCTTGAACATATATAGCAATCTGGCTCTCTGTGCTTCATTAATTACACATTAGTGTTGGTCTGAATTTTTTCTCTGTACCTTGCAGTTTCATCATGCATAAAAGGTTAGAGAGTTATATTGCTTTTATCACATTTTATCTTGAGATGTTTTTCTTTTTTTCTTTCCTCTTGGACTTACTGTTCTATCTATTTTATTGTACTGCATTAATTTTTTTCATGTATTTGGGTCTATGACCTGTATTTGAGTGACTTAATTGAAAATTCTGTTCAATAAAAGTTTAAATACTAAAAAGAGCAAGATATGATGGATAGATACAGAATACTTTTAATATGAGATTTGTCTTACTAAAGATTAGAAAATAGAGCTAGAAATTAGAAATTGGGAAAATGTTATTATGCATATGGTCACATGATATAAGTTACTATAATTACTATGTATATGTAAATGTTAGAAATTGAAAAACTACTACCATGTATGCTTAAATAGTAAAGGGTACGAGATGATGGATAGATACATAATATTTCTTAATATGAGAATTGCGCTATTAGGGGTTAGAAAAAAGAGCTAGAAAGTAGAAATTGGGAAAACATTACTATGTATACTGCTGCAAAATACAATACATTATAACTACAATGTACAAGTAAATCTTAGGTTGAAATATTATTATTATGTATAACTAAACATTATTAGTATTAGTATTCTGTATAAAGTGAATTGACCCAGACAATGTACTGTTCACTAAGTACTCATATATATCAAAGAAAAAAGCCATAGAGCCTTGGTGGCACAGTGGTTAGAGTGCAGTAATGCCAGGGCTACTTCTGCTGACTGCCAGATGCCTGCAATTTGGCAGTTCAAATCCCACCAGGCTCAAGGTTGACTCAGCCTTCCGTCCTTCCAAGGTGGGTAAAATGAGGACCCAGATTGTTAGGAGCAAGAGGCTGACTCTGTAAACCACTTAGAGAGGGCTGAAAAGCACTGTGAAGCGGTATTTAAGTCTAAGTGCTTTTGCTATTGCTATAAATAAAATCATAAAAAATTATATTCTAAATATTTTGTTTTAAAAAAAGGAGAGGTGGGTATTTCACAGGTATGGCAAGGGTCCCCATGCTCTGAGCTGCAGCCCATTCAAAACTGGGCTATCGAAGTCACAGGTGAGTGCGTGCTCATCTACACTTCCATGAGCAGCAGATGAGCCGGTGCACACTGCTTCATTTGCGAGAGTGGTGGGTGCGCATGCCCGCTATTCACATAAATAGAGCTGTACAGGTGTGCATGCTCACCTGCCATTTGCACGGAACCCCTCTTCCTCTCCCCCCCACCCACGCCAGTCTGCAAAGCCGGTTCAGAAAGGTTGGGGAATGCAGCTGTAAAGCACATGATAGTAACTTTAGTTGTAGATAATAAAAGCATACAATTGCTTTTTTTTTTTTTTCAGACTGCCCCAATGTTTGGTTAGAACAGGCTACATATTGAGAATTTAGGAGCAGTAAATTGCTTTTTCAAAGTATTTTTTCCCTAGGGCAATGCAAACCTTTGCAGCCAAGAAGGTACATCAAAATGAGCCCAAAAAGAAAAAGAAAACCGAGAAGAGACCACATTTATTAATGTATTGATCCACAGCTTGCCTTAATTCTCTTCCACATATTTGTTTTCATTCCATCATTGAAGTCTGTAATTTGTGCTTGCCTCTGTTGCTTCCTCTTAATCACCTCTCCAAGCAGTTATCAATCATTCACTCTACATCATTTCCGTGAGGAACCTCAGGCCATCTCCAGCCACTTGGAATTTCATCAAAATATTTTCAACTTTTTCCTGCAGCAGCATCCAGGCAACGTTGGCCAACAAAAATCTCCAATAGCAAGGGATAAACTGGAAAGTTTTGTGGACGGCCATCTGGGTCTATGAGTATCTTCTCATAGACGCTCTGCCAGCTGTGCTGAAAGATTAACAGATACAACAAAAAGCCCATGTTTTATGGTCAGGCTGCAGGGATGAGTTTCTCAGAGCTTCCTGTCAGGCATGACAAAAAAAAACTGTTTTTCTCTTTTCTAATCACTCTCTCGGCTCTATATTCCCCACTCACACAAGAAGTTGGGTAAGTAGTTTTGTTGCAGAAAATTAGGAAATCCGTACACATATTCTACATATTGCAGCACTCAGGAAACCTGCCCTACAGAAATACACCAGTCCCAAGTTTTAAACCCTGGTTTCCTCCTGCAGCATCTTCAAGTTTATTGACTTTTGACTTCCCGTTTCTTTGCCTGCAGCTCTCTTCCATCTGTCCCCTGTTTACAAAACATGTTGCTCAGCTATAAGAATCAGGGATCCCTGGGTCACTAGATGTCCTCCATACAGTGTGGAAGAAATCTGTTTACTCTATATTTGGATGAAAGTGTACCTAATTTTGCATCGCAAAAAGGTGGATTCATTATTCAAAATTCCCAGTTCTCCAAATCCTGCAGCATGGCTCACTGATTTGGAAGAAATGTGAGTTAGGGAAGAATTGATAAAAACTGCATATATTCAGGGAAACATGAAAAGGGCACTACATTAAGGAGAATTGTTTGCAAAAGTTCTGTGCAAATTTCGCAAACAGTTTGTGTGTGTGGGGGGGGGGTAGAACATGAGCAACGAAAATAACGTAAACTAAAGTAATGTAAACAATTTTAAATTTTGAGGAATTGAACTTCCGCAGATTCACAATGATGAGAAATTAGACAAAACTACAGCTAGCCAATTCACTCCTAGGGGCTGGAAAATATTGTCTACCATCATTTGGGCACAGTGGGAGGAGAATAATGGTAACAGGAAAAACTAACAGAGAAATGACCAACCAATCACATTATTGTCAAAAGGTAAATGAGAAGGTGAGCCAGTGGGGACTCAAGAATGATTGCTAGGCTGATCTATTATGTGGAGGAGATACATGCAGTGGTTTACTGGAGCCAGCTTGTATTGGATCTTGAGATCTAATTGTTAATATTTAAAAAAAATGTTTTAAGCTAGTTGACAAGAGAGCTGAGCCATAGTGCCTAATGTCAGTTGTCTGGCAGTTCACAGAGTGCAATGGCAACAATGGATACACTTATTAGCACAACACTGGATGTATATGTAAATAAGGAGAGTAGAGAAGACATGAGAGCTAAACCCATTCACCATGTATTCTAGCTGTATTGACGAGTATGAAGGTCATCCTCAACTTACAACCATTCATTTAGTGACCATTTGAAGTTGCAATGGCACTGAAAAAGGTGACTTATGACTGCTTTTCACACTTACAACCACTGGAGCACCCCCATGGTTACGCTATCAAAATTTAGATACTTGGCAAATTGACTCTTATTCATGACGATTGCAAAGGGTCATGGGATACCCCTTTTGCTGCCATCTGACAAGCAAATTCCATGGGGAAGCAAGATTCACTTCGCAATCTATGTTACTATGAGCCGTGGTGGCGTAGTGGTTAGAACGTAGTACTGCAGTCTACTTCTGCTGACTGCTGGCTGCCTACAGTTCGGCAGTTTGATCCTGATCGGCTCAAGGTTGACTCAGCCTTCCCTCCTTCCGAGATAGTTAAAATGAGGACCCAGATTATTGGGGGGGCAATAGGCTGACTCTGTAAACCGCTCAGAGAGGGGTATAAAGGACTGTGAAGTGGTATATAAATCTAAATTCTATTACTACTAACTTAACGACTGCAGTGTTAGTTAACAATGATAGCAAGAAAGATCATAAAATGAGGCAAAATTCACTTAAATGGTTCACTTAACAACATCATATTTTGGGCTCAGTTGTGGTTTTAAGATGAGGAGTACCTGTACTACTGAATTTGACGAATACAAATTGATTGATTTATGCTTGCAGACTAGTAATAAGCACCTCATTTGCCACCGACTTTCACACTCCCTAAATATTCTAATGCAATTTGGGATTTTAAAACATATTCATATATTTTGGTATTATGCATTTCAAGAGATTTATATACTTTAAAGTATAAATGCAACGTTACATACAAAATAGGTTGTTAAATTATAAGATCTTATAATTATAGAGCTTATAATTGCCAGAGCCCTTGGCAACACTTGGCCAAACTTGGGTAATGTTGAAAAAGCTAAGCAAAGCTGGACCTTGTTAGAAGTTGGTCTGGCCCTATTCATCTGCAAGAAATTTCAAACCTTAAAGTAGGCAAAGAAATTGTTCCAGAAGGCAATTGTAAACTCCTTCTATGTGGTCATCAAGAAAATGATATGCTGTCCATTTAATCAGCAGATGAAGTGAAACTGGACTCATGGGACTCTTTAAGATCCCTTCTTCTATAAAGCTCAGTGCATAAATTATGATTAATTTTATTCAAGGAAGGCTGGCCAGGAAATAAGTTCAATCCAAATATTCAACAGTAGGTTGGGATGCCTGACAAATCTGAATTTGGCAAATACAAATTGACTTGATTTATACTTGCAGACTAATCATCAGGAACCTCATTAGCTACTGACTTTCATACTCTCTAAGGACTCTAATGAAACTTGGGATTTTAAAACATATTCAAATATTTTAGCACCATGCATTTCAGGAGAAAATATATTTTAAAGTATAAATGCAGCATTACATACAAAATAGGTTATTAAATTATACATCAATATGGAAACATGAGGAAAAAGAATTAATGGTGAACATAGACAGCAGAAATATAGATCAGAAATAGATTGAGTCACTCATCCATGTAGCTGGCTATTGATGCTAATTATATGCTATTTCAAAGTTACTGATGGGTCTCTAATATATGGGATATATATATAGTTCTTAAGTTTTAATCTTAAATTTATCTTAACTTAATCTTAAATTTTCGCGGGTATTTATATGTATGGTATTCAGCTTTGCTCGGGTATTTTCCAACGTCATTATAGTTGTGCTTTTAAAGTTGTAGCAACGTTTCGGCAGAATCTCATCTGCCATCATCAGGCTTCTATATAGATGAACATCACCAGTATTTATAGAGAGACGGCAGCTCCGATCACACACTGCTTGCACTGGCATGAAGCCGAAAGCATCAGCCTGAGGTTGGCGAGTGGGACCTCGCCAAAACGTCTGAAAATCTACAAATATCTATCTATCTATCTATCTATCTATCTATCTATCTATCTATCTATCTATCTATCTATCTATCATCTATCATCTATCTATCATCTATCTTTGGTTATTCGGGTTTTCTCCCGCGTAAAATTGGAACTTCATCGAAACGTTGCCTAGATACTTCCAATTTTACGTGGGAGAAAACTCAAATAACCTAAGATCCACATACAAATACCCGTGAAAACCTCAGAAAACAACTACAACGACGTGGGAAAATACCCGAACAAAGCTGAATGCCATACATGTAAGTACTCGCGAAAACTTAAGAAAACATATATACTGTATATACACATATACACATACATACATACATACATACATACATACATACATATATACATATGTCTCCAAATCACTCATCCCAAGCAAAAATTATATGGAGTGACTATATTGTTTTCCCCAAAGTTCTTCAAGTTTTACAATACTATTGCTTAACAATTTTTTAAAGGATTAAACCATGTTCATTTCCTGAAAAAGAGAAAATAAATTTCAGTAAAATCAAAGAGAAGTAGTAAGTCTTGCTTCATGGAACCATGAACCTAATACAAAAAATGAAGACTACCTACAGAGAGATAGTATAAATGCAATGCAAGACAGATTACTAAATTATACATCAGTGTGGATAGATGGGGATAAAGAATTATCTTTGAGGGAGATGGTGTGGTTCTCCGGCAACCAGTGCAGACAGCAGCGGAATCGGACAGTGGGAAAGAACGGGGACCAGTCTGGAGAGGACTTGGATGAGGGTCCTGTGTCTGAGGCAGAGATGGGGCCAGGACCATCTGGGAGTGGGGTGCTAGCTTGGGAGTCTGGCAGCAGTGAGGCAGAGGACCCAGGGGAGCCTGTGTGCGTGTGAACAGAGCTGCTAGAAGGCGAGAGCAACTGAAACAAAAGGGGCAACTCAGGAGTAAGGCTGGGAGGTGATTGCCCCTCCCATAAGGGATAAAAGTCAGGGCAAGATGACAAAACCTTTGCAGGAAGCAAAGTACTGTAGTTCGATCAATTCAGAGTCATCCTTGAAGCTCTTGGTCCTTCGGTTGTTTTGGTTTTTTTGTACTTCGGTTGGTTTCTTTTCTAGTTAATTTGATACTTCTGTTTTTGGCAGCACTTCACAGAATTGAAAGGTGTGTACTTATCTTGGGAGACTGTTTGAGTTTAATTCTGGCTGGGAATGAAAACAATTCCCAGCATTGCAATAAAATAGGTTTTGTTTTTAAAACAAGTTTGTGAATATTTACGGTTTACGAAGCCTGGGTCAGAACAGATGGGTGGCAGAGAAATGTGAAAAATAAATTTTAAAAATCAGCAGCAATGTGAATCATGAATAGATTGATTCACTCAATACAGCCAACCTGCATTCTATGATTCTATGTTTTTAATCTCTTTATGAATATCTGTCTTGTTCTCTTCTTTTGGATTCCATGGAAGAAAAATGCTTCCTCGATCTTGAGTGACTCATGGTACTACAGATAGTCCTTGAGTTATGATCAGAATCATGACATGGACTTGTCACTAAGCAATACTGTTGTTAAATGAATCATGTTTGATTTTACCGTTCTTGCCAGTCATTAAATGAATCACTTGATGTAAATCTGACTTCACTTGTCAGAAGATGACTGGGAAGGTCACAAATCATTCTCACATGAACATTCAATCATCATAAATAGATGTTGGTTGCCAACTATCCAAATTTTGATCACATGATCATGGAGAAGCTTTAAAACAGTTTTCAGTGTGAGGACCAAGTCATAAGTCAACTTTTTTAGCACTATCATAACTTCAAACAGCCATTAAACAAATGGTCTTAAGTCAAGAACCTGTACTTTTTCATTTATCTATTTTATTTTATCATATGAAATACAAGAGAAGAAGAAAATAGGGAATTAAGATTGCTACCCTATCATCCCTAGTTCTTCTCTTCAACAGGCTAGACATACCTAGTTCCCTCACTCATTCATCATGCAGTTTAAATCACTCCCCACTTTATCATCTCCTTTAAGCTTCTTCCAATAATTCATGTTGCCTTTGTGTGTGTGTGTGTGTGTGTGTGTGTGTAACACAGTTGTTTGTTGTAGGCTACTCTTCCATTTTTGGGGACAAGACATTCAAATCTCCCAGGAGATCAATTGTCCCATGGAGTGACAGATTTCATGGATGCTGCGATCTAGATGGCAGAATCTATAAAATCATTTCATAGCAGTATTGATCTCCTGGGAAAGTGATACCCCTGTCAGAAGGAGCATGCAATAAATAATAAAAGCCTGCACGGAATCAATGAATAAACATTAGGGCATAAACCATCCACGCCGTCCTACAAGACAGTCAGAGGAAAGACTTGTGATTGGTTTTTTTTTCCTGCTGGATGATGGGAGGGAGGAAAATAACAATTCCGCCATCGCTGCCCTGAAACTACTCTTGCATTACAATCTTAAGGACCTAGTAAATGAATGAGTAAGTTTTTTGTTGTAACCACAGGTCTTCTCAATACAGAATGGCAGCCTGGTAGCTGAGCTGCAATGCCCACAATTTATGTCCAATATACTTTCCTCCCATCTCAAGGACAGGAAGAAAGCACATTAACAAGGCCACAAGGAAGAGCGTTATATCACTTCCTACATGCCTGAATTTATGATTTGAAACACATGCTGTCAGTTCATTTTATGTTTGCTTTGGGTACTGTAAGTTTAGATTTCTGCCTTGTGTGTGTTTAATGGAAACTTATGACAGAGAGTTTAGACAACAAAGGAAAGGAAATTTGTAATTACAGATTTCACAGTGCCCATGATTCAAGGGCATTGCAAGATACATATTGAGACATAAATTCAGCAGAACAAAGATACCATTTATTACAAATTCACAAAGGGCCAAGCTGTGGCTGTGGTGAAAAATTAGACAAGCAGCTTTATTTTTAAAAGGAAAAGAAGCATGTGCCACTACATTCAGATATTCTCCTGTAAAGATACATCAAGAGCTGTTCTCCTTTTGCCCAATAATAACATTATTACCATCATTATTATTTATAAATACAAGCCACCTTTAACTATTTGAAGTAGTATTCAGAGATGTCTGAAACTAAGATGGTTATTAAACTCATTTTATTTTTCCATGTAGTCCTTCCTGGGGTTTCATGTTATTTTGTTGTTGTTGAAGGTGAAAGAAATATATGTTATGCATTTTATGTAAGTAAAACATGTCACATTGCAATTTAGATTAGTTACTGAGTTCTGTCTAAATAGCTACAAATATTGACCCATTTAAAATTATTTTTAGAACCACTGATTTTATTTGGAAGAAAGATGTAGAAGGCGGATACTGGACTGTCTGTCGCTTTTCTTGGAACCCTGTGGATAACAAGCGGTGGTTGGATTTCTACCCATGGTGAAATTAAATGTTCTTCTATTAAATTCAGTAGAAGTACTATGGTTATTGTGTTAGATTAGAAACAAGGAGTCCCAGATTCAAGTCTACCTCGGTCGTGGAAGGTTCTGGAAAGATTTGAGGCCAGTCACTTTCCTTCCTCCCATCTTCAGCCCAATTTGCTAGAGGCCCAACCTAAAAGTAAGGAGGAATTTCCTGAAAGTGAGAACAATTAATCAGTGGAACAGCTTGCCTCCAGAAGTTGTGAATGCTCCACCACTGAAGGTCTTTCCAAGTAGACTGGACAACCATTTGTTTGGTATAAGGTCTCCTGCCCTGAGCAGAGGTTGGACTGGAGGATCTCCATGACGATCACCATGATTCTATGATTCCTCAAAGGGCTATTCAAGAAACAATCATATATAAAACTAGAGACCCGGGAGGGCAGTGGTTAAAATGCACTATTGCAGGCTGATTCTGCCCACCACCAAGAGTTTGATCCTGACCGGCTCAAGGTTGATTCAGCCTTCCATATTTCTGAGGTTGGTAAAAGGAGGACTAAGATTGTTGAGGGCAATTTGCTGACTCCGTAAAATGCTTAGAGAGGGCTGTAAAGCACTATGAAGTGGTATAAAAGTGTAAGTGCTGTTGCCACATAAATATTGATACACAGTAATGCTTGGAAAGCTAGTGTGATGTGGTGGTTAAGGTGTGAGACTAAAAGCAGGGAGTCTCGTATTCTGATTCCTTGTTAGCTAATAGAAACTGGGTCATTTTGGATTCGTCACTTTCATTCAATTCAATCCACCCCATAGGTTATGGGGAAACAATAAGAGGAAGCAATGCTATGTATGCAGGATTGAAATCTAACAAATGCATATATACATGCATACAATCTTCTGCCCAGAGGCGGTATTCAGCAGGTTCTGACCAGTTCTGGAGAACTGGGAGCAGAAATTTGGAGTAGTTCAGAGAACCGGCAAAGACCACCTCTGACTGGCCCCGCCCCCATCTATTCTCTGCCTCCCATTGAGTCCCAGCTGATTGGCTGGATCTTTTTTGGTTGCCCTGCACAGGAGAACGGAGCTGGAAAGCAGGTTAATGGGGTGGGGAGGGAAGGGGGATTTTGCAGTATCCATCACCTGCCACGTCCACCAAGCCACACCACACCCACCAAGACACGCCCACAGAACTGGTAGCAAATAATTTGAATACCACCACTTCTGCTGGGGGTTTGCAGGGGTTCGAGAGAGCCCCTAGCTAAGATTCTGTGCAGTTCAGAGAACCCCCAAATCCCACTCCTTGCTGGCCCCACCCACTTCACCCCTCCCCTCCCAGGAGTCCCCACCTGGCCCCTTTTGGATGCGCGTAAGTGCAGGGCCTGCACAGAGGCTTGGAGAGGGTGAAAATTGGGCCCCCTGAAGGCTCCAGAAGGCTGGGAAAAGGCCCATTTTGGGCTTCCAGGGAGCCTTTGGAGCCCAAGGATGCCCTTTTCACCCTTCTGGAGGCTCGAGGAAAGCCTCCGGAGCCTGGGGAGAGCAAAAAGGCCCTCCCGCCATGGTGCAGGCATCCAACTAGGCCACACCCACCCAGCAATGGGCAGAGGACCCTTTAATAATTTTTTGAAGCTGACCCCAGAAATGAGTTCTCCACCTTGCCAGTCCTCTTCTTTTTTGCTTTACTGGTCACAGAGTTTTAGCTCCTGCAGAGAGCTAGGTCTTTTCATTGATGGATGGATGGATGACATGCCATGAAGTTGGTGTCAACTCTTAAAGAGTCCACATGGAGAGATTTGTCTCCAGGAGGATCCGTCCCCAGACTGACTAGTCCTTTGGGTCTTCCAACGGTGCCCCATCACCAGTGTCAACGAGTCCTTCCCCCTTCTTCTCTTTCCTTTCACCTGTCCCAGAATTGCAGCCTTCTGAAGAGAGCTGAGTCTTCACAAATTGGGCCCAAAATAGGATAATATATTTATGCACTGGATATTTATTAAGTTATCTTTGAAAAAGTCTGTAGAGATTCTCAGTCATCCAGGTCATAGTTGCCCCAAAGGTGCTTTTTCAAGAGGCAATGAAACTTCCCTGTTTTTTCTTTTGAAGATGCTTTGCTTCTCATCCAAGAAGCTTCTTCAGCTCTGACAGGATAGTGGGGAATGGAAGGATTTATATTCCTTGCAGACAGCTGGTTATTTACATCCTTTTAGAGGGTCGTTGAGGCCACGTGGAGGTTTATCTGTGTCCTCAGGGTCACCTGAGTGGTGTTTCTAGTTCCCATAGTATGCATTTTTTCTTCTGGACATCTATTCCTAGTCCACTATCATGTCAGAGCTGAAGAAGCTTCTTAGATGAGAACGAAAAAATCTTCAAAAGAAAAAAGAAAGACCAGTTACCTCCTGAAAAAGCACCTTTGGGATTATTTTTGAAAAATATTTGCAGCAGTGGCCTCATTCTTTCCGGCACTCATACCAGGGATGAATGCATTGCTTTAAGAAATGTTTTAGATCAGAAAGTGTACACACGGGACACAATTAGAAAGCATATGTTGTGACATTTTGGGGCTAAACAGCACCCTACGAATAGGGCACATTTGCCTTTTTTTGTAAATTGTTGTGTTTTGACTGCCTATATACCTACCACGACGACTTATTTTGTGCAGAGGCAAATCTCTCTGGCAGCGGTCTTTAAAATATACGTACTATGCATTTTATTTTGACTCACATTTCAGTGTTTATACATCATTCTATTGCTTTAGCTGTTATTCAGTTTTGTACACTACCCAGAGTTGCATTCTGTGACATGCATGGCTACATAAATTTGCTAAATAAATAAGTAAATGTGCTCTCAACATTTGAAATCTGGTCTCAGGTTGCCTCCCCTTGCATAATAAAAAAGGTGAAAGTTCCCCTTGCACATACATGCTAGTCGTTTCTGGCTCTAGGGAGCGATGCTAAGTCCACACATCTTAAAGTTGTAGAGGTTACAAAGCTGAAGAGCCAGCGCTGTCCGAAGACATCTCCGTGGTCATGTGGCCAGCATAACTAACGCCGAAGGCGCACGGAACACTGTTCCCTTCCCACCAAAGTGGTCCCTATTTTTCTACTTGCATTTTTACCTGCTTTCGAACTGCTAGGTTGGCAGAAGCTGGGACAAATGACGGGAGCTCACTCCAGTATGCAGTGTTAGGGATTCAAACCGCTGAACAGCTGACCTTTCTGATCGACAAGCTCAGCTACTTAGCTATTGAGCCACCATGCCCCTAATTTTTCTATAATCCAGTTACAGAATCAGGAAGGGAAGGTACGTATAGATTTCTGTTCTCCTCCTTTGGAGAATCCCAGAGCATCCCTGGAAAACTCAATTTTGTCTGCTTTATCTTGCCAGGTATTGGTGGGTGAAGAATGCTGCTTCATAAGCAACTGAATCTGAAATATTAAATCAGAGTTTGACATGGAAAGATAACATTTCATCCAAAATTGCTTTTCATTTCTCCCACCCTTGCCACCTGACAGGGTTTAATAACTAATTTAAACTGCTAATATATAAAACATTGGCATCAGCAGCCCATGCTGATTTAAGGGAATGGTGCCTGTCACCTCTGATGGAACTCAAACGCTCCTCTGCTCTCCAGAGAGACAGTTTCATCTTAGTAGCAGCCCAGGATAATTACACACTCGCTCGTTAATGAGCTACCCAGTAGGACCAGCTCTAAGACAGAACAAATTGAAGCAGACTTTATAACAGTCTCTTTCAACCTCAAGAACTTTAAGATAGGTGGACTTCAACTTCCAGAATTCCCTAGCTAGCATGCTGGCTGGGGAGTTCTGGGAGTTGGTCCACACATCTTAAAAGTTGTAGAGGTTGAGAAACATTGCTTTATATAAGATACCCAGGAAAGCAGGTAGGAAAAAATTAACAAGCAAGTTCAGTTTTTTTTCCTAATAGAAGAAATCCAACTACAAATCCCAAAATACCCCCAACCAAGATGAGCAAAGTTAACAATAGCAATAGCACCAGAGGTGGTATTCAGCAGGTTCTGACCAGTTCTGGAGAACCAGTAGCAGAAATTTTGAGTAGTTCAGAGAAGCAGCAAATACCACCTCTGAATGGAGATTTTACAGTATCCTTCCCATGCCACGCCCACCAAGCCACGCCCACAGAACCGGTAGTAAAAAAATTTGAATACCACCACTGAATAGCACTTACACATATATACTGCTTCACTGTGCTTTATAGCCCTCTCTAAGCAGTGGAAAGACTCAGCCTCTTCTTCCCAACAATCTGGGTCCTCATTTTACCAACCTTGGAAGGACGGAAGGCTGAGTCAACTTTGAGCCGGTCAGGATCAACTCCTGATTGTGGGCAGAGTCAGCCTGCAATGCTGCCTTCTAACCTCTGTGCCACCACAGCTCTTACTCTATGCCTCTTTGGGACAATCTGGACATGAACCAAGCATGCTCCATGGCTTTGAATTCATGGGCACAATACTCATTCCATAGTATCCACCTGCCCATCAGACTACTTCTGACCCGCTCAGGACTTGTGACTTCCTGCCAGCTCTTCCATTGACTTTGCTTGTGAGAAGTCACAAGTTGTGGTCATGTGGGGACCTCGCTGAACCACCTTCAAACCTTCCTATATAATGGCAAGGGGGACTGCCAGGATTGCTGTCGCTAAGCCATAGAGTCACATGACATCATGTTTTATGGCTGCATTGCCTAGCAACAGAAAATCCAGTACCAATCGCCATCATTAAGCACAAACTACCTGTATTAAATTCTGGTACATTTTTTGACAGCTTCTGTTAAATATGTGATAATCCCTTTATATGCAACCCTGACAGTCCTGGTAATTGAATAGAAACTTATAAATAAATATTGTTTGAAATGATTTTTTCTCTTTCTGAGGTCGAATAAGTTTAAAGTTATTTTTAAATAATGCAAATTAAGGTTAAAAAGTACAATTAGACCATGAAATCAGAAAAGTTATAGAAATCTTTGATACTTCAATGAAGTTGAAAGTATCATTTCATAAAAACCTTCTTTTACTCCAGTTGGTTTTGTGTTTCAGTCATTCATCTGTTCATAATTATTTTACTCGTTATTTGGGTCAAATAAGGATGGTTAATTTCTCAAATAAAATAAAAAAACACCACTGCACAGATACTTAAGAATGCACTTGCCACCATCAGGAGTCAAACTGCCAGATCAGATTTTTAACTTTGAAAATTAATGAGCAGATATTATAATGAGCATCAGATGCAGCTGTTTTAGGGGGGGGAAACCCTCTGGGTTTTTTCCTTCTTCTGGGTAAGCTCTTATAGAAAAAAAATAAAGAAAAAGTTGAGCTTCTGTTCAATTTAAAAAATTTCACTCTGTTCAGGAGAGAATATATATTTTAAAAAATGACAAGGTTAGCTATCAGAATACAAAGACTATTTACAGAAGGTATAATAACACATTTTAAGTTTGTTCATCTCTATCTTCCCATAAGACACTCTTTCACAGTGCCTTAAAATCCATAAAACAATAGAAGGCTGTCAGATTTACTATCTCATAAGCAGTTTGGCTCTCAATATCATTTCTAAATTTTGTCAGACTTCATACTAACCTCAATTTGAAACAAATATAAAGCCAAGTCAATAGAAATGCTATCAATCTTAACATTAAATACATTGCTTAGTATCGCTTTTATTTATTTCTTAAAATAATTACTTTAAATGCATCATCAATTCCATCTATGAATGCCAGGGGGAAAAAAATAATTACAGCAAAAAAAAAAAAAAAAAAAAACACCTTCTGTCTTGCTATGAGCTGCCCAGAATTATTGTGTACAAGATGGGTGGCCATATAATTCTTTGTATCGAATAATAAATATTATTTTCATCAATTGTAAAGTGGCTTTGTTTACTCACAATACTAAACAACAATAGTTACAATTCACACCAAATCCCAAACATACCAGTATGATATAGGAATTTGGGCCAAGTGAAATATATAAAGAAAATACTCCAATAACTGATGAGGTTCATACACCATGGTAAACTATGTCATAATAAATATTTTATTAAATAAATCACAATGACGGGATTCATATAATATATTAGCATGAACACAGTTGTCCCAACTCTTGCTAATTCAGTGCAACTATGGAAAGAGATATAGATGTCCTAAGAGCTGTTATGGAAATAGATATAGATAAAGATAAGCAGAGTGGAATAATAAAAAATAGACCCAAATTGCCAAACAATTAAACTGTAAGTCCCAAGTGACAAGAACTATTTCTGGCATGAAATTCTGCAGGACCATGGATACAAATAGCACAATCTCATGAATAATAATTTCCTTTAAGCCTGCAAGTCAGCCAGTTTTCTATTCTTCTAAACCTTTCTTGAATGAGGTTAATAGGCAGGAACAAATGAGAAGAGGTCACACTTAGTGAATCTATAAAAACTTTTAAACAGGGGATGTGTCCTATCCCGGAAAGATTCCACGAAGAAATGTGCATTATTGCTTTCTCCCAATTAAAGGAGTTGTTTATGCTTTTATCTTACTGGCAGTTGAGATTTTTAGAATAAATACATATCTCAAACCCAATCTGTCAAGCTACCAAACAGTATAACATATAAAAGATGGAGGTAAAGGCTTCCATGAACAGCAAAATTGAAAAGCGATAAACACGGGCAGACAACCAACAGTAGAGTTTCAGTCTGCAAACATAATCAAATTGCAATGCAAAAATCTGAAGACTTGGGGAAATTACATACTGCACAATGGAACAAAACAAAAACAGTGGAACTAGCAGGAAAATGCCAACTGGAATGAAAGAAGGGCTACAGTGTCACATGAATACGAATTCAAACACAAAGAGGCTGACTTGATAAGAACTGCCTATGCTGTTGAGCATGTGTTCTATTCCATATATTTTAAAAAGCTGAAGATGGATTTCAGAAGGAAACTTACACATTTGTCCCTGCCCTCATTCCTGCAATGTAAATTGTAAACAGTGGGGACAGAATTATGCACAAGAAAATCTTACATCAAGGAAAGATCAAACGGAGATATTAAGTTCTCAGTTGGGTATTTGCTATGCAGTTAGCTTCAAATTGCACTCCACAGCCTTCTAAACTATTCTATGGAAATAAATGTAAGATGAGCATCCCCATGTGGTAACTCAGATGTTTTCTAGATGTGATGTTTGCAAACTTTGAAAAGGTGACATTTTAGATAGCCAAATATATTTTTTTTTAAAAGCAAGCTATTAAAATTACAGCAAAAGTGTCAAACATTTTTTTTCACTTTTTGCCTCATGCCCTTGGATACAAATCCTTTAAAAAATATGTTGCTGTAGTATTATAAGCACACCATACACAAACACGTGCAAGAAGGAAACAACATTTTCTGAACGTATAAACATGCTACCTTAAACTAAGGATGATAATGATTGTCTGTATTTTTATTTCTATCTTAGTTGCTTTCCCAAAAGGTGAATATTAGGAGTATGCACACCATAGCAAATGAGTTGTGTTTCAGACTTAAAACTTATAAAATGATTCAAATCTGTTGTTGTGATGTCAAAAATAAAACTTCTGGAATATACAGGTAGCCCTCGACCTTTGAGCCCCAAATCACAATGGACACCAAAATTCCCACCGTTAAATCAAGACCATTATTAAGTGAGTTTTTCCCCATTTTACAACCTTTCTTGCCGCAGTTGTTAAGTGAATCACTGCAGTTGTTAAGTCAGTAACCTGGTTGCTAAGTGAATCTGGTTTCCCCTGTTGACTTGCTTTTCAGAAGGTTGCAAAAGAGACCCTGGGACACTGCAACAGTCATAAATACAAGCCAGTTGCTAAGTGTCAGAATTTTGATGACATGATCACAAGCAAGCTGCAGTGGTCATAAGTGTGAAAAACAGTCATAAATCACTTTTTTCAGTGATGTTGTAACTTTGAAAAGTCACTAAATGAATCATTGTAAGTCAAAGACCACCTGTATACACTTCAGTGACACATTTTTTTTGCCTCTTCTATGACCTGAATTTTTTTTTAAATGACCATTTTACCATTTAGATTTGTTGTTATAGAAATGGCTAGTTTCTGTTATTATGAAAAAGTAAAAAAAGTTGAGGTTATATCTTTCTTTTAAAATACACTTTATTGATTTTATAATTAAAACAGACCAACAACACATACAGAAATGTAAGAGAGAAAAAGAAAATAAGAAAAAAAAGAATAGAAAGAAAAAGACAGAAAACAATTAAAAACATTTTCATCTTCAACAGTTTGTGAGACCTCCTTTTTATCCTTATTTTATGCCATATACACAATTAATCCTTACATATATCTGTATATCACTACTACAATTCTATCATATCTCCTTTTGCCTTTTAGTGTGAAATCTACCTTTGGTCTATCCATTTGTACCAGCAGTTCCAGCTGTCATCTTTATCTTTTAGTGCCAAGGTTAATTTGTCCATTGCTGCATAACTTGAAATTTTTTGAATAATCATCTTCTCTGATGGAACATGTGGCCAGATCGGCTTCTGCACAATGTTGGAGGGTAGATCTTGATGCCATATTTTACTGCACCAAATTGGAAGTCAATGCCCTTTTTTTCTTTTTCCCTTGCTTTCCCCCCACTATCCACTTCCCTTTTTCCGTTCCTAATTTCTCTAATATTTGCTTTCGTATTCTTTTTGTATGTCATATTATAAATTAATAAAATTAGGTAAGAAGAAAAAAAATGACAATTTTGTTGCAAATAAGAGTCGTGTTCTGAGGTTGGACCACAGAAAACAGCCAGGTTTCAAAAGTCTCCCCAAATGTACGCATACACACGTATATTAATACATCCATGCTTGAGTACAAACACAGAAGATACTTTTGCTTCTTTTTCTAGAAAAGACCTTGGTCAGCATGTCAACTGTGATGTCTGTCTGAAAGGGGAAAACAAATGGGAATTTGATATTTGCTATCATGTGCCCAGCATACTAAAAAGCAGAGACATCACCCTTGCCAACAAAAGTGCATATAGTCAAGGCTGTGGTTTGCCCAGTTGCAATGTATGGCTGTGAAAGAAGGATCATAAGAAAGGCTGGGCACCAAAGAATGGAGGCCCTTGAACTCTGGTGCTGGGGAAGACTCCTGTGAGTCCTGAGGACTGCAAGGTGATCAAACCAGTCAGTCCTAGAAGAGATCAACCTTGACTGCCCTTTAGAAGGTCAGATCCTGAAGATGAAACTCAAATAATGAGAAGGAAGGAATCACTGGAAAATAGCTTAATGCTGGAAAGAGTGAGGGCAATAGAAGAAGGGGACAACAGAGAATGAGGTGGCTGGATGGAGTCACTGACACAGTAGGCATGAGCTTAAATGGACTCTGGAAGATGTTAGAGGATGGAAGGCCTGGAGGAACGTTGTCCATGGGTTCGCAATGGGTTGGACATGACTTTGCAACTAACAACAACAACCATGTACCCACTAGTAATTATAATGGCCCAGATGAGAATAAAATATAAGCACGTTTGTAAAGACCACCACTGTTCTACCTAGGCAGCCATTCATTCATTTTCTTTCTTTCTTTCTTTCTTTCTTTCTTTCTTTCTTTCTTTCTTTCTTTCTTTCTTTCTTTCTTTCTTTCTTTCTTTCTTTTTCTTTCTTTCTTTCTTTCTTTCTTTCTTTCTTTCTTTCTTTCTTTCATTCATTGCTGTGACTCTGAAATGGATCATTATCCAGTCTGGAGATTTTCTATGTCATCATTTGCAAGGCCCAAGGCACACTAACTGATATGGTACCCTCCAAGATCCCTTCCAACTCTATTCTATGTCAGGATTCCGACAGTTACCCCCATTTAAATCATGATTCTTGAGCCATACTTCCAAAACTTCCAAAGGATTTATTAGGAGTTAACATGTCTGGGTGTAGCCAACTCTGAGACACATCATTCATTGTTACCCTTGACCCTGGTTTTCCCACCACCCCCTGGGTGTGTCATAATTCATATTCTCCAATGGGACACATCCATAGCCCAGAGTCATCAGTCATGCTCTCCAGTTAGAATTTAGTGCAGCAGAAATTTCAGTCACCTAGAAACTATCTTTGAAAATAATTATGGAATGCAAGCTACCCACTGCTCCTCCCTTCCTTTCAACTCTAAAAAGACCAGAGAAATATTTTATGAGTTGACATTCTATTCCATTCCGTTCCATTCCGTTCCATTCCATTCCATTCCCCCCAGGAGGAGTTGGGCTCGCAGGATGGCAGAGACTTGATAATGCAACCTCACTGAAGAGCCATTCACTGCCAGAAGATTTTAGTCCCCCCAAAAATACTTATTTCTGCTTGCCCATCTGAAATGACTACAGTTCGTTCTCAACTTACAACAATTCGCTTAGTGACCATTCAAAGTTACAATGGCACTGAAAAAAGTGACTTACAACTTCTTTCACACTTACGACTGTTGTAGCATCCCCACAGTCACGTGATTAAAATTCAGATGCTTGGCAACTGACTCACATTTATGACATCTGCAGTGTCCTGTGGGGAGGTCATGTGGTCATCTTTTATGATCTTCTGAACAAGCCAAGTCAATTGGGAAGCCAGATCCACTTAACAACCATGTTACTAACTTTTAATATCTGCACTGGTTCCTTTAAGAACTGTGGCAAGCAAGGTCGTAAGCTCGGGCAACACTCCCTTATCAAAGGTCTCACTTAGCAGCAGAAATTTTGGGCTCAGCTGTGGCCATAAGTCGAGGACTGCCTGGAATGGTGAAGGAGATGAATGACTGCACTGACCATCTTCTCCTGTGAAAAGCATCTGGTTGCAAAAATGGCTGAAAGTGAGGATTGGGTCATCCCAGTAGGAAGAGTTTGATTCACCCAGTAGACATTAGCAGCAGCAAACTGGATGTCAGGGTTCCGACCAATGCTCTAATCAAATCACGAGCCTCAAGCCAAACTTCAAAAGAAATCCAATTATTTATTAGGAGCAATATGTCGGCACTTATCCTAATGAAGCCAGCTCTGTACGGTGCACCTATGACCCTGTTTTCCCCCTCCCCCCAGGTGTGTCATAAATCACATTCTTCAACGGGAGCACCATCAAAGGCTAAATCATGTTCTCCAACAGAGGGTTGTAGAGATCATGCCCGTCCAACTGGATCAGTAACCTGGGATACAGCATTAGTAAGGTATGTGTGGAATGTACTTCTGGTTTTGATTGCCTTGCTGCTCCTTCAAGTCTCCCCCCTCCCCTATGGCAACTCGAAAGGAGTCCAGAAATGCTTTATGAGTTGACACTGGACTTCTGGAAGAAGTAACTGAGTGATAAGGTTGCATCAAGCTAACTCTCCTCCTCTCTTCCTTTCAATTGGACTACCTAGAACCTCAGGATAAATGGTTTTTCTAAGTCAAGGAAAGGATGCAAAATCCAGATAGGTTTTTTTGTATTCGTTTGTTGTTTTCCTTTGATGGTCCATATTTTCTGTAGGCTTCTTCTGAATCAGATTCTATTTCTTCCCTTAGCCAAAACATCTGAAACTCTTCTGAGTTTGTTGCCACCAAAACAGGGAACACGCAACTGTTTTTTTAATATATATTTTATTTCTGCCAAATTGTATTCGGCTCAAAAATAGAACACAATGTTTTATTCTGAGTCAAAACAAATGTATCTTCCAGTTGGTGTTCAACCAAACAAATGTTCCAGTTGGTGCACAATTCACTTCTGACACTTTATAACAGTCATTTTCAATTTTTTTCACATAAGAAATGATTGTCTAAAACAAAGAACAGTTGAGCTTCCATTCTTCTGCGAAGCAATCATAATAAAACAAGCATGGCATATCAATTAAAACTGGTGGTCAGCTCATACATGTGCATTTTTGCCTTTGCTTTTATGCAAATGTATATCCCTGTCTTGCACCAATTTAAAAACAGTTTTCCACACTTAGGAGAATTTCTTAACTAGTATGGAAATCTGGAGCTACAACCTCACTGTGGGCTGCAGAAAATAATCTGGTACTCTTAAGATTTGATATTGAGAAACAAAATTTCCTCAATAACATTAATCACCGTAGTTACTACACAAATATTAAACAACAATGCATGTTTTTATGCATTAGCATTCCTTTTAAACAAGCATCCCACAAAAAGAGAGAGAACCAAGGTTTCTGACACAACAACCTAGGAGGAGGAGAATAATCACAGGAGTCAAGAACTTCACAAGAAGAAAATATAGAACAATTTAGACTGAAGATTGTCAGCTAAAAGATCCACATCAACACACTTTCTCAAACCTAGTTATTTCAACTGTTGTTTTTAATTGTTATCCACCATGGAAATAACTGTTAATTTCCTTATTCAAATTTTCCTCTTTCAAAAGGTAAGTAAAAAAAAAAAAAAGCTTTATTTGCAGCATTTGTGCCCATAAAAGCATATAGCTTTGGCCACTGTACAAGTGATCCTCAATTTACAACCACAATAGAGCCCAACATTTATGTTGCTAAATGAGACAGTTAAGTGAATTTGGCCCCATTTTATGACTTTCCTTGCCACAATTGTTAAATAAATAAAAACTTTTAAGGCAAGCACTTAAAAACAATTGGTGCTGACAAGATCGCCATTGGTCAGCTGCAGAAGGCCATCTTACTGGGATCTGCTCACATAATCAGTCCATACATCATGCAGTCCTGGGAAGTGTTCGACTAGTGATTTGTGATACAAAACCCGACATAGTCATCTCGTTTGCTGTGTATACCATCATTTTTTGTGTATAATAATGATGATGATGATGATGATGATGATAACAACAACAACAACAACAATAATAATAATAGATTTGAAAGGGACCTTGGAGGTCTTCTAGCCCAACCCATTGCTTGAGGTGGAGACTCTATAACTTGTACTATGATGAAACATACATTTCCTCATTTTGAAGGAACTTCTGATAGCTGTTGACACAGTGGGAGTTAATATATTCTAAGCCATAACAAGAACATAACTAATTTCATACTTGTCCAGCCCTTTCTTCCCTTTCCTTCAGCAAAATTTTAGATGGTAAGATACTGCACCCAAATTATTTATTTAGTAAGTTTATATGAGTGCTCAACTCACACATAGGTGACTCTTGTGTTACCTTTTGTTATGGTGAAGATATGGTGGATTTTGTGTAACAATTAAAAAGTTAGCTATACTGAATTCATTCATCCCATCTTACTTTCTTTAATAACTCACATCTACTTCTCTATGGCTGGTAACCATTGTAGGCAAACAGTTGTTATTTGTTCCTTCCATTAACAAAACTAATTGCTTGAAACAAATTCATGCAAGTTGTGAATGCAATCATCAAGTACATCACTTCCTGCAAGTTCGTTTTATTCATTTATTCTTGTTTTCTACCAATGAAAGCAACAATGATGCATTGCCAAACACAGGACCACATGTCATTCCTCAGTCTCACTCCAGAGTTTTGTGCTTCCAAGCATGAACAGCAGGTAAGAACTATGATAGAAAGTACTTCATCCCCCCTGATAATCTTGAAATATTTCTTTTCTAATCCGATTATTATTTTTTGCCCTTGCAAATGTTTCCTGCCCTTGAGAAAGTACTATAAAGATAAACTTTACATAAGGGAAAAATAAGTGATATTAAAGTATTAAATTTTTAATTGCTGATTACTGTAACCACTCAAGCAGAACACAGCAAACTCCAAGACCAATAAACACAGACCAAGACTCCCAACCAATCAGGATGAAGAAAAAACCATTCTGGCACAGCAGTAGGCTAGCACCAAATTTAAAATAGAAACGGCTGTGAAAGTCTGACTCACAGACGAACACAATACACAAGCCTGATGATGGCAGATGAGATTCTGCCGAAACATTGCTACAAGTTTAAAAGCACAACTTTAATGACGTGGAAAAATACGCGAACAAAGCTGAATACCATACATACATACATACATGTATGTATGTATATATATATACATGTATACATGTATACATATATACATATATATATATATATATATATATATATATACATGTATATGTATATATATTATATTAAATATGTATATATATATATATATATATATATATATATATATATATATATATATATATATATATAGAGAGAGAGAGAGAGAGAGAGAGAGAGGAGGAGGGAGGGAGATAGGGAGAGGGAGAGGGAGAGGGAGATTTGTATAGTAAATTTTCACTAAATCCACATTTTAGATGTTCATTTGATTTTTACAATTTATCTTGGAGTGGATGAGTGGTGGAAGGTAGGTAAGTAGGTAAATAGACAGGCAGAGATATAGCATTGTCAACTTGATAATACTAAATCTAAGTGCACTGGAAAAAAAAAGAAATCATTCTCAAACACACAGTTGTACATCACACGACACTTAAATTGTCTGTTAAAGGATAGGTTGCTCCTAGGAATGTTCACTGAAGCTATTTGTCTTTCTGAAGCACATTTTTAAAGCAACCACCAGTGATGTACTCTTATTCCTCAGTTGCAATGAGGCTCGTCTAGTATGAGCTTGGAAGCCAAGTAAAGGGGTGGGATTCATTCTTAGATGATACACCACTAAGGAATTCCAGTACTATGGGTCGGAAACAATGCCTCAGCGGTTAAAGACACTGAATTTGTCAGCTGGAAACCTGACAGCCTGAGTGCGGAAACCTGAGTGACACTCAACACAGGGTGAGTTCCTGTTATGTATCCCAGCTCCTGCGGTTCCCGCCATCTAGCCGTTCAAAAGCATGCAGATGTATTTGCTCAAAATTGGAAAAATGAAAAGATCCCGATAGAGGAAGAGGTGATCATGAAAATATTGGAACGTGCAAAATGAATAGATTAACATTGGCCATTAAAGAACAAGAAGAAGCGGATTATTACATGATATGGGATTTATTTTATAAATAACATAAAGTAAGAAGTTAAATAAATATTGTTATAATGATAAGATATATAAGGTTAAGTAGTTTTTAATATGAATGTAATCATAGTAAGAAATGAATACCAAATATAAATATTTGCACAACATATATGTACCTAGTCGACACACTGTATAACTAAAAGATGGATCCATTGTACAATAAAATAAAATAAAAATAATTTTAAAAAAAGCGTGCAAATGCGAGTAAATAGCTACCACTTCAGTGGGAAGGTAACAGAATTCAGTGAACCTTGGTGTACAGTCATCCTGGTCACATGACTATGGAAAATATCTTTGGACCACGCTGGCTCTCTTGGCTAAGAAACATAGATGAGCACCATCACTTCAAATCAGACATGACTGGAAAGGGGAAACCATTATCTTTATGTAGTCCTCAAATTACAACTACAACAGGGACCAGAATTTCCACTGCTAAGCAAGGTGGTTGTTGCATGAGCCACATCCACTTTTATGACCATTTTTGTCACGATTATTAAGCAAAACACTGCAGAGGCTGAGTGAATCCAGCAGTTAGTACGAGAACCCAGTTACCCTCACTGACTTTGCTTGTCGGAAGCTGGCTGGGAAAGTTGTGGAAATCACGCCACTCTGAGATGCTGTAACCACCATATGTACATCCTGGTTGCCAAGAGCTAGAATTTTGATCACATGACCATGCAGATCTTGTGACAGTCACAAGTGTGAGGATCAGCCATAAGTCACTTTTTTTCAGTGTGGCTGTAACTTTGAACAATCACTAAATGAATGATATTGAGTCGAGGAATTACCTGTATATGCAACTGATGAATTGAAATGTCAGCCTAGAAGGCAGAAGTAAAATGCTTCCATATTGCTATAAAGAAAACAACCTGAATGTGTCCACGGAGCCACCAGAAGTTGAGCTGCAAACTACTTTTATGGCCACCAGAAAGCTGGCATGCTGGTTAGAGTATTGGAAATGGATCCATGAAGGGTCACTAAGACACAAAGTTTTCTAGACTTTACCTGTAAAAACTCCATTTTTATGACACTCTAATCCCTTAATAGTAGGGACATGGTGGCTCAGTGGCTAAGACGCTGAGTTTGTCGATCAGAAAGGTCGGCAGTTCGGCGGTTCGAATCCCTAGCGCCGCGTAATGGAGTGAGCTCCCGTTACTTATCCCAGCTTCTGCCAACCTAGCAGTTCGAAAGCATGTAAAAATGCAAGTAGAAAAATAGGGACCTCTTTGGTGGGAAGGGAACAGCGTTCCGTGCACCTTCGAAGGCATTTAGTCATGCCGGCCACATGACCACGGAGACGTTCTTTGGACAGCGCTGGCTCTTCTTCGGCTTTGTAACAGAGATGAGCACCGCCCCCTAGAGCTGGAAATGACTAGCATGTATGTGAGGGTAGAACCTTTACCTTTAATCCCTTAATTCGGGCTAAACTCAGGGCAACTGAATGGTGCTGAAAGTTTACGGCCAGATGCCCTTCCTGGCACCTATGTGGAGTTCGCAGCAGATATTTTTCTTTTCTTTCTTGGAACTGTTGAAAGGATTGTGTTGTAGATTGGAGATAGGTGATGTCGTATCACTCCTCCTTCTCCTCTCCAATCTACAACACAATCCTTTCAACAGTTCCAAGAAGGGTCCATATTTTTTCTTTGTGCCCTGAGAAACATCTGCCACTACCTACATAGGTTTGAACTCTCAACTTTCCAAGTGGGAGGAGAGTGTCTTCACCACTAGATCACCAAGCCACTCCTAAACTTACCTATATCATGATAAAAATAAACATTTAATAATATTAAATACCATTGTGGGGGTTAATAAAATTGGAAGTATATATTAAATGCTTTACATGAAATTATAACATTATATTCTTTGGTTCTAATTTCAGGAACCATGCTGGACACTTTATCCTCTGGTATTTGTAATTTATCATGCTCATTTTAGGAAGAGGCATTCTACCGAAGCAAGAGCTGGCAGCAGAATTCTGCACATTTACTTGATATCTTGATTTATCAAAAGGGCAATGGTATGGGTATTAGAAATGTCAGCATGCTTCCGTGTTTTACAGAACAGCTTAATTGTTCACATGGCATTCTTTTCAGATTGTTATTTTTATTAGAAATCTTGTCCTATACTTCAAATGGCACAACTTTTATATTAACGGATCTGACAGATGC
This sequence comes from Notechis scutatus, assembly GCF_049901735.1. Lineage (NCBI taxonomy): Eukaryota > Metazoa > Chordata > Lepidosauria > Squamata > Elapidae > Notechis > Notechis scutatus. The sequence goes on from NC_142020.1 coordinate 6,426,202, forward strand.
TGAACCTGAACTCTCCCACACAATACACACTTTCCTAAGTCCACTGGACACAGTCCTGGTTGCTTTTGAATGAACATAGATAGCGATAGCACTTGGTCTTATATGCTGCTTTGCTGTGCTTTACAGCCCTCTCTAAGTGGTTTAAAGAGTCAGCCTATCGCCGCTAACAATTTGGGTCCTCATTTTACCCACCTTGGAAGGGTGGAAGGCTGAGCCAATCTTGAAAGATTCATTGAGGATTGAGACGCCATGCAAAACATGTCGAGACTCCAGAAAGAGTGCAGAGAAAAGCAACAAAGATAACAAGAGACTGGTGGCTAAAGCAAATGAAGAATAGTTACAGGAATTGGATATGTCTAGTCCAGTGAAAAGAAGGACTAGGGGTGACAGGATAGCAGTCTTCATGTCATTAGGAGCTGCCACAAAGAAGAGGGAGATTAACTTATTCTCCAAAGCACCTGGAGGGCAGGACAAGAAACAATGGATGTAAACTCATCAAGGAGAGAAGCAACCTAGAACTAAGGAGAAATTTCCCAACAGTGAGAAAAATGAACCAGTGGAAGAGCTTGCCTTTAGAATTTGTTCATCACTGGAGGCTTTTAAAAAGGGACAGCCATTTGTCTGAAATGATATAGGGACTAGAAGACCTCCAAGATACCTTCCAACTCGGTTACTCTGTTATTATTCTGCATTTGAATGTTACTCTTGAATGGCTATACAGAAGATTCATATGCAGTACAGGCTGAATTTTGGAACATTCATGGTTCTTGGAAAGGAAACTTATTATTGGTGAACTAGCAACTATTTGTGTTTCCAGGCAGTTTTCAGTTATTAAACGTGATGCCTTAATATTTAGGAATTGTTTCCATGAAAGAGAAAAGGCAACTTGGGTTGTAATCTAAATGTAACCATCCGAACCACCAAGAGTACACAAGTTGTTTCTTTTAAAAACTTTAATACTTAACAATGTTTCACTGGAAACAACTCAGTTCCACACAATTGTATATAGGCATATTTCCTTAATAAATAAGGGAATCGAGCTGACACGCGATCTGTGACTCTCTAGAGTATCATTCAGGGCCACTGTTAATATAGAAAGAAAAATTGCTAGATTGGGGACATTGAGGGAGGGCGAAAGGTTTAAAATAGACGGTGGTGACTGAAGGCTTGTACTTGTGGGCGGGAAAAGTTCTTTCTAGGTGAAAGACGGATATCAATAATTCTTCCTCATAAGGTTTATTTTCAGATTAATCCCTCTTAAGAATAGTTTTAGAAGCAGAAGTTAGAAACTTAAAATTGAAAATAATGTTTAATTAAATAAGATACGGTGAATAATTATGGATAAGCAAATATTATTATGAATGTTTTGATATCATTGTTATAAATAGCATCATTAAAAATTTTGTTATCAACTGTACCCAGAGGACACACTGTCAATGTGAATATTGAGTTTTTATGTATACCAAAGGAAAATGTATAAATAAAATACAAAAAAAAAAAATAATAGTTTGAGTAGTGTTTATCTCTAGTGCATACTCGTCTATCATCTTCAAACAACCGTAACAAAACTATTTTAGCTCCATCTTCTGTTTGAGGAATAACACTGGGAAATTGGGGATCAGTTTTTGGATATATGCTTACAGTGACCTCATCTGCATTTCACAAGTAGACATCATTATTCTATTTTTTTTCAGTTTTCATGCAACTCTTTGTATCTGATGATCCTTCAACATAGGTCCACTTTTTGATCACTCAGGGTACCTTTTACTCAAAACGCTCACTTATAATGAACTAGGGTCTACATTTTATTTATTTAAAACATTTATGCAACTCACAATCTACATGCCACTCACTAAAAATTTGTATCCCCATCAGGGATGCATTGTGATTTTATACAAGAACGCACTAGTTTCCCCCCCACCCCTGAGAATTATGTAATTTACCGGTGAAACTAGATTAAAATGTGACACATTCCCAGCAGTGTCAACTATTTAAGCGTGTGCTTTCAATCACCAACGCTCAATTTTAACAGGACTTGATCTCAACATGGTAATAAACTCCCAGCCAAAGCTCAGAAATGTGCAACAACAGCCCTATCTGAGGATTTTTTAAAAAAACCAACAAACCAACAAACCATTGGGCAGAGTGAGAATAATGAAGGGAGCAAACCCTTTTTTTAGCATAAGGAAACAAATAAAAGGAGAATACAATAATTTGCAATGAATTGGGCAAAAAAGCCATCAGAGAGGAAATATATATATTTAGCACCTATTTAAGCTTAGAAAGAGAAGAAGAGGGGAAAAAACTCTGGGAAACTTCTAGATAGCTGATAAATGGCACCTAGGAAAAAACCCCTCTGAAGAATTAGCACCATCACACATGGATCATAGAATAGAATTCTTTTTTGGCCAAGTGTGATTGGACACACAAGGAATTTGTCTTGGTGCAAATGCTCTCAGTGTACATAAAAGAAAAGATACATTCATCAAGAGTCAAGAGTCATAAAGTACAACACTTAATAATAGTCATAGGGTATAATAAGCAATCAAATCATACTAGGAAGCAGTCAATATAGATCATAAGGATACAAGCGACAAAGTTACAGCCCTACAGTCACAAGTGGGAGGGGATGGGTGCCAAGGAGGGATGAGAAGATTAACAATAATAGCAGTGCAGACTTTGTAAATAGTTGGACAGTGTTGGGGTGACCATTGTTGAGTGTTGAGAGAGCTTGAAGATGGAGAAGGAGGCGAGAAGACCTCCTTAAATGGGGCTTTTTTCTTGGAAAGGAGATACAATTGAAATAAGGGTAGAACATCCCCAGCAAGAAACTCTGGAGGAAACCCACTTGTGTGCCCCCAAAGTACCTGCGGGAGAGGGGCGGGAGAAGAGGAGGGAGCCGTGGAATCGGCGGATCCCCATTGGTCAAGGGGCCCCGGCCCCGCCCCTCGCTTCCCTCCTTTAAAAAGCCGAGGAGCAGGACGCCGCTCACACCCCTCAGACGGGCACTTACCACGCAAGGGGAGTCGGTGGTGGGGTGGAGGGCGCGACGGGGTTCGACCGGTTCGACTTTCCTTTCCTTCGCTGCCGGCCCGGCGCGTCTCCTAGTCCTCCTCCTAATTCTCTTTTCTCCCCAGTCGAAGCGCGAAGTCTCAAAAAAAGACAGCCTTCCCCCAAGAGTCCCAACACACCGAGTCGGGCGCGAGAGCTTCGGTAGCACCCCGTGAGGGTGAGGGTGAGAGCAGCACAAAAGGCGGCGCGTGCAGCCCCCCGACGCCCGGCTTTCTTTTCCCGAAGTCGGGCGCCCCCACCCAAAAAAAAAAAAAGGAAAAAAAACTTCTCTCGGTTGCGGGGTGCGGTGGGCGAAGCGCCTCGTGCGCGCGAGAGAGCTCGCCCTCTCCTCCTCCTCCTCCTCCTCCCGCCCCCTCCGAAGACGCTCGCTCGCTCGCGCGTCCTTCCGCCCCACAATCACCTGTGAGGGGGCGCAGCTGGGGGCCGGAACGCAGGTGGCCAAAATGTGTAATTAAAAAAAAAACAGCGGTAGGCGAGCTTTTTTTTTTTGTCCCAGCGCGCACGCGCTCGTGCCCAGCCGCTCCCCCAACAAAAAAACTCTTCAGGGGTGAGGGGGAGAGAGAGAGAGGGGGAAAAGAGGAGCGAAGGCGCCTCAGAGGGGGCTGCGCTCGCTCGTTCGCTCACTGCCTGGCTGAAAGTGCTTGGACGGCGCTGCCGCCCGTCAGGGAGAAGTATAACGCCGGGTGAGGTGCGGTTTTACAGCCGGCGGGTCCCGGGAAAGGGAAAGAGGCCGGGTGCCGTTCGCCTCCCGCCTCCGTCTCCCGGCTCCTGCGCTCGGAGCGAGCGAGCGAGCCGTGCTTCGGGCAGCGCCGACTTTGGCCCTGCGCGTGGAAGGAAGGAAGGAAAGAAAGAAGGAAGGAGGGAGGGAGGGAAGGAAGGAAGCGCGGCTGTTCGGCTGTGGCGCTCCGCTCGGAGCCGCCGCCGCCGCTTCGAAGAGGGAGGAGGTGACCTTCACGCGCGCGAGGGGAGTGGGGGGCGTGCAAAGAGAGCGAGCGTGGAGGCGGCGACGGCCCCGCCGGGACAGCGCTGCTTCTAGAGCAGCCCACGCTCCGAGGAGAGAGAGAGGGAGGGAGGGAGTGGGTGGGTGGGACGAGACACCCCCTCCCCACCCGTGGCAGCGTCTTGCTTGTATGTCATCCCCACCCCTTTACCTGGAATAAAGGAGGATGGATGGAGGCGCCCGCGTTTCAACGGACCCCTTCTCCCGCTACTAAGGGGTGGGTGGGTGGGTGTATTTTCCACCCTCCCTAGGGGAAAACAGTCGTTCTTGCTCCCCCCCAGACCACTCTCCCGAGATCGCACTACAGCGCCCATCATCCCCAGCGCGTGTCATCTCTCTGGTCCTTGAACTTTCCCACCCCTTGCTTCTAGTTCAGCCTAGGATTGGGCGGGTTGGTGGTGGGGGGACCCAGGGAAAAGATTTCGCTCTTTTCGAGAGAAGCCCTTAGAAGGCTGAATCGGAAAGGGAAAGTGGGGGGCAGAGATCTCTCCCCTCAGGGAAGGCTGAATCGGAAAGGGGGGGGCGGGGGTTGCAGAGACCTCTCCCTCTCAGGTCCCCTAGAAGGCTGAATCGGAAAGGGAAAGTGGGGGGTTTGCAGAGATCTCTCCTCTCAGGTCCCCTAGAAGGCTGAGTCGGAAAGGGAAAGTGGGGGTTGCAGAGATCTCTCCCCTCTCAGGTCCCCTAGAAGGCTGAATCGGAAAGGGAAAGGGGGGTTTGCAGAGATCTCTCCCTCTCAGGTCCCCCTAGAAGGCTGAGTCGGGGAAAGTTGTGGCGGGAGAAGCTGTATTTGCAAGACAGGTCTTAGGGCGAGTCATTCCATCCACGCACCCCGGATTGAGCCACGCACCCCCGGAGCGAAGGCAGCAGGCGGGGGTGTTTTCCCCTAGAGCTCCTATGGTATGCGAGCCTTCGCCGTTAAGGGGACGAAAACGGTGCGGGGTTTGGGCTGCAGCTGCCGGCAGGGGAGCGCGCGCCTTTTGACCGCAGCCCAGGACGGCGTCGCGGTGGGTTGACCACGAGAAGGAAACGGGGCTGAGTTCAGGAAACACCCCAGGCCCTAGTGGGGTTTGCGTGACTGCGGCTTCCCGCCTGCCATGTGCACCCATGCGTGGGTGAGCAGCTGAAAGGCGTTGCTTCTCCCATCTGGTTGTAAAGAAGTCGATCGGGGAAGGAAATGGATCGTTTGCACTTCGGAGCTTGGGCTGTAGGGAAACGTCGGCGTTCAGTAACGGAGTGGGGAGCGTTTTCTGCTACTCTTCCTAAGCGGACAGAGGTGACTCCCACTTTTTATGAGGGCTTTCAGGAATTTTAAGAAGCGAGGTGGCTGCGTTAAGGAGCCTGGTTTGCTCTTTAAACGACTGTCAGGATTAGCTGTCAGAAGTGATCCTTCCATCCCTCCAACACCACCCAGCCAGAATTGATCAAGTTTCTTGCATGAGAAGCAGAATGTCGTCTTTCTCAAGGGAAAAAAAAAAACATAGCCCTGTTGCCTTCCTTTTTCCCTTTTTGAAAAAGCACCTTTGAGACAACCATGACCTGGATGATTGAGAATATCTATAAACACTCCTTTAAAATCCCCTTTCCTAAAGAAGACTAAGATTAACAGATTAACACAGTTGGAAGGGGGCTTGTAGGCCATCTAGTCCAACCCCCAACCCATACAGTAGACCATTTCTGACAGATGACAGTCCAGTCTCTTCTTGAAACCCTCCAGTGATGGAGCTCCCACATCTTCTGAAGGCAACTTCTCTTCCATTGGTTGATTGTTTCTCCCTGTCAGAAAATTTCTCCTTATTTCCAGGTTGAATCTCTCCTTGTTCAGTTTCCATCCATTATTCCTTTTCTGGTGTTCAGGTGCCTTGGAAAACAAGTTGATCCCCTCCTCTCTGTGGCAGCCCCTCGAATATTGGAAGACTGCTATCCTGTCTCTCCCTCCTTCTCTTCATCAGACTAGCCATGCCCAGTTCCAGTAACGTTTTATGTTTTAGCCTCCAGTTCCCTGATCATCTTGGTTGCTCTTTTCTGCACTCTTTCCAGAGTCTCAACATCTTTTTATAGTGTAGTGACCAAAACTGGATGCAGTACTCTAGGTGTGGTCTTACTCTACCATTTGTCATAATTTACAATCCTTCTCTTCCCTGGACCAGCCATGCCCAGTTCCTGCAAGCCTTCATCGTATTGTTTTAGCTTCCAGCCCCCTAATCAAAAATGGTCCTGCCCAGGCTAGTAGCCACAAAAAAGATAAAAGAGGGATCTGTATGGCCCCCAGATGGAAGGTTTTGCCCCATGATTTCATCTCCACTTTTTGAAGGAAGAAGTGGCTACATCTGGAAGAAGAGAAAGATAGGAAACCCAAGCTGTGCCAAGCCAAAAGTTAGATTCTGAAGTGAAGTCCTTGTAGATAAAACAATATAAATGAAAGTAAGATCTCCAAGGAAAATGTAAATGATAACTATGAACTGAAGATTAAGCCACTATTTTCTTTCATCTGGGCAGAAGCATACATTTGAGCCTCCCACCATCAATTAACAGAGCTATAATATACCTTCAATTATCAGAGGTTTTTTTTTCTCCCTTTGCTTAATTACAAACTTAAGAAATTATACTTTAACTGTGTAAGTGCTCAGGTGCAATAATGTTTTTTTCATCATGAAATATTTAACTGGCAAATTAGAAAAAAAAATGGCTTTGAATTAAAGAAAGTCACCCTGCTTCAGCAAAACCAAAACAGAAGCTCGAGGACTAGAATCATAGGGCAGGAAGAGATCTGGGAGGTCTTCTAGTCCAAACCCCAGCCCAAAGCAGGAAACTCTACACCCTTCTGGTCCAATGGTTGCCCAGTCCCCTTTTCAAAGCCTCCAATGATGGAGAAAAGAAGAAGGGGGAAAAAAAACCCAAGAAAGTCCAGTTGCCTCTTGAAAACAACACTTTGGGGACAACCATGACCTGAATGACTGAGAATCTCTGCAGACTTCAATGACGGAGCACCCACAACTCTGGCAGGCAAACTATTCCATTCATTAATCAGGAAGTTTCTCCTTAGTTCCTAGTTAATTCAGAACTCCTCAAAACAAAAGGGAATGATGAGGCAACACCCCATTTGCTAGTGGAAACCCAGAGAAGTTTCCTGTATGGCTGTCAACTCAAAACCTGTTAACCTTCTCGTTACGTTTCTCCAAAGTTGAACTTAAGCTTTGTATGTGTGAAGAACAATCGATTTTCCTTTGTTTGCAAAATACAGGTTGCTAAACCTTCATGTCCAAAATAGAGCCATAAGTCTACATATGCCAATTCTCATCTACACTGCTGCCAGTCTATTTCCAGATCTAATTCAAAGAGGTGGTTTCGATTTTTAAAGTCCTAAATGTCTTAGAATCTCCCATATGTATCAATCCAGATCTTAAGATCATCCAATGAGTTATTGGGTTCCCACTGAAGGATTCGGCTAATATCCAAACCAACATCATTTTGGTACTAAGGGGAAACCTTCTATTTTCCCTCCTGTTCTTTGCATCTTAATGCATTTTAATTCATATTGTTTTAGTTGCTGAATGACTGCCATGCAACTGCCAAATTTATATGGTGTTTCTCTTTTGCATCTTACTTTATATGTTTTTATCCTGATTGTATTTTTAGTGTACCACTGCGAGGATGGCTCAGCTAAACATTTGCAATAAATAAGTCCATTTTGAAACAAATTCTGAATCCCAAGGACTTTCTCCTCTTGTTAACTGTACAGCAGATTGCCCATTTTAAACACAGTTTGAAAATGTGTTTGCATCTAAAAGGACTCTTGGCAATGTTTAAGGCAACCCCTTTTCTTCATGTGCAATTAAGAACTTTGTTTTTTTCTGCCCCCAACATTTAGTTAAAGCCTCTTTCCTCCTCTCCTCCACAAAAGGAATCATGCCAAAACAATGAAGCTATAAAATGCACTGTCCTTGTTTTTCTTCTGGGTCACGGCTGAAAGATGTTCTGATTTTTGAAACTGCAATAATTCCAAGGAACATGATTGGGTGTCTCCTCTGACTTTGCTTCATCACTTTTAGTATCTCACCAACCAGCAGGGAGAACATCAACCCATGAAGCACTGTAAGCCCAATTAAAGCTCCACGAATCTGCAGGTTTCTAAAATGGCTTTTTCTGCCCCACTCCCATTCTGGCATATCCCTGGTTAAAATACATTTGGGAAGATGTAACAAAATGAACTTCAGTGTAGAGGAAAGTAACGCCTTAGGCACTTAGGCAAGAAAAACCAAAAGTACCCATATAGACTGGGGTGAAACCAGGCTCAATAGCAGTAACTGTGAGAGGGATCTTGGAGTCTTAGTGGACAACCAGCTAAATATGAGCCAGCAGTGTGAGGTGGCAGACAAAAAAGGCTAATGCAATTCTAAGTTGTATTAACAGAGGGATACAATCAAGATCAAGGGAAGTACTAATACCACTCTATAAAGCCTTAGTAACACCACACCTAGAGTACTGCATTCAGTTTTGGTCACCATATTATAAAAAAAGATGTTGAGACTCTAGAAAAAGTACAGAGAAGAGCAACTAGGATGATTAGGGGACTGGAGGATAAAACATACAACGAACGGTTGCAGGCACTGGGCTTGGCTAGTCTAGTAAAGAGAAGGACCAGGGGAGACAGGAGAGCAGTCTTCCAATATTTGAGGGGCTGCCACAGAGAGGAGGAGGGGGGGTCAAGCTATTTTCCAAGGCACTGGACTGCCATCTGTCAGAAATGGTGTAGGGTCTCCTGCTTGGGCAGGGGAGTTGGACTAGAAGACCTACAAGGTCCCTTCCAACTCTGTTAATTTGTTTAATCTGTTTAGATGCCAGGGCAAAAATGGAACTGAGAATAAAAGAGGGAGACATATTGAAATTGTGCAATTAATTAGGTCCATGGAACTGAAATTGGCAAATATGGGACAACCTTTAGAGGGAGAAATTAGTCATTGAAACTGGAAAAAAAATACTAGGAAAATTGGCTAACAGGCTTGAAAAAGAAGTTCAACATCCTTCATAACTTTCTAGACACTGCAGTGAAGGGAAGCAGAACTTAAAAAAAACCTTCCTGCTGCCAGTTAAGAGTTCTCTTAATGCAGAATGTCTCTTCTCCCCTCAGTAAAATTGTGCTCTGGTACTTTTGAAGTGTGGTTAAATGGAGTTGGAACATGCATCTCTCTTCCTGAGATACTGTAGTAACCGAGTTGGAAGGGACCTTGGAGGTGTTCTAGTCCAACCCCCTTCTCTATACAGGCAGGAAACTCTATATCAGGGGTCTCCAAACTTTTGGACCTCAGGGACCACCAAATTCATAATTTTAAATCCCGCAGACCACAGACCCTGGGAAAATCCCCAAAAAAGTCTGAAGGAAAATTCCCCACCCCGTTTTCCTACCGATCGATCATTCTTTATTTGGGTTTACAGGATACCACCTCCAGCTACATTCTCGGGGGTGGGTGGGGAGAGAGACTTTGGCTTCATGCAAGGAAAGCAGCAGAAGTCTTTCTTTCTCTCCCCAAACTCCGACAGAAATTAGTCTTTGCCGGCGCAGCCTCTTGAAGCAGGAGGCCTTGCCGGGTCCCAAAGACTCATTTCTGGCGGAGTTTGGAGGAGAGAAAGAAAGACTTTTGCTGCTTTCCTTGCATGCAGCCAAAAGCAGAAGAAGAAAGAAGTGGAAAAAAGCAGCCCAGTGGCCAGGCGAGGCACGTGGAGTGAATGGGGCAAGTTCCCACCTCCGTCCTTTCCCCCCTTCCCTCACTACCTCGTGTTGTTCGCAATGCAAGTGATGCAAGCCTTGTGTTCTCACGGGCCATGTGGATGGTGCAGTCTTGTATTCCCATGCAGCCTGGATTAATTGCTTTGGGGGTGCCATTTTTCTGCGGACCTCCACAAATTTCTCTTGGACCACCGGTGGTCCCCGGCCCACTGGTTGGCGACCACTGCTCTATACCGTTGCAGACAAATAGTTGCCCAATCTCTTCTTTAAAAACCTCGTGTTGGAACATTCACAACTTCTGAAGTCATTTGTGGTTTTTCCTCTACCTCTTTGGAAAGTTGGAGAAACATTTGGTTTCAAAATCGGGTGAATAATGGTGACAGATCAGGGGTGTCAAACTCAACTTCATGGACCGCATCAGGGCTGTGGTTGAACTTGAGGGACAGGGTGGGAGTGATCAACTGGATGGGTGTGGCCAACTGGGTGGGCGTAGCCAGCTTGATGCCTTTCACTGGGCGTGGCTGACCGGGTGGGTGTGGCCAGCTTGACGCCACTCCCCAACTGCTGGCATGTTTCCTCTTCGCATTGGGTAGGCTAGGCTGAAGTCCCTTACGTTTTTCAGGATGGCCCTGTGGGCCAAATCCGATCACATCCTTGTGTTTGACACCCCTGTGATAGATAAAAGAAATTCATGAAGCAGTGTGTTAATATAAGTGAGATAGAGCTGGGGTTCTGACCAGTTCTGGAGAACTGGCGGTGGAAATTTTGAGTAGTTTGGAGAACCGGCCAATACCACCTCTGACTGGCCCTGCCCCCATCTATTCTCCGCCTCTCATTGAGTCCCAGATGATTGGCTGGGTCTTCTTTGGTTGCCCTGCACAGGAGAATGGAGCTGGAAAGCAGGTTAGTGGGGTGGGAAGCGAATGGGGATTTTGCAGTATCCTTCCCCTACCACGTCCACCAAGCCATGCCCACCAAGCCACACCCACAGAACCGGTAGTACAAAATAATTTGAATCCCACCACTGGGCAGAAGCTAGCTAGTAATTAGAAGGGAGGTGGTAAAGACCTCATTTTCAACAGCCAGGCTGCATATTAAGACATGGGAGATTTCATGGATCTCCATTTGAAGAAAGACTCTGTATCTATGGAGCACCAGCTGTTGAGGACCTAAGAAACATTCTATTGGGCTGCAAAATACTCTGCATGATAGGTTGCTTACTTTGATTCCTGTTTTCAAAAACTAAAAAAAATACTGGCATACCCACAAAAAAATTTCCTTTTGCAAGAAACAAAACTGTGAATCTTTAGTAAGACCACACTCTGTTTCAAACAAGACAGAATATTAATATCAAATAGAGGTCAACTGTAAGGTTGACAACTTATTAGAAACATGTCCTATTGGGGGGCTTTTTGTATCTGTTTGTGTTAAGTTTTATATGTTTGATATGGTCAAACAACTAAAGAAAGTTTCTGTTCTGGTCCTAGCACTTCCCAACCACTTCACTGATCACACCCATTGATCCACAAGTCTCCTGATCTCACCTTCAGGATAATGGATAACCATAAACATTACACAGAACAAGGGCAGGAAAGTGCTGGCTTAAGGTAAGAATATTACTTTCCTTCAGTGCATTTGGGTCTTTTCCCTACGGCTAAGTTGAAGCAGGCGCCATCCATCCTTCAGTCAGCAAAATGCAATACTGGCATCAAATCTGCTGTCTCTGATCTCCTATCTTACCTCTGCTCCCAGGTACTGCCAATCACTTTTAAGGTAAGAGGTGACAACAACCCAATAAATTTTACCCATCGGGAGTTTATCATTGGACAAAGCTGAAATAAGGAGAAAAATACAACCTCAGGATGGACATAGCTAACAGCAACTTAAGGTAGTGTTACATATGGGTTGTGCAAGAGATGAGAACAACATTAAAGGAGAATGCAGTATTGGGGAATTTAAAACAAGATATGTCTTCTACCCCAACATACTTTATAAGAGCAGTACAGGTTGCTCCAGTTACAAATTCTGCATTGAAAATTAAAGAAAACAGAAATAAGAATAGGAATAGGAATAGGAATAGGAATAGGAATAGAATAGAATAGAATAGAATAGAATAGAATAGAATAGAATACAATACAATACAATACAATACAATACAATACAATACAATACAATACAATACAATACAATAGAATAGGAGCTAGAAGGACCTTGGAGGTCTTCTAGTCCAACCCCCCCTTCAAGTAGGAGACCCTATAGCATTTCAGATAAATGGTTGTCCAGTCTCTTTTTGAAAGCCACAAATGATGGAGCAACAACAACTTCTGGAGGCATGCTATTCCATTGGTTGATTGCTCTCAACTGTTAGGAAATCCCTCCTTAATTCGTAGGTTGCTTCTCTCCTTGGTTAGTTTCCATCCATTGTTCCTTATTTTACCTTTTAGTGCTTTAGAAAATAGTTTGTCCCCATTTTCTTTGTAGGAGCCCCTCAAATATGGGAACACTGCTATCACGTCACCCCTAATCCTTCTTTTCCTTAGCATTGTGCAAAATAGCCAAATTCATGAATTCCACAAAGGTATTTTTGTTTGTTTGTTTTAAGTCAAACATAATTAACCAGAATACAGAGCATGCAGAGCCAGAAACAATGGCTTACAGATCACAGTCCATTATTCCCCCAGCATTTTTGGTCTAGGGCAGAATGATGTTCTTAAAATTAGGGGGCAGCCCAATCTGAAGAGCCTCTGAGGAACAAAAGAGAAGCAAGCTTTTAAATAATGAAGGAACTACAGAAAGCCAGTGGCTTAGAAAATAAGGATTCTATTTTCCTCTTAATGGAGGAGCATATTTCTTGTGATGTTACTAGTGCACCCTGCCGAAGGAAAGAATATAGACCTTAAGTTGCAGTGCTATACGTTAACTAATTTAGGCTACACACATGTTACACAGGGATAATGTTGATCGCGGAAGTGCTATGCTGTTGGCATCCCTGTGGGTATCGGGTTTTGTACATTTGGCTCCAGAAAACAACCCATATATTTTTAAACTCATGTGCTGCTGAAATTTTTGAGAACCTGTGAATTCAGTAAGAAAAATATCAGAAAGCGGGGGGAGATAATGCCAGAGTTTCTGAGAGAGGATTGCAAAATAGTGGATCACTGGATCACCCCTAGTGGATCGATCTGTGATTGACTGATGGATTGAAGGCAACTAGAAAGTTTTTTCTATTCTTTTTCTTGGTTTGTTTGCCTTTTAAAAAACCTCAATAAAACATATCAAACCTCCTTTTATAATCATATTTTCTCTTTAAGCTTCATTCGGCTGGAAAGTTTATTTTATGTATATATATCTATATAAAATTTAAAACAGAAACAGCTGTGAAAGTCTGACTCACAGACGACCACTATACAGAAGCCTTATGTGGCATTCAACTTTGTTCGGGTATATATATGTTTTTTCTACAAACTAAAACAAACTAAATGGAAACATAGTTATGTATCAGCAGTTCTCTGGGGCAACAGGAAGAAATTTTTACATCCTCACGACAAAATGCAAAGAATTAATGGATGGACTCTGCTAATAATAGGCGGCTGCCACTCAAATCTCTAAGAGGCATCAGGATAGGGAAACCTGAAGAAGGATCTCAAGACGGATCAACCATTTTTTGTCTCTGTTATGGGACACATACCAGCTAAATCTTTCCTGAATATAGTTTAACATCAGCAACCAGACAAGAGGACTTAGCCAAGATGCATTTTCAACTTCCTAGTCTGCTTTAAAACTCTGAGATTTACAGTGTCTCTTCTAATTACACATCATGTCAAGCCCAACTTGGCTGTTTTGAGATCAGCTGGTGTTAGCTAGAGGTTTTCACCCAGCTGTAATTGTGGGAACATACTTAACTTCAGAGTCAAAGGGTGCAAATTGCTAGTCTATTGCTTTGTAAAACAGGGTATTTCCTGTTTCCAGTAATGGAATATCACAGACTTGGTTACACATTCTATCTAGTTCATGTCAGATAATAAACAGCAACCCATCAATGTGTTTAGGAGTGCATGATAGAATTACTGAGTGTTTACACTGTGCTATTCATTGAAAAAGACATAGTGACAATATTTTTTAAAAAGCATGATTTATAAGCTGCAATGAATATTATTCTCTCTGCATAGGGTAAACCAAGAAATCAACTGCTCAGGAAGGCAAAATCTACCTTTCTTGAGATTGACCATAATAACAGAATTTTGCACGTCCGATTGTGCTGTACTTCCTCCCCCTTCTTATGCTCCTGTGAATTAGGGAAGTGTCTACCTCGGTGACTTCTGTAAGTGATCCTGTTTTTCAGGCTTTAAAAAAACTATTTTCATTATCCTATTGCCTAGGAAGCAGTTCCTGCATATCTCTATTAAGGTCATCTTCCTTACATTCTAAAGGATTGAATTCCTACAATGTACTGGTGATGTGGCGTAAATCTTGCAGGGGCCTGGATAGGACCAAATGGGTTGACACTAAACCCAAGCGAGATGGAGTTTCTGCTTGTCTATCAAGATTTTCTATCAAGAATTCCCTGACAGTGAGAACAATTAACCAGTAGAACAGGTTGCCTTTGGAAGTTGTGGGTGCTCCATCACTGGATGTTTTTAAAGAGACTGCCCTATCATTTGTCCAGAATGATATAGGGTCACCTACTTGTGCAGGGGCTTGGACTAGAGCAAGGGTCTTCAAACTTGGCAAGTTTAAGACTTGTGGACTTCAACTCCCAGAATTCCTGAGCTAACATGACTTGGAGGAGGAATTCTGGGAGTTGAAGTCCACAAGTCTTAAAGCTGTCAAATTTGAAGACCCCTGGATTAGAAGATCTCCGAGGTCTCTTCCAAAGTTATTATTCTTTTATTTTCTTTGCAATGTGTTTTCTCAGCGAGGTGGGCTACCTCTGAAGGAGCATGTGGGCTTAGAAGCGTTCATGATTATTGGTGATCGGCAAATGGAATCTATGGCCAAAAGAGGTTTTGCAAACAGTTGCTTCACTGCCAGTATCATTCAGATCTTACAATGGAAGTTCAAGCTTTCATCACTTCTTGACTAGTCTGCTCCAGTGGACTCCAGCTGCAATTCCTTTCAAAAGCCACTCTGAAACTGCATTAGTGCAAAACACAGCTTTTCCAAACTGCATTTGGTTGGACAATTTGTTTCCACTGTCTTTATTTTTTTTTTATGTCTTTTAAATACTTATTGCCTGTTGCCTTCAAGGTCATCGCTCTTATCCTCTGATAAAATGAAAGCAACAAGTCTAAGCTTCCTTAGACTTAAAAGTCTTCCTTAGTCATGCTAGATCAGTTGCTGGGAAGATTATCCAGGATCAAATCCTGGGTAAAAGCATGGACCTGACATTATTATGGACATTTAAGTGAAGAGAGAATTTCCATCTTCCCGGCTTTATCAACAGTGGAATAAACCAGCCTGCATTTGACCTGTCCCGTTGAAGTATTTAACGGATTATGTAAAGAACTTCATATTCCATTTCAAGAGGTTTCAAGATAGGTAAAATGCACTATCCAGTAAGATTCACACATCACCTTGTACCATTATTTGTTTTCAGTTTGGTTTAGTCTACACCTAATGCTGAGCTATGATGTGGCTTGTATAGTTTATAGCATAGTATAAGAATCTAAGCCTTACATTTTGCTATAAATTATGACAAATGGTAGAGTAAGACCACACCTAGAGTACTGCATCCAGTTTTGGTCACTACACTATAAAAAAGATGTTGAGACTCTAGAAAAAGTGCAGAGAACAGCAACCAAGATGATTAGGGAATTGGAGGCTAAAACATACGATGAACGGTTGCAGGAACTGGACATGGCTAGTCTAGTGAAGATAAGGACCAGGGGAGACATGATAGTGGTTTTCCAATATTTGAGGGGCTGTGATAGAGAGGAGGGGGTCAAGTTATTTTCCAGAGCACCTGAAGACCAGACAAGGAATAATGGATGGAAACTGAACAAGAAGAAATTCAGCCTGGAAATAAGGAGAAACTTTCTGGCAGTGAGAACAATCAACCAATGGAACAGAAGTTGTGGGAGCTTCATCACTGGAGGCTTTCAAGAAGAGACTGGACTACCATTTGTCAGAAATGGCGTAGGGTCTCCTGTTTGGGTGGGAGGTTGGACTAGATGACCTACAAGGTCCCTTCCACCCAAACAGGAGACCCTATGCCCTTCCAACTCTGTTAATCTAACCTAGCATGCTGAAGTAACTAGCCAATTTTGAATTCTTCAGTAAACTCCATATTTGTAAACAAAAAGCCTAATATCTAAACCCAGTTTATAGCTAGGTTCAGATAAGATACAATTGCCTATTATGAGATATGAACCCAACTAAGTGTAACAAGGTATATTAATATAAAGGGCAGAGGGGAGGCTCACCTCTTAAGACACTGGGCTTGTCAGCTGGAAAGCCAGCAACCCAGATTCAAGCACCCTGAAACCGGATGAGCTTACCCCACCCCAGCTCTTGCCAACCTAGCAGTTCAAAAACATGCAAATATGAGTATATAAATAGGCACCACTTTGGTGAGAAAGTATCAGCATTTCATGACATCATGCTGGCCCCTTGAACATGGAAATGTCTTTGGACAGTGCTGGCTCAGTGGCCTTGAAATGGATATGAGCAGAGGTGGGCCGCTGGGGGTTCACAGGGGTTCGGGAGAGCCCCTAGCTAAGATTCTCTGCAGTTTGGAGAACCCCCAAATCCCATTCCTGGCTGGTCCCGCCCACCTCCCCTCTCCCCTTCCAGGAGTCACCACACGGCCCATTTTGGATGCAGGTAAGTGCAGGGCCTGTGCGGCAGTGGTGGTATTCAAATAAATTTGCCACCGGTTCGGTGGGCGTGGCTTGGTGGCCGCGCTTTGCATGCATGCACACACTTTGCGTGCCAAACATGCACTTTGCGCAGGCGCAGAGGCGTTCTAACTTGCCTCCTGCAAGCCTGCACAATGGTGGTCGCTGCAGCAGCTGCTGCGCGCGGCGCTATTTTGCGCCGCACAAAGCAGCTGCGCTTCGAATTCTGCTGATAAAAGTGAGTATGGGAGACCGGGCAGGCGGGTGGGCCGAACACAGAGCAGCGCGGAGGTCTCCACTGCTCATCGCCGCTACTGGCTCTCCAGAACCAGGCAGAACCGGTTGAATACCACCACTGCTGTGCAGAGTCTTGTGGACGGCGAAAAACAGCCTCCCAGAAGTTTAGGAAGGCTGGAAATGGGTCCATTTCCACCTTCCAGGGAGCCTCCGGAGCCCAGAGAGGGCAAAAATGCCCCCCCCGCCATGGTGCAGGAGGCCGACTAGGCCACACCCACCATGGCCACACCCATCAAGCAGAGAACCCTTTGCTAAACTTTTTGAACCCCACCCCTGGATATGATCTCTGCCCCCTATAGTTGGCCACAGCTAGCAGAGTTGTTATTAACATAAACTAAGCCAACCATTGTTTATCATTTACCCAATGATGTGATAGGTTTTTTTTTTGGTCTGTGAAGTGTTGGAAGACTTGAGATTTAACCTAGCATGAGGTTATCCCTGTGTTATTTGGGAAATGGACTCAAAAGTCCTCATCTCAGGTCATCCTTGACTTACGACAGTTCATTTAGGGACCATTTGACATTTCAACAGCACTTGAAAAAGTGACCTATGGCTGCTTTTCACACTGATGACCATTGTGACATCCCCATGGTCACATGATCAAAATTCAGATGTTTGGCAACTGACTCATTGTGACGCTTGCAGCGTCCTGGGTCATGTGGTCAGCTTTTGCCAACTTCTGGCAAGCAACGTCAATGAGGAAGCCAGATCCATTTAATGACGGTGTTACTTAACAACTGCAGCGGTTTACTTTGGCAAGAAAGGTAGCGAAATGGGGAAAAAATTCACTTAGGAACTGTCTCACTTAGCAACAGAAATTTTGGACTCAATTGTGGTCTTAAATGGAGGACTACCTATATGCTTATGAATAGCTTCCAGATGCCCTGTGATAGTATCCATCATGATCATAAACTGGATAAACCTTTGGTGTGTGTTTTTCTCACTGTGGATTGCATTATTCTCCTTCTCTATCTATATCAAATCTGTTGGCTTACCTTTTCCAAGTCAATGAAAATACATTTATTGCTCTCAACATACCAGCCTCAATTCACTATAAACGAGCAAGGGAGCATTCTAAACCACTTACAAATGAAAGTCACTGATCTGTCAGTAAGTTGTTGAGGGGGAAAAATGAAACAAGCCAAAATAAAACTACTAGAGAAGTAGGTCACTTCAAACATGTTCAGGGAATTACTTAATCCAGTGGGGTTTGTTTTTTCTTTGCTGTATTTTTTTTTTCTTTTGCCATTAATATATTTGATGGATTCACTTTTATCACTCCCATGGCTTATTCTCCTTGAAGGAGGATAGTGGTAGGAAAACAGCATCTCTAATATTAACATCTTAAGTCATCACTGAAATATGTAGAATTTCTTGAGTCATACAGATAGTCTTCCATTTATAATAGCAATAGCACTTATATACTGCTTTATAGTGCTTTCCAGCCCTCACTAAATGGTTTACAGAGTCAGCATATTGCCCCCCAACAATCTGGGTCCTCATTTTACTGACCTCGGAAGGATGGAAGGCTGAGTCAACCTTGAGCCTGGTGGGATTCAATCTGCCAAATTGCAGGCAGCTGGCAGTCAGCAGAAGTAGCCTGCAGTACTGCACTCTAACCACTGCACACTATGGAAGTGCTGCACTCTAACCACTGCACACTTATCACCACCATCATAACATATCATTAGCCCAGTCAATTATGGTTGGGTTGGAAGGCTGACTCAACCTGGAGCCTGGTGAGATTTGAACTGCCAAATTGCAGGCAGCTGGCAGTCAGCAGAAGTAGCCTCAGCAGTACTGCATTCAAACCACTGTACACTATGGAAGGAAGGAAGGGAGGGAGGAGGAGGGGAAGAAGGAGGAGGAGGGAGGGAAGGAGGGAGGGAAGGAAGGAAAGAAGGAAGGAAGGAAGGAAGGAAGGAAGGAAGGGGAAAAGAGCAATAGCACAGGCTTATATACAGCTTTATAGTGCTTTACAGCCCCCTCTGAGCGGTTTACAGTCAGCATATCTCCCCCAACAATCTGGGTCCTCATTTTACCAACCTCGGAAGGATGGAAGGCTGAGTCAACCTTGAGCCTGGTGGGATTCAAACTGCCAAATTGCAGGCAGCCAGCAGTCAGCAGAAGTAGCCTGTAGCACCGCACTCTAACCACTGTGCCACCAAGGCTCTTGATGACTTTTTGAAGTTATGATGGACCACTCAAAAAGGCACAGGTAGTCCTCGACTTACCGCAGTTTGTTTAGCGACTTTTTGAAGTTGCAACGGCACTGGAAAACATTACTTATGACCGTTTTCACAATGATGACCGTTGCAGCATTCCCCCATGGTCATGTGATCAAAATTCAGATGCAGCTGATTCACATTTATGACTGTGGCGTATCCCAGGGTCACTTGGTTCCCCCTTTGTGACCTCCTGACAAGCAAAGTCAATGAGAAAGCCAGATTCAAGTTAACATCTAAGCTTAACAACTGCAGCGATTGATTTAACATCTGTCGCAGGAAAAGTTGTGAAACTCAGCTGTCTCGCTTAGCAACACAAATTTTGGGCACAATTGTTGTAAGTCAAGGACTACCTGTACTTGTGACCTGGATTTGGCATTCCTATGACAGCCCCACTCCCCATTCTCCCATGATGGTATTTCACGTGCTCAGTGTTAATTTATTTGCAAGTATAATGCAATCATGTGACTGTCATTTATAACATCATTTTGTCGGAAAGTAGCATTTCCTTCCCATTTCTGGGGAAAACTGCCAACTTTGGGCAATGGGTCGACTTAACCACTGCCACAGTCATGAACAATCTCGGTGTTCACTTAACAGCTGAAGAAAAAAAATGTCATAAATTGAGTTAATCACATGGTTTACTTTGATTTACAACCATCATGACATACACAGAAATGCTAGCCTCTATTCTGGTCGTAGGTCAAGATGATGATGATGATGATGATGATGATTTAATCTTTAGTGAGATTCACAGCCTTTGGGGCTGGTTGGTAGCTCAACAATTCGAGTCCTAACCAAGGGACTAGGAACTGTTCAGGTAGCATCGGAGGATCTCAGCTGTTCCAAGTAGTATGGTTTTTTTTGTAGAATCAGGGTATTCAAGTCTGAGAAATTCAGAATTCCCAAATAGTGAGGCAGCCCTTTAGGTAATTGCTCCAAGGGCTCTAATTACAATTGGGATAACACATGATTTATTATTACTATTATTATTACTATTATTATTACTATTATTACTATTATTATTATTATTATTATTATTATTATTATTATTATTATTATTATTATTATTATTATTATTATTATTATTATTATTATTCACAAAAAATGACTAGTCGAACACTTCCCAAGTGTTTAGGACTGTGTGATGTATCGCCGGATTATGTGAGCAGATCCCAGTAAGGTGGCCTTCTGCAGCTGACCAATGGTGATTTTGTCAGTGCCAATTGTTTTCAAGTGCTTGCCTAGGTCTTTAGGCACAGCAGCACCCAGTGTGCCCAGTACCACTGGAACCACTTGCCTTGGTTTATGCCAGAGTCTGTGCAGTTCGATTCTCAAGTCCTGATATCTGGTAATTTTTTCAAGTTGTTTCTCATCGATTTTGCTGTCACCAGGTATGGCAATGTCAACGATCCACACTTTTTTCTTCTCCACAATCATGATATCCTTTACCAATCTGTATTCAGAAGTCCCACAATAGTTTTGCATGCTCATTTTTGACCACTTTTTCAGGCTTATGATCCCACCAGTTCTTTGCTACAGGCAGATGGTAGTTGTGACACAAGTTCCAGTGGACCATCTGAGTGACTGTGTTGTGACGTTGTTTGTAGTCAGTCTGAGCGATTGTCTTACAACAGCTCAGTATGTGATCGATGGTTTCATCCGCTTCTTTGCAGAGTCTGCATTTGGGGTCATCAGCAGATTTTTCTAGTCTGGCTTTGATTGCATTCATTCTGATGGCTTGTTCTTGGGCAGCAAGAATCAGGCCTTCTGTCTCTTCCTTCAGTGGTCCATTGGTCAGCCATAATCATCATCATCATCATCATCATTATTATTATTATTATTATTATTATTATTATTATTATTAATATTATTATTATTATTATTATTATTAATCTTTATTATTATCTTTATTATTATTATCTTTATTATTATCTATTGTCAGAGTACAACATGTGTTCAATGAGATTGACTGAGCCTCCCTTTGTGCACTCCCCCAACACAACTCACAGTGAGGACAGAAGTCCCTAACCCAGACCCAATCTTATTACCCTATGTGACCTTGTTGCACAACGCGCTGGCCCTGCAAGTCTATCATACTATGTTGACATGAAGTTATTTTCCGTCCAGGAGTCTGACAGCCCACAGGTACAAGCTGTTCTTCAGCCTGTTGGTGCGGCTGGCTATGCTTCTGTATCTCCTACCCGATGGCAGGATAGTGAAGAAGGGCTGACCGGGGTGTGAGTCGTCCCTGAGAATTTTCCTCACTCTTCTAAGGCAATGAGCCCTAGCGAGGTCATCTAGTGGTATCAGGGAATAGCCCACGATGTTTTGTGCTGTGCTCACCACCCTCTGTAATGTCTTTCCATCCGTGGCTGTCAAGCCAGCATAATGCAATATGTGAGGATGCTTTCTATTGTGGACTGGTAAAAGGAGGTCATCAGTCATTGTTCCACTTTATTCTTTCACAAGACCCTAAGGAAATGGAATTCAAGTGCAACCTACATATGAAGCCTTGTATCATGTAATGTTCTTATATAGGGTCAAATTCTAGAAGCGGAGCCCTATTTGAACCCACTCTTGGTCGCCAGAAGGAGAGTTATGCAGTCTTTTACTTAAAGAATTGACAACCAAAATTGTTTCTTATTGTTTTTTTCCTATTTCTTTTTTCCTTTTGGATCGTACTTCACTCCTCCATAGCAATGTTTCTCAACCTCACCAATTTTAAGAGAAGTGGACTTCGAGCTCCCAGAATTCCCCAACCAGCACAGTGGCTGGGGAATTCTGGGAGCTGAAGTCCTCACAATTTAAAGTTGCTGAGGTGAGAAACATGGATGTATGGTGAATTAAGTTCCTTGATGTCTGCTCCCACATTTTTAAAGATGTGGGATTTCAGTGTTTAAGATCTGCAAGACTCCTACAACCAAATTAAATAACAAATTGGGCTTGGATTATTGAACTTGGAAAACACCTCCTCTCCTTTTAGAATTTTGAGGACATTTTTGTATAATGTGGTTTTATATCTTTTAGCTTTTTATTACATTTTTGACCTTGATGTATTTTCTATGCTTTCTAATTGACTGTATCCCTCCTTTCTTTGGCTGATCTTTGACTGTAATAAGGATTTGATTTGATTTGTAGTGCACATATGCAATGAATTTGTTGCCAAACATTTATTTATTTGATTAATGCCCTGTCTTTCATTCAGAAGCTTGAAGCAACCTAAATGCTCCCTTTTTTTACTGTATATATCAATTTAGGAAATGCTAAATAATGATGGACTACACAAAGTCATGGATTAACATCTATCCGAAGCTACAAATCATGATGAATATTGCATCCAGACCAAAAGGCAATGTGTTTTAAAATAGTAGTTGCTTAAAAATAACTCTTGCAGGGCATATGAAGCAGATAAAGTGACTTGGATTATGCATATACAACCTGTTTACTTCTTAAATATACCTTTCCCCAGGATAGTTTCACAGCTGCAGCCATCTTGGCAAAAGATGAAGCTGCTTTAAGAATTTCCAGGCAGGTGCTACAATATATAAGTGCTGTTTTTCATCTGTTCTTGCTGTCGTATCTATTTTTGCCAATAGCCCATACATCAAATTATTCTTGTTGGGGTCCTCATTGTAAGGAGTGTGAAGATGGCCTTGAAGAAGGAATTCAACAAATTCCTTCTTAACCAAACAAACTTCTTAATCTTGTTAACCAACAAATACCAACTTAACCTGGATAGAGAGGAAGGGATAAGGAAGAAACTCAAGATTAATCCACCTTGATTCACTTTGGTGTGTGTGAGAGAGCAGTTTAACACAGGGTCCCAACCCGGTCCGCGGACGGTACCGGGCAGCGGAACAAGCCTTACCGGCCGCTGGTTTGGCGCGCCATCTTTTTGGTAAAAAAGCAATTTTTGTCAAAAGATGGCGGCGCTAGTGAGCTTTCCGGGTAGAAAGCCATTTCTACCGAGCTCACCAGAAGCGCCGCCGCTTTGACGAAAATCACTCGGTGATGTCACCGGAAGTGATTTTTCGTCAAAAGATGGCGGCGCCAGCTGACGCGAACCGGGCGCGGCGCCAGCTGACACCGAACCGGGCGCGCGAAGGTTGGGGATCCTGGTTTAACAGATTAACAGAGTTGGAAGGGACCTTGTAGGCCATCTAGTCCAACCCTCCACTCAAGCAGGAGACCCTAACACCATTTCTAATAAATGGCAGTCCAATCTCTTCTTGAAAGTCTCAAGTGATGGCAGTCCCACAACTTCTGAGGACAAGGTGTTCCATTGGTTGATTGTTCTCCCTGTCAGAAAATTTCTCCTTATTTCCAGGTTAAATTTCTCATTCAGTTTCCATCCATTATTCTTTCTCTGGGCTTAGAAAACAGCTTGACCCCCTTCCTCCTCTCTGTGGCAGCCCCTCAAATATTGGAAGACCGCTCTCCTGTCTCCCCTGGTCCCTCTCTTCACTAGACTAGCCAACTTCCTGCAACCGGTCATTGTATTTTTTAGCCTCCAGTCCCCTAATCATCCTGGTTATTCTTCTCTGCACTTTTTCTAGAGTCTCAACATCTTTTTATAGTGTGGTGACCAAAACTCGATGCAGTAATACGTCAGCTTTCCAAGATTCTGTCATTTAACAATAAAGTAAAATTCCAGTCAAATCGTCTAAGTGATAACCTCTCCTTCTGGGAAGGATCTTGATCCATTATATCCCATCTGCCCCCTTCTTTTGCGAGGTATCAAATAGTTTTGAAAATGTAACTGTTCGAAAAAGCAGTTGGAGACAAATGAAGCTTGATTTACTATCAGCCCCACTAGGTGGAACTGACCAGGAAATTAACCGTACAGAAAAGTTAAAAACATTTTATTGGAGTAGGCTATATAAACAAAACGTTGCAAGTCTGATAGTGCTGCACCTCCTCCTCATTATTATCCACTGAATTTAAATCTTCTGAATTTAAAAAGTGCTTCAGCCCCTTTTGCCTAGATAACAGTTCCTGCATATCTCCGTTGGGGTCTTCTTGCTTTACTCTGTACATCTTGCCCCAGTGATGACTGCCATTAAGTAGATAACGGTGTTCAGAAAGTGTGGAGAGAAGAGCAATAAAGATAATAAAGAATCTGGAGGCTAAATTGCATAATGAACGGTTGAAGGAGCTAGGTATGTCTATCCTAATGAAGAGAAGATTAGGGGGAACAATGATAGCTGTCTTTTAGTACTTGAAAAGCTGTTATAGAGAAAAGAGGATTGGCTTATTCTGCAAAACACCAGAGGGCAGGACAAGAAGTAATGGGTGGAAGATCATTAAAGAGAGATCCATCCTAGAAATAAGGAGACCTTTCCTGCCACCGAGTACAATTAATTAATCAATGGAATAACTTACCTTCAGAAATTCTGGGTGCTCCATCACTGGAGGTTTTCAAAAATCGATTAACCATTTGAATGAAATAGTATAGGGTCTCCTCCCTTGAGTAGGAGGTTGGACAAAAAGACCTCCAAGGTCCCTTCCATCCCTATGGGTCTATATTCTATGTTCTGTATTGTTTTGAGCAGAGGTGGTATTCAGCCAGTTCTGGAGAACCGGTAGTGGAAATTTTGAGTAGTATGAAGAACCAGCAAATCCCACCTCTGACTGGCCATGCTCACATCTATTCTGTCATGCCCTTGGTGGAGACTGACTCTGAGGGAGCGGAGGAACAGTCGACAGGGAGTGAGTGTGGCTCCGGAGGATGTGGAGGAGGCTGGGGAAGGGCAGAGACCAGCTGGGCAGTCAGAGGAAGACCCAGGCCCATCCCCTCTTCATCCTGGGGCATGCAAGGAGGAGAGGATAAGGGAGAGATGTGGTCTATTCGGAAGGAGAGGGCCTTGATCCTCTTCATGGGCTGCATCTGTGACAACTGAATAAGAGGTCAGACATGCGTACGGGCGAATGCTGGAAACAATGCCTGGAAATATCTTTAGTTTATGGTTCCTCTCTGAGTTTGGCATCCTTTCTAGTATGTGTTATTTGTGGACATCCTCCAGCCCTTATCTTGCCTGGTTTGTGTTGCTTTTTTCCTTCTCATTGTAACTGTTGTAACTGGGAGTTTTTTTGTCTTCCCTCAAGAATATTTGGAACTGGAAGCAAACTGAAGGAATAAAAGGAGCTTCACCTGTTTTCTGTGACTGTGTTTGTTTTGTATCCAACCCTGGGTCATCACATATTCTCTGCTTCCCGAGTCCCTGCTGATTGGCTGGGTCTTCTTTGGTTGTCCTGCACAGGAGAACGGAGCTGGAAAGCAGGTTAGTGGAGTGGGGAGGGAATGGGGATTTTGCAGTAATCTTCCCCTGCCACGCCCATCAAGCCATGCCACACCCACCAAGCCACGCCCACAGAAC
Organism: Notechis scutatus; assembly: GCF_049901735.1. Taxonomy (NCBI): domain Eukaryota; kingdom Metazoa; phylum Chordata; class Lepidosauria; order Squamata; family Elapidae; genus Notechis; species Notechis scutatus. Next base: position 6,451,737 of record NC_142020.1, read on the forward strand.
TGGTGGTAAAAAATTTTTGAATCCCACCACTGGCTTTGAGGATCGTGAGTCTATTTTAACATTTTTTTGTTGCTTGATATAAATTGTCAGAGCCATTTGGAATTGAGAAGCAGATAAGCCACAGTAACTTAAAAAATGCTGACCTCAGTTCTCAATATTTAAGAAAATATTGAACTCTGTAGAAATATGCTACTGTATCTCCTTTTGTATGTTTTAGTTTTTGTCCTGCAGTTTTATTGTGTAAAGGAAACCTCTCTTAACTTTGCCAGTCATAACATTCTTATCGACTGATGAAATTCAATTCATCAAGTGATAGCCAATAGCATTGATCTGAAAATAATAAGCAATCACCAGAGGTCAGCATGTAGAGAAGCCTGTTTTTAAAAGGAACAAAAATATAATATTACTCTATAAAGCCTTAGTAAGACCACACCTAGAGTACTGCATCCAGTTTTGTTCACCACACTATAAAAAAGATGTTGAGACTCTAGAAAGAGTGCAGAGAAGAGCAACCAGGATGATTAGGGGATTGGAGGCTAAAACATACGATGGACGGTTGCAGGAAGTGGGCCTGGCTAGTCCAGTGAAGAGAAGGACCGGGAAGACATGATAGCAGTCTTCCAATATTTGAGGGGCTGCCCCAGAGAGGAGGGGGTCAAACTATTTTCTAAAGCACCCGAAGGCCAGACAAGGAATAATGGATGGAAACTGAACAAGGAGAGATTCAACCTGGAAATAACGATAAATTTTCTGACAGTGAGAACAATCAACCAACGGAGCAGAAGTTGCCTTCAGAAGTTGTGGGAGCTTCATCCCTGAAAGCTTTCAAGAAGAGACTGGACTGCCATTTGTCAGAAATGGTGTAGGGTCTCCTACTTGGGCATGGGTATTGGACTAGATGACCTACAAGGTCCCTTCCAACTCTGTTAATCTGTTAATAAAGCCTACTGCTAAGAACAGAGCAAACCAAGTTGTATTTAAAAGGTGGCAATATATATTTGAATTTAAAATACTGGCTATCTTTTAAAAAAATGTTTATTATTAAAAATATTGAGAAGCACATTTTCCACTCCACTAAAAATAGTGGAGCCAAAAAACCTGAGAATCTTAATAACATAAGCTTTGGGTTGCTTTGTAAGAACATTGTAAATACATATTTGCTAATGCAGAGGTTGGCAAATTTCAAGCTTCTGGAGTTTACTTTTTTTAAAAATTAGAATCTAGAGGATTACTAGGAAGAGGTAGATGCAAATTGGGAGGGAATTACAGAATAGAATGTCTCCAAACACTTATTGAATTCAGTAATTTGCTTTCTTATTGGAGCTAAGTTAAATCCTTTTGTACAAGCATTCATGTTGGATCCCAAGCTGGAGTGCCTGAAAATTTCATTTTCTTTATATTTTTACAGCAGAAATATTATCCAGCCATACTTTCAAAAATCTACAAGACCAAAAGATGTGAATATGCAAAAAAATGTAGATATCTCAGAAATCTGTGGCTTGGCTCCAAAGTGAAAAAATAAAATAAAACGTCTACCTAGTTTGGAAAAATATATTGTACAACAAATGCATGTGTTAATGCAAGGTACACAGAAAAATGTTTTATATCAATAGAATAGAATAGAATAAAAATAAAAGTAGAAATAGGTATAGGAATAGATTTAGAATTAGAATAGAATTAGAATTAAATTAGAATTATAGTAATAGAATTAGAAATAGACATAGAATTAGACATAGACATAGAATTAGAATTAGAATAGGTGTCCAACCTTGGCAACTTTAAAACTTGTGGACTTCAACTCCCAGAATTCCTTATGAATTTCTCATTCAATACTAGGCATTTATTGGGAGGAAAAGTACAGTATTGGACTCTGAATTCCCAAACGCAGTCTCTTTTAATCCAGCAAGTGCAGTTGTCTGTTTCCAAAAGCTACAATAAATAAATCTGACTCATGGATGAGAAAGTTTAGCTTATTATGAAAGATCAAAATATAAAATGTAGATTGAACAGAATAGCCAATGGCCAATATCCATAGGTTTTTGTTTTTTTTAAACTTGGAAGATAGTTTGCACTCTTAGAAAATTAAATGGAAGCTTCTTTCCATGATTACAACTATTCCAACAAAATTGTAACAGTGAAATCTAAGAACTCAGATGTCACTCTAAAATTTGAAGTTCTGTTGATGGTAGTAGCTCCGAATCTGTGCACAATGTTTATGAGCATTGTAGGGGTCCCTGATATTTCTTGGAAGCCTTCACACTCTCCTTGAAATTATATAACTGTGTATGAGCCAGTAGGTAGGTAGGTAGGCAGGTAGGTAGATGATACCAAGATAGATGAAGGCTCAGATTGTTGGGGGCAATATGCAAATAAACCTTCCAGAGAGTGCTGTAAAGCACAATGGGACAGTATATAAGCCTAAATTAGATAGATAGATAGATAGATAGATAGATAGATAGATAGATAGATAGATAGATAGATAGATAGATAGACAGACAGACAGACATAGATAGACAGACATAGACAGACAGACAAGTGAAGCTACAAATTATGCTGATATATAATGAGGTTTGGATTGTCATAGTTTAGCATCTTGTAACAACCCAGCCAACAGTGGTTCATCCGATAATCCATTTGAAATAAAAGACAGTTTAGAATAACAGCAGAATAAAAGAGTTGGAAGGGACCTTGGAAGTCTTCTAACATTATGAATCAATAAAAGAATCCCTCTGTATCTCTGTTAAAGACATTAAAAGGCCCTATCAAAATAAATTTGGAGTTGGTGCATTTCAGCTTTCCTCAATTTAGTCTCAATCCCATGTCTGAGAATACAACTCCCAAATCCCCATGTCCAAGTATTGCAGTCATCACAGAATGAACTCAGAGGCTTTTTAATTCCTCAAAGAACTGGAAATTGATTAAAAAAGAGAGAGAGAGAGAAATGGAGGTAGGAGAACTGAAGTGGATGAAGCTCCAGCCAAAACTAAATTCAGGCTTGACACCCCAGCTCAAATCCCCAAATATCAAAACATTTGAGCATGCTACTACAGTCCTAACACATACCAAAGTTTGAGGCAGAAGCTATGAAATGTTTAGGAAACTCTCTCTACTTTAGCTAAGCACAATACCCAATGACAAAGGAGTCACCTTGTTGGGTTTTCATTACAGACTAAGATGGCTCCAGCATATTCTGTTTATTCAGCCATTCATTTGAGAGAAAAGCTTTGGAAAATTAAAGGTAGCTGAAACTGTATCACATCTCAGAGAGCTCAGAGTGAAGTGAGAAGTTAGTGTCAAGCTCCAAACTAATTGTGATGAAAGTCATCCTGAAATGCATTTAGACCAGATCAGGTTTAATTTCGAGAGAGACAGAACTGTGCCTTACATCAGCAATTCAGGAATCTACTTAGGATGGAGGTGATCAGAGCTGGTGTGCAAAAACAAAAAAAAAAAACAAAAACACCCTCTCTTGCATTTATTCTTTCCCTTCTTCTTTGTGCAAATCTAGTTCTAAAATTTCTTTCAAAATCGATGGGAGCTAGGGCGAATTAGGTCTGAGATGGTTAAATGTGTTAGATGAAGGTAGATACTTACTGATGAGATGTCTAAGGATGTTGGGGGTGGAGAAAAAGAATCTGTTGACTTGAGGATGGATGGATGAGACAGACAGAGAGAGGGAGAGAGGGAAAGAAAGATAGACAAATAGAGATAGAAAGAAAGAAAGAAAAAGATAGATAGATGATAGATAGATAGATAGATGATACAAAAAGAAATAGATAAATATATTTATAGATATACAGAGATAGATAGATAGATAGATAGATATACAGATATACAGATAGATAGATAGGAGGGAAAGAGAGATATGATAGAGAGATGATAGAGAGAGAGAGGAGAGAGAGAGAGAGAGGAGAGACAGAAGCTTTGATTGCTAGGTGCTACAGTAGGAAGTCTTCAGTAGAAGTATGATTTCATTCTCACTTATAATCAAGAAATGTCTATGGACTGTAGACTATCTATAGACAGATGGATAGAGGGCTAAGCATTTGGAGAGTCAAGATTTATTTCAGTATCTATCATGATTGCCCATACTTGTCTACAGTATCATGCCTGTAGTTGTCACCCAACTATATCAGGCAGAGCACCCATCAACTGAACTTCAGTGGAGGGTGTCCTTTTTGATAAAAGATTTGTCATAGGCCTGAGGAAAGGAAGTCTGTTCCACCTTGAGGCATTACCTCCACGGGATCCATCATCTGGACCAGGCTACTCAAAGCTTCAAGGTGAAGCTACTCAAACAGAAATCTCAAAGCAAGATTATTTGGGTATCACCACTTGCTTCAACTTTTAGCATCTGGATTGAAGAGGAGCTACCATTCTTTTCCGCCTCTTTGACTCTTTGATTAGAGCTCTATGAAATCAAAGGGCCTCTTCAAAACTCTGCACAGCCCTATTCATTATGTAGAGAAGAGGAGATTCTTCATACAAGGATCCCAACTATGAAATGTCTTCAATTATGGTTGTCAATGAGCCATTTAAGCTTTCACTCTCAGCTTCAGAGATCTCTTCTCCCCTTGCCTTTCAGTTAAATAGGCGGTGCTGAGGCTCATGGTTTCTTAAAATCTACATAATGTTACACTGGTTAATGCGCAGTGGATGTTACAACTTGCCTCCTGATCTCTGGGCTTGAAAGCTAAGCTAAGCAGAGTCAGACCCAGTTAGTTCATGGATTAAAGACCAACACATTCAAGAGCTGAAATCTAGATGGAAGGGAAGGGAGGGAAGGAAAAGGAAGGAAAAGGAAGGAAGGAAGAAAAGAAAGAAAGAGAAAGGAAGGGAGGGAGGAAGAAAGAAGGACAGAAGGAAAGAAAGATCATAAGAAGGCAAACCATGGTCTTTTCTGAACTGTTGCCAACAAGTTGCATTAATGTATCCATAAAATCACCAGGAGTTGATCTGAACTCAGCACTGACCAATTTGTTTTCATTACATGACATTAAAAAAAAGTTTTCATGTATTATAAGATACGAATTTTAGCTCCAATCAGGCTTTTCTTTTTAACAAAGAGATCACAGGATTAACAAATACAGAAAGGATGATGATGAGATTGATCCTCCTCCTCCTCCTCATCTAGTTACAAGTGTTGGTGGAGATCTCCAATCTCTCTAAATGTAGGGCTTCATGATCCTCTTTTTATTTCCTTTATTTAATAGCCATGGATGATGGTCCCTAGCTCAAAATCACCCAGTCAGTTTCTTTGGCAGATGGTGGATTTGTACCCAAGTTCTAGCTACTACGCCACAGGCTGACTCTTAGATTTCTCAAGTCAACATTAAAAGGCTTTTCAGATTGTCCCAGGTCAAACCTAACCGCTTTATGACTCAAGGAAATGGACTCTGAATCAAATCTTATGGTCTGTGCACACCCCTAATATTAAAGCACTGGGCTATAGCGTTAGCAACATTTCAGCCATTAGTTTTATAACACTGCTCAAGGAAAAATCTGCCATCTATTATTCTGTCCAAAATGCAAAGGTCAAATGTTATTAATTAACACTGCCACACATTTCGCTGGAGCTAAATTGTTGTTCTTAAATAGCTCCTTGATTGAGAACCGATGCCTCATTAATCTTAAAATGTAGCAACTCAGAGAATATCAGTAAAGTCAAACTGAATTATGACTGATGTTATGAAGACTTGGCAGCTTCAGTTCACTCATTATTCAGTGACATGGCTTTAAAATTACAGAAAGACAAGCAAAAATTTCCATGTTGCGCAGGTTACGTACAAACCAGTGGTGGGATTCAAATTTTTTTACTACCGGTGGCAGGGGAAGGATACTGTAAAATCCCCATTCCCTTCCCACTCCTGGGGGAAGGTTACTGTAAAATCTCCATTCCCTCCCCACCCCACTAACCTGCTTTCCAGCTCCGTTCTCCTGTGCAGGGCAACCAAAGAAGACCCCGCCAATCAGCTGGGACTCAATGGGAGGCAGAGAATAGATGGCGTTGGCGGGGCCAGTCAGAGGTGGGATTGGCCGGTTCTCCGAACTACTCAAAATTTCCGCTACTGGTTCTCCAGAACTGGTCAGAACCTGCTGAATACCACCTCTGGTACAAAAGCTTGGGCCACACTGATTTTAAAACTGGATTTGTAATAAATTAGTTGTCCTCTGAGAAGCTTGCAATTTTCCAAGAAGGATTTATTTACTTTTTAATTATTCCAGAGAAATATTAGTATTCCTCTCAACAGGAATTGAGCCTGGATACAGTGAGATAAAGCAACCAGCTTTAGGTTTGAGATGGTTAAAGGCCTGGAGTCTAAAACATACAAATGACACGATGGAAGTATTCTAGTATTTAAGGGTCTTCCACAAAGAAGAGGGGCTCAACCTGTTTTCCAAAGCACCAGAAAGCAGGACAAGAAACAATGGTTGGAAACTAATCTACAAGAGAAGCAACCTGGAATTAAGGGGAAACTTCATAACAGTGAGGACAATTAACCAGTGGAACAACACCTTGCTTTCAGAAATCGTGGTTTTTAAGAATCGACTGGACAGTCACGTATCTGAAGGGATTGGACTAGAGGATTTACCCATTGAGAAGTGGGTAGATCAAGGCAGATCTTGCAACAAGCTTTGGCACTGCACTAGTTGTGCCCTTTCTTGGATCTGGAGACTTTGCTCACAGTCATACGTGCCCTAAATCACCTCCAATTTGGATTAGCAGTTTACATGGGGCTACCCTTGAAGGGTATTCAGAAATTTGAGCTGATGCAGATGGCAGGAGGAGGCAGTTGCGTTTGTTCCTAGCATAGCACGTTACACCTCTGCTCCATGAGCTGCATTGTCAGTTTGCTTCCAGGGCCAATTTAAGATGCTGGTTTAAATTTTTAAAGTCCTTCGTGGCATGGGACTGGGTTATCTGAGGGACCACCTCTTCCAAATTATGGGAGTCTCAACTCCCTAATTCAGTCTGGCCCATCGGATCTGGCAGAGAGGGCGTGGTTGGAGTACCATCTGCCAGGGGCCAATTTGGCTTATCCCAGATGATGTCAGGTGAATGCAACTGGAACCACTCCTGAATAGTCTCAAGCAAAAGCTTTATTGCTAGTTGCCTATGTTACAGGAATCTCATCAGACTCTTGGGAATGGTCAGATAAGACTTCAGGGATTCTGGGGGAGGTCAGGTCTGTGCCACTTTCTGCAGTGCAAGAACTCTAAGCGTGCCCCCCCTCTTAACACCTCCCTCCATTCTAGATGGATATTCCATCACACGTGGTGTGTCTTCTCTGCACCTGCTTTATGGAAACTTCTCCTCCCATGATGGTTAATTCCATCCTTTTTAATATTCTGGAAGTCCTTCAAGATGTGGTTAGCCCATCAGTCCTGAAGTCCCAGGGAACTGAAAACTTGTTTAGATGGCTCCACTGTTAAGGTGGATGTACTCATTCTCTCTCTCTCTCTCTCTCTCTCTCTCTCTCTCTCTCCTCTCTCTCTCTCCTCCTCTCTCTCTCTCTCTCTCTCTCTCTCTGGCTACTTGGGATTTGCATATTTTTTAGTTTTAATCATCTCTATGTTAATCCTGATTTTTTTCAACGTCTAAATGTCTGTTTTTATATACACATACTTTTTAATGGCTATTCTACACTGCCCAGAATCACTTCTTAGGAGTAAGGTGACTATATAAATTTGATGAATAAAAAGATTAATAAATAAGCAATGAAAAGTCTGGGAATCTTGCAGTAAAATATATGCGCAAAAAGTCATGATATTTACTGAATAGATGCTCAAAATTTATTCTGAAATTATTTTGTGGCCATCATTCTTCAATTTCATAGAGAACAAATTGCTTCTATGTCCCCCCCCGTCCCCCCCCACCGCCCCCGTCAAACCTGCTTAATGCCCATTTCCCTTTCAATTTAAGTAGGGAGGAAAAGCTGTCTTAAAATGTGTGAATGAGAAAGAGAAAAAATCTTAAGTATTCTTCCCTGCCTGCCACCCTCTCTCTTTGTCTCTCTCTAAGCTTGCAGTTAACACCGCTTTACTTCCCTGTTAAGAAATTGACACAGAGAAAAGAGGAAAGGAAGAGGGGAAAGGGTGACAGTTCTTTGAATGTAAAACACAATGTTCCCATTGTATGTCCTGTCACTGAAGAACTTATGTATATTTATCAACTTTCAAAGGTAGATTAGGTTACCAGGTTAGCAAGCAAGGAAAACATTGACTAGGGTAACATGTGGTTCAAACTCTGTTGTGTATTCAGTTCAATTCCTGGTTTAGATGGAGAGAGGAACCAGCTCAATTCTCATGTTAGAAGGATAACACATTATAGGAAAGGTAGAGTTCTTTCAAATTTATGTAAGGACTAGCTGATAACCTGGCATTGCCCAGATATTTATTTATCCCAGTCCTGTATTAAAATCCTGTAATCGGGACTCACACTGTTGTACTGTCTCTGAAACTATAGATGTAGTTGTTCTATCTCTGTTATTCTTTAGTTGGGACTCATGCTGTTGTACTGTCTCTTGCACAACGTTGCAAGTCTTCTATTTCTCTCCTCGGGAGTTTCTTGTCTACACTGGTGTTTCATTTTTGTAGCGTGTGATTGCGCTTGGCCAATCCCATGACATTTCCTTGGAGGACTGTGAGGGATCTCCCTTGTGGATTACTGTGAAGTCATTACTATGGTAAGTCCACTGTGCTGTACAGTAGAAGCCATTTTAAGGCACACACCCCCCCAAGGGGTGTTAGGGGTGTCTTACCCCTGTAGTATTTGTTTCCAGAGGGTAAGTCATCTGTGTACCAAGTTTGGTTGAAATTGCTTGAGGCATACCAGAGTTATGCTGGAACACACACACACACACACACACACAGAGAGAGAGAGAGAGAGAGAGAGAGATTAACAGCCAGGCTGAAAAATCTCTGCATGGCCATTATAAGAAAATCACCATTTGGATTTCCCTAGGCCAGATGTAGCAACCTTACTGCATGTACGTAATTTGTCCTTGTCATCTCCATGGAGCAAAACACACCTTTTAGCAAATAAATTGATTCCCCCCAATCAGCTGTTTCAGGTAGGTGTCAGCCCCACCTGATAGACCAGACTAAGAAACCAATGCTTTATAAGTCAGGACTACTTTTATTTTAACAGCTCTCATAACAGAGCCTTCCAAATCTGAATGTACTTTCCCTGCCCTTCACTTACTCTTTGCATGACATAGTCTTGACTCTTGTCCTGCCATTGGAGCAAGGTGGAATCTGGGAAGAGAGAGTGAGGCTGGCTATGAGCACCTCTCCCTCACTTTAATCCAAGTCACTTGCAAGTCTTGACATTCCCCCCAACTCCCCTAAACCTTCAAAGTCCTGTGGCGATGGGTGAGTGAGCATGAAATAGGAGGGGCCTATCTGAAGCTTTCATCCAGTTACTTTCTTCACCTGGGTTCAAGCCCAGCTTATCTGACCATGATCTCTCCCTCTTCTCCTTCAAGACCATTCCTTATGCACTCTATAGTAGGACGGATCAGGACTCAAACCGGGGTGGGCTTCAAAAATTTTAGCAATGGATTCTCTTCCTGGTAACTGGGTGGGTGTGGCCTGGTTGGCCTCCTGCACCATGGCAGGCGGGTGTTTTGCCCTTCCTCGAGTCTCCAGAAGGGAGCAAACGGCCTCCCAGGGTTCTGGAGGCTCTCTAGAAGCCAGAAATGGACCCATTTCCAGCCTTTCTGAACTTCCAGGAGGCCTGTTTTTCACCTTCCCCAAGCCTCTGCACGTGCCCTGCACTTACCTGCACCCAAAATGGCCACGTGGGGACTCCTGGGGAGGGCGGGGTGGGCAGGGCCAGCCAGGAGTGGGATTTGGGAGTTCCCCGAACCTACACAGAATCTTAGCTAGGGGCTCTCCTGAACCCCTGCGAACCCCTAGCAGCCCACCGCTGGACTCAAATAATACAAAGACAACTGGAATTCTGTTTTATCACTGCAGGGTATAAGAGCAGACTCTTGTAAGTTTGTCAAGAGATTCTTACTCAACACACACTTTTTTTTTTTTTTTAACCAAAGAGAATCAAGGTGGAGGAATCTTGAGTTTCTTCTTCACTTGCCTCCTTTCCAAAGCTAACTGGTGCTTACTTGTCCTCTATTGAATACCTTCTTCATGGTCACCTCCATAGTTCTATGCAGAATAGACATACTCTTGAGTGCCATTGCTTAAGCCAGAACTGCCAAACTGCCGGCCTGTGGGCTGGATGCGTCACGTGCTGGCCACGCCCATACCCAAGAGGGGGAAAAAAACAGTCTGAGGCATCACGTGACACTGCCATGAGAATGTGAGTTTGACACCCCTGGCTTAAGCAGTGACATTTTACGTTGTAATGCCTCTAGAGACACTGGATATGACATGGGTGGCAAATAAAAGTAAAAAAATAAAATAAAGTAAAATACCATAATAAAATAAAATACTATAATAAAATAAAATAATAAAATACTATAATAAAATAAAATAATAAAATACTATAATAACAATTATACCTCTGACTGGCCCCGCCCCATCTCTTCTCCGCCTCCCGAATGCCAGCTGATCGGCTGGGTCTTATTTGGTTGCCCTGCACAGGAGAACGGAGCTGGAAAGCAGGTTAGTGGGGTGGGGGAGGGAATGGGGATTTTACAGTATCTTTACTCTGCCATGCCCACAAAGCCATGCATACAAAGCCAAGGCACGCCCACAGAACCGGTAGTAAAAAAAAAAAACTTTGAATACCACCGCTGGTGTGTTTGGTATATTTTTCTATTGTGCGCCATCCAAAGTTGTTGGAGTTAGACAGATTGAAGCAATAGACTCTGTCTCCTTTCATTTATCCAACTATATCTTAAAAGTTTTAATCAACGTTGATCATTAGGGAAGTAGCAAAGGAAGGGAGGTTTTGCATTTCTGCAATGATGCATTGTTGACAATGCAAGATGTTGCTGCTGTTCCTTTGTTAGTCCCGTAAGGCTGCTGTCTGCACTTTCTGCTGTGAATAGAAAGTTCGGGAGACTGAATAACGGAATAACCAAGTAGGATGAGACCTTGGAGGTCTTCTACTCCAACCCCCTGTTCAATCAGGAGACCCCATCATACCAGTGTTGACACCGAGTGCCAAAATGGGAGCATATGCACACAGGGGGGAGTACTGGAAACTGGAACAGCAGATCCCCAGTGTGCATGAGCATCAGGAAACTGAGCTTCCAGTTTCTGGCATGCTCATGCGCACCAGCCAGCTAGTCTTTGTGTGCGCATGCATGCTAGAAACCGGATGACCTAGTGGCTGGCGTGCATGCATGTACCGGAACCTGGAAGAGCAACAAGGCAACAGCTGGTGTGCCGGGAGAGATGCCTGTGCATGCTACTTCCGGCACGCGTGCCATAAATTCACCATCATGGCCCTATACCATTTCAGAACAATGGCTGTCCAGCCTGAAGGTGATCAAAGAGAGGACTGTGCAAGGAAAAACAGGATCATGTTACTGTATGGTGATAACTTTGAAGATTAACCTAGTTGATGTGAAATTCACATGCCATCCTGTTCCTGTCTACTAATTGATTCACCTAATTGTGCATCCTTGTGATCTAATCTGGATTGAGACACTGGGCATGGGCCTTAGATCCTAAGCCTTTTGTATATCCTTTTTCGAAAAGAAAAAAAAATTAAATTGCCTTCCCTACTTTGTCAAGTGATATATATGCATGAATCTGAGCAAAAGTGTGACATTGATTTAGAGTACCGTCAATAAAGACAAATAGCTAAAGGCACATTCAAGCTTTTGATATTCTTGCAGGATTTAATGGCTGATTGCTTCATAGATTTTAGGCAGAAGCTTCTGATCTTTACTTTTTATTATACTCATTGCCTGAATTTGTTTGCTGTGAATAATAGTTTGAGTTCAAGATATATTTATTTCGGAGCATGAAATAATAATGCAGAAGACTTTGCAACAAATGGAGTGCTTATTTACCAAGGTTTGAATAACAAAGACTGCGCTTCGGATATATGTGTTGTAAATGTGAACAACATGAAGGGACATTTTATCAAGCTTGGCAGAAATGTAAAAAAACTAAAAAAAATGGATTCAATTACATATATTAGAACATAGAATAACAGAATTAGAAGGGACCCTGGAGGTCTTCTAGTCTGACCCCCTGCTTGAGTAAGAGACCCTATACTCTTCCCAGACAAATGGCTGTCCAATCTTTTCTTGGAAGCCTCCAGTAATGGAGCATCCACAATTTCCAAAAGCAAGCTGTTCCATTGGTTTATTGTTCTTACCATCAGCAAATTTCTCCTTAGTTCTAGGTTGCTTCTCATGATACATAGAATTTTAAACAGAGATTAAAAACAGAATTAAAAAAACAGAATTTTAATACAGAGATTGATACAGAAATTTTTAAAGATCAATATTCAATTGAAGTCAGAACGTCTCCTTTTAGGACTAATCAATAAACAGTTGTAAGAAAGGCATGGAAAGTTGTTTTAATATATGATTAATTTGGAGAGATTACTATATGCACAGAGATGGATACATTTGACACTACCCACTATGGAGGAATGGTTGGTGAAATTGACAGATTTTGCTGAAATAAATTGACTTCTTTGATTATAAAAAAAGACTTATAAAAACGTAGATAGATCTACGTTTATTGGAGGCTGTAAGCCTCTTACAGACTTTTTGTATAAAAAAAAAAAAAGATGAACTCATGATTTATGGCTTTGATTATTAGAGGGGATAGATTATGGAAAGAAACATAAAATAACTTTAGAGAGAGAGGCTAAAATATATTTGTACTTATAACTTTTGTAAACAACATCTGAAGCCACTTCTTTATATCTATTTTCTGTTTTTCTTCACCTTTTCCTCTTTCCTTATAATTTTTGTTTTTTCTTTGATTTCTTTCCTCCTTTTTCTTCCTGACTTTTTATTGCTTTGTATTAGTGTTGATCTTCTTATTTAATAGTGTCAATTAAAAAAAGAATTGAAACAAAAACTAAATATAGATCCATGGTTAAATGTCTGACTTACCTATCCAGAAAGATACATCTGCACATAACCATTTGCACAAAACTCATGCATGCATCATGGATGTTAAGATCATTGTCATGCATACAAAACAAAACAAAACAATACTGCATCCTAAACATGTGATAATTCATTAATCTGAAAATGATTTAATTGTGTGCTTTAGCAAAAATAAGGGTGAGGTTTTGGATTTAAAAGAGGTCAGCCCAGGCAGAGATTAAAGATACTGTATGACTGGCCCACAAAAAGTTGAAAAAATGTGCTCATTATATATATAATTTAAACTTGGGTTTGCACACCTGGAAACAAGAGGTTATTTTGAGTTCTGTTCTCTGGAGCTTTGACCTGGAGAGGTTTATATAAAGAAGAGAGAAAGAAGAGAGAAAGAAAAAAGAGGGGGAAAAAACAAAAATGTATCGTAGTTTTCTTACCAGATCTCCAGGCTCACATATTCATTAAATAGTTTGGTGATACAATGTAAGCTCATGATACGCATTGATCAAAGCCAGGCGTTTATAACAAAAGTGTCCCTTATCTAGTAATCTGGTACCCAATGATTAAAGAAACCAACAATATATTCAATTATACTGATAGCATCCAGTTTGATGGTCCTATCATCCTAATGTCCACTTCTTGAGTTTTCCCTTTTTGTTGTCATGGTATGTGGTTGCAGTTTTAAAAGAAATCTCTGTCTTTATGAAGGGCCCACTGTATCCCCCATTTTATACACTTCCAATCTGCCATTAAGGCAAGAAAAGCGGGGAGAAAGTGACAGAGATCGACGAATTGTTAATCTTCAGTGACTGTTTTAGTTTCTCTCCTTTAGTGTGTTGAAGTCCACAAGTCTTAAGTTGCCAAGGACCTAGGAGTACTCATTTCAAAAGATCTAAGCCCCAGAGCTCACTGTAAAGCATTGCCAAAACGGCATTAAGAGTTGTTAACCTAGTTTTGCGTAGCTTCTTCTCCAGTAACATTGAACTGCAAACCAGGGCATACAAAACCTTCACCAGACCAATTCTCGAATACAGCTCATCTGCCTGGAATCCACACTGTATAACGGACATTAATACAGTTGAGCAAGTCCAGAGGTATTTCACGAGAAGAGTACTCCACTCCTCTGCTTGCCATAGAATACCTTATGCCACTAGGCTTGAAATATTGGACCTGGACAAGTTAGAACTACGCTGCCTACGGTCTGACCTAAGCTTAGTACACAAAATTGTCTGCTGCAACATCCTACCTGTCAATGATTACTTCAGCTTCAACCACAATAACACACAGGCAAACAATGGATTCAAATTCAAAGCTTGACACTCCATTCTGAACCCACAATTACCCTGAAAGATGAAAGGAAAGCCCCCTAAAATACTTGATCCATGCTGATTGAAGATCACCTCGAATGAACATCATCTATATGGTCGTAGAACTCCCTGTAAGATCAACTAGAATTGTATAGTAGTAGAAATGATGAAGTTACCTAGTTGGGTTATGAAACATCTGCAAGAACAACCAAGTTCAGAGAACACCAAGGACTCCGCACTACAAATATTCTCTTCTGTTGGTACTGTGAGAATAGACTGCTAGATTAGAAGGTCCAAAGGTCCAATCCAGTAGGATATTCTTTGTGTTCTAAATTGTGTTGACATTCAGTTAGAAGTGAAACAATCTTGATAGGCTCCCACTTTCCTCTTTGTCAATGACTCTTCACATTATTTTAAGTTGTCACAATTGATTAGGGCTGCTTCAAGCTGCCTTGGGGCTTTTTCCTTTTTTTGACTTTTTGGAGCTTAACACTCAAGAACTTAGTTTTTATTCATTTAACTATTGAAGGAGTTCTATGGAACAGGGCATAAATGGGAGATTACCAGAAATGCACTACTTTCATTTGTAAATAAAGGGGAAGGGTCAGCGAAAAGTGTGATTTCTTGACTACGCCTATTTTCACCGATAGCTTGTTCCAATCTGTAGCATTTTCTTCAGTAGGATTCTTTGGCTGATACAAGTTGTTATGCTAAAACAGGGCTCTCTAACTAACTAACTAACTAACTAACTTACTTACTTACTTACTTACTTATTTTATTGTACTCAATAAAGCTTTGCCTAAAGAGATTGGATTGTCTCAATTGTGCTTGCTTGCTTGGGTTCGTCAGTTGGAACCTTGACATGGAGATTGTGAGGTCTCTTGGAGCTTTCTGAGTTTGGCTGTTTTTTTGCAGACCTTTCATGACCCAACTAGGGAACATCATCCAGGATTTTCTCTCTGTTTATATACAAGGGGCTTACCCTGTCGGCATTGGTGGGAGTATCCTTGATGGTTCTTAGGTTAGTTTATTGTTTATTGTTTGACTGTTTGCCTGAATTGATAGTTCCTTGATTGGGGTATTGTTTACTTCTTGATTGTCTGTCTCATATTAATCTTGGTATTAATCTCACACTAGCCAACAACCTGCTAGTTTCCCATTAGTGACCTTCAGAGAATCCCCCTTTGCCATTAAAGTTAATACTCTTTGATCTCTGGCACTTCCATAAATTGGTCCAACATTTTTTCGAAGCCAAACTGGTAAACGAACAACACATCTCATGGCATGAAATATAATCAAAAGAAAGAGACAAGACACAAAATTTAAATGCGCATGACCTCACATAAATTGCGTTGTTGCTGACTTCCTGATCAAACTGAAAGTCTGAATATGTAATCAAAAATTATCTCCTAAAGGAAGACAAGTCAGAGATAGTGGTCTCTTGTTAATAATCCTCCCAGCTATTTGTTCCTCGGGTGTAATGGATGAAATTTTTGACTTGTTTTCTAGAGATTCTGATTAGTTCCACCCTTGGGGATATAGAATTAATTAATGATGAAAGTTTACTGTTATTTTGATGATTCCCCCCCCCCCGCCCCGCTGTTTTCATCAGGAAGTCAACTTGTGTTATCTACCCAACACTTCCATGCTTAAACAACCTATAGTATTCAAAAAGATTAATAATAAATTACATTTACATTTTGCATAGAAAAAAATCCGATCTTGGTTTTATTGTTCTCTTCATGAGTTTAGTTTACTCTTCTTGTTCTTTTCTTTTAAAAGTCATTGCAATAACTAAACAATAAAGCAGAGTTTGGAAACATCATCACAGAAAGAAAGTTCATATTCATGTTTCTATGGTGACCAGATATGAGCTGGTTTCACCTTTTTTGCTTTAAAAATTACTGAAAAGCTTTTGAAGGTACGGTAGTGATCTTCAGAGCAGACAAAGCGAAATCCCAGTTAGAAAGTACCACCATTCAAATAAAGGGAAAAATAATGAGCCACAGAAAGCCATTTATTGTCTTAATTTTGCCTGAATTTATGTTTAGAAGTTTTCCGAACATTAAACACTTACTACCACTAGCTTTCTTTTTCCCAGAGATTGCATCACAGGTTTACTCATGGTTCATTTAACCTGCTTTATTCAAATAAACTAATTTTCCCGAGTCAGGCAACATAATCATCAATCACACAGCTTAGATTCAAACAACATGCTAAATTAAAGCATGCATGGATAGTTTGTGAGTCATTTTGTCCCACAAAGGGCAAATTTTATATGACAGTCTTAAGTTGTTTGCTTTCTGCAATGAATCTGTTTGGAAATAAAGCTAGTTTAAGAAATAGCTGTCCACATTGCAGTTTATTTCTCAGCTTAGTCATTATGTTGTGTGGGGTGTCTGCACAGGGTTTTGTCTAGTTAAAAAATAACACAAGTGGAAGCTGCAGTGATGAAGCTCCAGCTTTTTGTAATGTGCATCATAGGAGACAGTTTAGTCTAGTGGTGAAGGCACCAAACTAGAAACTGGGAGACTGTGAATTCCAGTCCTGCCTTAGGCATGAAAGCTGGCTCAGTGATTGTTGAGCCAATCACCAGGACCTTGTAAGTTATAGTCCTGACTTAGCCTTGAAAGCCAGCTGGGTGACTTTGGGCCAATCAGCAGGATATGTTGAGTTCTCGTCCCACTTTAGCCATGAAAGTTGACTGGGTGACTTTGGGCCAATCACCAGAAGATGACGAGTTCTAGTCCTGTCTTAGGCACGAAAGATGGCTGGGTGATGTTGGGGCAGTCACTCTCTCTCATCCCAATTCATATCACAGAATTCTTGTGGGGGGAAAAGGAGGAAGGAGGCGTATTAGATATGTTTGCTGCCTTAAGTTAATTATATAAAAAAATAAAGATAGGATATTAATAAATAAATACAATTCACACCTAATACATCTTAAAAATTAAAAATATGGCTGCCATCTTGACATTTTTTATCATACCCTGCAGACATCTCTATCCATAGTTTCTCTGCCACAAATATTCAATTTATGTTTTCCTACCTCTCTATTCCTCCCTGCCCACACACACACTTTTACAACTGTTAGATTAATTCATATGGGGAAAATATGTATTCAGAATGCATCTTTCCATGCTTCAGGAAAGATGTCTTTTTCCATATCTATACGTAGAAAGTATACGGATAACTTCTTCCGTTCCAATGGTCCTCAACCTGAAAACCCAACTTACTTTCTTTCTTTTTCCTTTTCTTGTGCAGCAAGGCAAAGTCTTGTGAATTATGTACACACTTCAAATTATTTAGTGTGGATTTGAATAATGGATGACTTGGAAGAAATTGTACACTGTTCACAGAGAATTTGGGGAGAGATAGACAAGCAAACATCCAACCTCGAACTAAGAAGACATTTCCTGACAATGAGGACAATCAATTAGTGGAATGGCTTGCTTCCAGACATTGGGATTGCTTCATCCCTGGAGGTTGTTTTTTTTTTTAAAAAATGACTGAACAGCCATTTGTCTGAAGTAGTATAGGGTCTCCTTCTTGAGCAAGGAGTTGGACTAGAAGATCTCTTAGATCCCTTCCAGCTCTGTTCTTCTGTACCCATCACAGCTTCTTGTTTACTCCTTCCATCTTGTTTCTCATAGCAGCTTCAGTTCATGGATGGTTTCATGATCTAAGAAAGAACATTTGACCCATTTCCGGATTCACTTTTTCTTCTTTAAAAATTATGCAAAGTTATGATGCTCAGATTTCAAAGGAACTTTACAGAAGGGAAGAAGAACTTTCTGAAAACTTGCAGAGACTTTTTTTATTAAGAAAACTGCAAAGACCTTGTTACTGAGCACCATGTTGATGTAGAGACCAAACACCAGGCTAGAAATCCAGAGCCATCTTGCTACAGTAGTTAAGGCACCAGACGAGAAACCAGGAGACTGGGAGTTCTAGTAGTCCCACTTTAGACACAAAAGCCAGCTGGGTGACCCTGAGCAAGTCACTCTTTCTCTGCCCTAAGAAGCAGGCAATGGCAAACCACTTCCGAAATCTTGCCAAGAACATTTCAGGGACTTTATTTATTTATTTAGCATAGGGGAAATACTTGGACTTATAGTGGCTCAAATGTTAATGTCCAGTCCACCCAGCCATTCAAGGATAGGCTGGTCTATGTTGAAAAAATAAGATATTGGGCTGGTGTAAGCTCCTGATGGACATTTGGATACAATATGATGAATATTTTGTTGAGAGTCTAAGCAGTCAGCAAGAGGTAACACTGACTCAAAAGCACACAGAGACACAACACAAATCCTCTTTGTGTAACATGGAAAGTGACAAACTAAGGTTTGCATTAAATTCCAGTGTATTTATGTGAATATCAGTCTTTGGAGTGGCATGTAAGCTGGACTCTTTCCTGAAATGTTTGCATTTAGAACTTATGGCTAGTCTTTATTTTGATTTATTCATATTGCTGTGCTAATAAATAATAACTCCATCATCAAAGTCAGAGTTCTGAACTTTGAAAGAATTTTTTCTTTGTTTTTGGTCTTTTTTGCATGACCGTCAATGACTTTTTCTTTCTGGAAGGGGACAGTAAGCCAGTTGAGGAATTGACAAATGTAGTAACAAGTGCCTTGTTCCAATGATGTATGGCATTCGTGTCCTAGCCAAACCAGCTACTCTTCCAACAACATGTTAGCAAGTTGACAGGTTTTAATGATGAATTATTCCATGTTAGCACTGCGTAAGGGAATACAGTCAGATTTTTTATTAAAAAATAATTCAGTAAACATGAACAGAGGCCCACCGTATATCGATCCCTGCATAGCTTTTCTGGAAAGGAACAGCAAAAGCAAGGTACAGAATTAATCAAGGTAATTATGCCACATGATTTATGAAGAGAGACATAGGAAAATAAATAGCTTGATGCATCTCTGCCTTTCGGTGAATTTGGACTTGGAATGCAGAGATCCAGTCATTGCACATTTGATCTTTTAGAGTGGGGGGGTGTTAAACATTGCACGAAACCATGATTTGCTTAAACCATGACTGAGCCACAATGGGCTGCTCTCATACAATACAATAAACCATAAATCATGTCATCTAAAATCCCAGTGGCTAAATTCTTCAACAAGCAGAGCCAAAACCAAACTATATATTGGCTCAATAGGATGTGGGCACATTGTTTATTTCAACCTCTCATGCATTTATTCATGCCTTCCATTTTTAAAAATCCATTATCATTTTTAATTTTAAGACATCAAGATTAATTATGAATGTATTTATGTACTTCTGCACATGGCCCTTTATGCCAACTCCGCAGTCCTATATGCATTTGGCCAGGTTATTGTTTATTTATTTATTTATTTTTGAATGGAGAATTGTGTTCTACTAACACTGCTTGATCCAACCTGTCTATTTTTTATACTGTCTAAAAGAAAATATTATGTTTTCTATCATGCCTTGTAACTGCACTAAAATACCCACAGGACCCTATTTTTTTAAAAATGAAATACATAATATAACAAAACAGAATGAATAGACATAAAACCAAGGACCGTGAATGGAGTGGAATGGAATGGAATCAAAACAAGTAGCAGGTAGGAAATGCCAAAGGGCCCCAAAAGGTTTTCAGCATATGCCAAATGTTAGATCTTTATTTTTCTTTAAAGTGAAATTATTATTTTTTTCACTTTTTCCTTGCAAGAGAAAATTGAATTGAATTCTTTATTGTCATTGTACGTATATACACAGTATACATACAACAAAATTCACATAACCCAGAGAGCAGGCTCAACATGCATACACACATGTCAATCCCCACCCACCAAAATTCTCCACCTCTTAAAAACACACAAGCATCCACACAACAGACCAAGTAATCCTGTCCAACAGCTCACTGATGATGGTCCTTAAGTTCATTGTTAAGTGCAATTATAGCTCTGGGATAAAAACTATTCAGAAAACGTTTGGTCTGAGTTTTAATGGTTCTGTATCTTCTGCCAGAAGGCAACAGTCCTAAAAGATTTTAAGCAGGATGGGAAGAGTCTCTGAGAATGTTGTGCAACTTCCTTAAAAGTGAGATGCGAAGATGTCGTCCAGGGCTGATAGCTGGAGTCCAATGATATACTGGGCATTTTTAATGATTCTCTGTAGAGCTTTTTTTGTCTGCTACAGAGCTGCTCCCCTACCATGCAAGAATGCCATATGTCAGGATACTCTCAATGGTGCTTTGGTAGCAGGACAGAAGTAGATACTGAGATAGATTTATCGTCCTGAGTATTCTCAAGAAGTACAGCCTCTACTGTGCCTTCTTCACAAGCATGTTAGCATTCACAGTAAATGAGACGTCTTGAAAATACAGACGTATCTGAGAAATGTGAGTCGAGTTCTTAAAAAGGACAACGTTGATGATCTTCGAGCAATGTCACCCAATCTCTACTTTGATCTTCCAGCCTGTTCCTGTAACCTTTGAGATGGGACTGTTCTAAATTGCGCTGACGTCTGTTTGTAGGCATGAAAGAGCCATGCAAATTGATTTTCGGGCGCCCGAACTACATTTTCAACTGAGTCATACTTTATGCAACTGAGTCATTGTTTTGAGGGATCTGGATGCTGAAGCCAGCCTCTTCACAATTTGAGGCTGCCAGTTGATCTGGGAATGCCATGGCAATGACACGCGACAGGCATTACATTCAGACCTGTGCAGCTTATGAGTCACATAGGCCCATCTGTGCCTACTCAGTAAGTCAAGAAGAGTATGGTGTCATTTCCATGAGAATTTGGACAGGGCTGGCAACGTATTGACTAGGTTGACTGTGTTTAGCATGGTAGGTCAGAGGTTTTTGCCAGGCCTGCTGTAAAAACAGTACCAGCCCATTCATGTTGGCCAATGAATGTTGGCACATGGTAGGGCAATGGTTTAGAGGCTGGGGGTTTAGTTCTGCAATTTTCAGAGGCAAGTATCGGATTTTCACCTTCATTTTTGCAACTAAAATGGTGCCCATAAAACAGGGAGAGGAAATTTGGTATTATATAGCTTCCTTCCTTCCTTCCTTCCTTCCCTTCCTCCCTCCCTCCCCCCTCTCCCTCTTCTACCCTCCTTCCTTCCCTCCCCTCTCCCTCTCCTTCCCTCCTTCCTTCCTTCCTTCCCTCCCTCCCTCCCTCCCTCCCACCTCTCCCTCTTCTTCCTTCCTTCCTTCCTTCCTTCCTTCCTTCCTTCCTTCCTTCCTTCCTTCCTTCCTTCCTTCCTTCCTTCCTATTCCGTTATAAGTTCAGGAAGTTTCATTGTAACTTTATAAAGGCTCACTTTTGCTCTACCAGATTGACATTAATTAACGTGAAAAAGTTCTCAGATTCTCATCTAGAGCTCCAACTCAGGCAATGCCAACTAGAAGGTTTTCCTGGACATTCTGGCATTGGAAACTCTGCTTCCTTTTTTTTTTTTATCATGGAATCTAAGCTATAATCTTGAAGTAGTACCCATGATACATGTATCTTCTTCTTTTTGATCATTACAACAGCCCTAGAAGAAAAATCGGTATTCTATTCTTTATTTTTCTGCTGGTGGACAGCTTTGCCCATTTTTCTGCAGAAGTGAGGGCTGAAGTCAAAACTCTCAAAACTGCAGGCAGCTGTTTAACCAGGTCATTATATGGTACATTAGTTTTGTACCATTAAAAAAAACACAGAAAAATCTTATCCACACTGATAAGACCCTTTGCCTGTGAAATTGATTAGCTATGGTGCTCAAGCTACTTGAATATTGTACTTTCAGGTTCTTAAGAGGCACAGTAATTTTGATTTTAATTGACTTTATTTATTACTGGGTTTGATCTTGATCTTATTTAGTGTTTGACAATTCATCAGTTATGTATTGCTTTTAATATTTTCCTAGCCCATCTTGGTTTCTTCTTATTTGGGTCCGTATTATTTATTATTTTATTTGGAAAATTTATATTACTGCCTACTCGCTCACAGCAACTCAAGGCGACTTACAGGAAATTAAAAAAAACACAATAAAAAAGAAATAAAAATAGTAAAAATTAAAAATAGTATCCCATTCAAATATTCAAGGAAGCTTCCTGAAACTGTATAGTTCTTGGCTTTATTAGTTATTTGGGGTTTTACATACTATGGTGGCTCAGCCATTAAAGATGCTGAGTTTGTCAGCTGGACAGTCTGGGTTCAAGACTTGAGAGCCACACAACAGGGTGAGTTTCCATTATTTGCTCCAGCTCCTGTCCACCTATAGAATAACAGAGTTGGAAGGGACCTTGGAGGTCTTCCAGTCAACCACCCTGCTTAGGCAGGAAACCCTATACCAGGCGTCTTCAAACTTGACAACTTTAAGACTTGTGGACTTCAACTCCAGAATTCCTCCTCCAGTCATGTTAGCTCAGGAAATCTGGGAATTGAAGTCCACAAGTCTTAAACTTGCCAAGTTTGAAGACCCTTGCTCTATACCATTTCATACCAATGGCTATCCAATCTCTTCTGAAAAACTTCCACAACTTGTTCCACTGATTAATTGTTCTAACTGTCAGGAAATCTCTCCTTAATTCTAGGTTGGTTCTCTCCATGATTAGTCTTCACCCATTGCTTCTTGTCCTGCCCTCAGGTGCTTTGGAGAATAGCTTGACTCCCTCTTCTTTGTGGCAACCCCTGAGATATCAGAACACTGCTATCATGTCTCCCCTAGTCCTTCTTTTCATTAAACTAGACATACCTAGTTCCAGAAACCGTTCTTTACACGGTTCAGCCTCTAGCTCTTTTCTGCACTCTTTCTAGAGTCTCAGCATCTTTTTTACAAATAGTTTTTTTTAAAAAACCTAGCAGTTTAAAAGCATGCAAATGCAAGTAGATAAATAAGTACCACTTCGGTGGAAAGATAATAGTGTTCCATGTGCCTCGGCCAGAGGTGGGCTGCTGCTGGTTCGCAGGGGTTCGGGAGAGCCCCTATTTATGATTCTGTGCAGTTTGGAGAACCCCAAATCCCACCCCTGGCTAGTCCTGCCCGCCCACCCCATCCCTCCCCTCCCAGGAGTCCCCAGGTGGCCCATTTTGGATGCAGATAAATGCAGGGCATGTGCAGACTCTCCGGGAGGCCAAAAAATGGGCCTCCCAGAAGTTCAGGAAGACCCATTTCCAGCTTGGCCTCTGGCCTCGACGTATAGTCATGCTGGACACATGATCTTGGAAATGTCTTTAGACAACTCTAGAAGATGAGCACTGCCCCTTAGAGTCAGACACGACTGGACAGGGGAAACCATTACCTTTACACTAGGTGCATGGCCAGGTGCGTCCGCAAAAGCCATAAAAAAGTTACCCCAAGAGTTTCTTTTCTTTGACCCCCTAAAGCATTGTGGACTCCTGCCTCTCTTCTCTGATGGCCTTCTAGGCAGCATCTCCTTTCCCTGCCTCCATGCATTCCGCTGCACACCCCAAACGCATAACCCTTGTTGGAAGTTAAAGCCCACCATCCCTCTCCTAGAAAAATGAAGGCAGAATATTTCCCCTAAAAGAGAAGTAGAAACTCAGAGAGGCAGAAACTCAGCCCCCCTCCAGCCTTTGTTAATTAATGGGCCATTAAGGCCTGGGCTGGTGTATTCTACATAACAAAGATCTACCTCCTTCACACAGAGCCTTTTAATTATCCTTCATTGTATCACCCACCAAGTTTCAACCAAACTTAGCACACAGAAAACCTACAAAGCTAGCTATGACCTCTGACAGCAACCAATCAGGATACTCTTCCTGTGACCCAGGAAGTTCAAAGGCCAGAGAGGCTTAAAACCCAAGGACTCTCAGCAGCTCTTCCTTTTTCCTTTTTCCATCCCCAAGCCATGTGGTCCTGTCCACCATTAAGCCATCTTTCCAAGCAGTCACCATGTTTCCAGTGTCTTTCTTTCCCACTTGGACCTGAACCCAGAAGGATATTTCTTCCAACATCATCTATGCCTTTGTATTATTCAGGGTCCCTCTTTCTTGGTAAGTAGACACCCAGTGTTCATTACAATAGACATGCTCCATTTTTTCCCCCCGCCTCTGCATGATGCTCCTTTCTTCACGAAAAAATATTCCACAATATCTCATTCATGTCCTTGTATTTTCCTTCAGGGTGTCACTAGCTAAGCAGATGCTGAAAGAAATTTTGAATGTACTTCTGTCAGAGGAAGAAGGGAGTCTCAATGAATCTGTGTATTCGGATTTGCCAACTTAAAATACATTTAGTTATATCTTTGTCTTTTCTCCATTTACTTTTGGGGTTGGATAGCTCCTAGCAAGCTACTCAGAAACTTAAGGGTGCCCTTTACATGTCTCTTCCAGCTGAAAGGATGCTAGGGAAGGAATAGCATGTACCCCTTGGGCTCCAACACTAAAGAAAAAACTTTTACTGTACATGTATTTCTTTTTCTTTTTCTCCACTGATCCCAAGTTTATTGAAATAAAAGATTGCCTGGAGCAAAGGATATCTCAAAACAGATGGACTTTCCTTTTCCTCTTCAGCGTCTGCGTGAGGGTGATGCATAGAGGTTGGAGTGCGGAAAAAAAAAAACCCATTAAAATTGAACGAAACATTAAACTGGGCGAAAGGCAATAAAACAAAGCCCAAAATTATATACTCCAATGGAACAGATGACTACATAAAAAAATTATATCAGAAAATCAACTACTGGAACCAGTAAGTCACTTTGAGTAGCTTGGTAGAGCTTTTCCAAATTATAATGAAAAGTCTGCAATCTCGCAGAGAGGTGTGGAAGCTTGGGTAGCATTAAGCAAATAGAGAGAGATATACACTCCACCCCTCCCGTTCTTATTCTCTCATCCAGAGATACGGTTCAGAAGTGTGCTTTGAGGGAGGAACATCTTTTTCCTGCCTGAGTGAGTGATAAAGGAGCGGGTTCACATAACACGTTGAAGTACAAACGAGGCAACCCCGGTTCATGTGAATTCAATTTGCGTGGTTAGCTTATGGTTCAGTGCACTGTAAGAACTCAGGAAAAAAAAAACATGGGTTTATAGGTTAAGGAGGAGGGGGAATAGACCCTAACCCATTTTAGAAATTAAGGCCCAATCATCTGGAGCTTGAGAAAATCCCTTTCTTTCTTTCTGTCACATTATTTTGACAATGATCACTCACATTCAGTGTAGTGGAATAATGCTTGAATATCTTCAGAAGGCAATTGCACTCTGGATTTTACACTCGGAAAGCATGTTATACTACAATTATCCATTGGATTTTATAGCCACAAGAGCATGTTATAATGCACAAATATGTGAGCTTTAGGTTAAAATGTGCAAAAAATATGAACACTTAGAAGAAAAAGATTCACAACAATGTAAGGTAGAGCTCTCATTGCCTGTAACATCTACTTGTGTTGTGTTCTCACAATACACTTAACCTGGTTATTAGATTAACCCATTTTCTTGGTTCACACTAGATCATTGGTAGAACATGCAAAACAACAACAACAACAACAATAACAATAACAACAACAATAATGATGATTTAAAAGCAACCCAAGCTGATAATGTTGCAGAAATGCAGCCATTAAGCTTCTAAGTTGCCTGATATACTGTGTGAACCCAGCCGTAGAGCAATTTGGGAGAACAAACTTTAAAAATATCCCTTTCCTTGTGTGCTTAGATAACATACATAGGTTGGTATGGAAATAACAGGGATCTATGAATGAACATAACTAGGGTTAGACATAATGCATTATTGGTCTTAAAGAGCTCGACATTGTTCCCGTGGCCAATAGAAGCAGAGAAGTTTTCATTATTCTAATATTTGAACAATGGCAAGCCATCAGCCTCTCTAAGTCAGATTGCTCTATCTTGAGTCTCTTTAATATGAAAGCAGAGAAAAAGAATCTATGGCTTTCAAGATTCTGTTGTTACACTCTGTAACAATAAAGTAAAATCTCAGAGGTTCATCCTAGTGTCTGTTTCCTGATCAAGTCTACCTTGAAAGGCTGAAAACTGGCAAGAACCTGGATTATCCAGGGATGGGCTGATTCTGGTTCGCACCAGTTTGGGCGAACCAGATGTTAATTTTACATCTGGTTTGCCGAATCGGTAGTTGCAGTGACTGGCTGGCCCCGCCCACCCTGCTCTCCCCTCCCAGGAGTTTCCATGTGGCCTGTTTTGGATAACAGGTAAGTGCAAGGAGGCTTGGGGAGAACAAAAAACAGGCCTCCTGGAAGTTCCGGAAGGCTGGAAATGGGCCTGTTTCCAGCTTCCCTCAGGCCTCCAGAGCCCCGGGGAGCCCATTTTCGCCTTCCCAGAGGCCCGAGGGAAGCCTCCGGACTCTGGGGAAAGCGAAAAACGGCCCTCCTGGAAAGCTGGAAACTAACCCGTTTCCAGCCTCCATGGAGCCTCCAGAGCCCAGGGAGGGCAAAAAGCCCCTCCCACTGCCATGGTGCAGGAGGCTGACTAGGCCACGCCCACCACGGCCACACCCACCTAGCAACCAGGCAGAGAACCGGTTGCTAAATTTTTTGAAGCCCACTCCTGGAATTATCCCACTTCTCTAAAACCATCCACAGCAGTGTTTCTCAACTTTGTGGCAACTTTCAGCTGTGTGGGCTCCAACTCCCAGCATGGCTGGCTGGGGAATTATGGGAGTTGAAGTCCACCTGCCTTAAAGTTGCCAAGGTTGAAAAAGACTGATCTACAGTTCAATCTTACCATCCTTCTCCCCAAAGCAAAAGCCACAAACCAGCTGGTTGTTATCTAAAATCTCTCCCCACTTGCCAGTTCCCTTTCAAAATCTTTCCCCCACTTGCTCATTCCAGGAATAATCTAAACCATCCAAGAGAATTTATACCGTGTTAAATAAAGAACGTAGGGCAAACTGTATTTTGAGCAGGGGTGGGATTCAAATTTTTTAACAACCAGTTCTGTGGGTGTGGCTTAGTTGGTGGGCGTGGCTTGGTGGTCATATTATTGGCTGGGTGTGGCCAACTCAACATCACTCACATCGAGGCACGCATCTCCTCGCCTGGCCTCTCATGACTGTGGGGATACTGCAAAAGTCGTAAATGTGAAAAATGGTTATAAGTCACTTTTTTCAGTGCCATTATAACTTTGAGTGGTCACTCCACACAAGCAAAGTAGCCGCAAAAGAGGGGGAAAAACTCCAGAGAGGTTCCTGAGACAGGAAGTGTAGTCCTGCCAAGAATGTAATAAGGGTTAACAGAGAGGCGGTTTCTGTAAGCAACACCAGAATGTTTCCTTCCTGCCTTCCTTACAGGATTAGGCCAGTAATTTCTTCTAACAACCGGTTCTCCGAACTGCTTAGAATGTTAACCGGTTCTAGCAAAGAGGTGCGAACTGGTAGAATCCCACCCCTGATTTTGAAGCACTCTACTGTTTGACTCATATATACTACAGTACGTTTCCCATTTGGCCCTCTGGCTTCCAATTTTAACTAAGTCTGAAATTTTAAACTCGTTATTAGATGAGTTCCAGAAATGGATTGGAGATGAATCTTGAGAAACGGAAACATAGCTTTCCCATTAAATGCTTTTTTTTCCCCCTGTGGAGGTAGGAGATACTTTTTTAAAAAAACAAAAAACCAAAAAAAACTCCTGTCCTTAGCATTGCAGATGTCGTTGTTTTGTTTTGTAGAGAAGACAACTCTGTGCATCACTAATGTGTTCAAACAAGTGGAACAGTGCACTCTAACCAAACAATTGTCAGTGGACAATTAAAACAACATTTTGACTTGACCAGTCTCGCCGTTTAAAATTCAATTCAGGGGATTCCCTTTGTGCCTTCTAAGGCAATTAAACGTTGCTGCAGAGGCTCTTAGAATAAGCAGGCTCTCTCTTTGCCTTAAAATGATGGCTCGCTGGCTGGCTGGCTGTATTATCATAATGCTTTCATGGCATTCAAATGGATCTCCCCGTCTTCATGCTCTCATCTGCACATAGCAGGCAAAGAGGAAAGACCGAAATTTTTAAATTCAAAGATGGACCGAGTGAAAGAGACTTCAACCAACAGACGGCATTATTTCTGTTTGTATCTTGCTAATTTTAATACAAATGTGTTCACTAAATCAAGCCCCCAAATACACCGCATCACTTCTCAAAGACTTTATCATGCAAGTGTTGTCACAAAACCATTTACAACTTGAGCCTGCCCTTCTCTTCAACGTTGCCCTTTACTTTTCAGATTCCCTCCCATAAAAATCCCCTGATAATATGCGCTATTTTAAATCCCATGGCCGTGTAGGCATTTTAATATATTCTGCTCAGACCTGTCACTATTACAGGCATGAAACCAGCAGAGGCAGGCTGGGGAACACCAAATGCCAATCTAATCCAGAACCCTGTTCTAGAGTAGGGAGCCAAATGCAGCTAGAACTCCCAGAAACACCGTGCAAGGACAATACTAGCCATGGTTATGAAAAGGATTACTTCTCTTGTTCCTGGTGACGAAAGATACACCCAGGCACCTTCCAGACATATGGATTTCAATTCTCAGAATTCTGCAGCATCCATATCCAATATGGAAAGTTTTGATAGAGTTAAGGAAGAGCAAAGCTCTTGGCCAATTAAGCTCTTCTCTTCTCTTCTCTTCTCTTCTCCTCTCCTCTCCTCTCCTCTCCCATTCCATTCCATCTGATGATACTCAATACCTACGTGGCTGTTTATTATAATCATAATTTAGGATTATACAGGAGAAGGAGAGAGGGAAAGAGAAGGAAAATAAAAATAAAAATCAAGGAAGAGAAGCTGGATTCAGAGACTCAGCTGAGAAAACAGGAAGGCCTTTGGGAACCATTTTAGAAGAGTGATCCAAACTTTCATGGGCAGACGAGTTGACCTGAAAGATCTGGAGAAGGGATTAGGATTCCCCCCCCCCCCATCCCATAATCAGTTATGTCTCAGCTAAGAGTGCTACCGTTCCATTTGTTCCACCCGTTTCTCCATTCTAACCTTTTAAAAAGTAAAGTAGAGCAACTTGTCTCATCTCCCATTTTACCTTTCCTCCTTTTCCCATTGTTTCAAGCACAGGTTGGTTCATTGTACTTACATCATTTGATGCCTTTAAAAAAAAAAAAAGAAAATCAAAGAAATGTAAAACAGAAGCATTCCGGTTTGTACAGTAGCATGGGGAAATGTAGATGAGGTCCTCTTGAATGAAAATGAAAGCCAACATTCATTCTTTATTCCCTTTTGATTATCCTCTCCCTGGATACAGACCGTCTCCAACCCTGCTTATTTTTCACCAAGAAATTAAAGCTATTATACTTGACTGTGTTTCCAGCTCTTTACATGCTCTTAGGTGCCTTGTTTATGTCCTTTTAATTTATGTAACATTTTCTTTTTGTGCTGGCTGTTTTATCCTATAAACATGGGGAATCAATCAATCTTCTAAATTTGGGAGTCAAGGCTGAGTGATACATCCAGTTTCCTTTTATTTAAAATAGTTATCTTGGCCCAAATGCCTCCCTTCTGTCATTACATCACCTGGCAGCCTTTCACTTATCTGACTGCTCTGTATCTAAAAAGAATTGGATGGGTCTTTTTTTTCTTTTACCTTTCTATTTTTGACACCTGCTCTGGTATTACTGCCGTGTCCCCAAGTCACGGACACTGGCAAATAGTTCTCCCAGGGTATTATGTGACTGCATTATGAATACCTGATGTCCTAGGAAAATAACTTTTCTTGGATGCCTAACACCACTGGCACAATATCCTAGGTCCAAAGCAAAGTCATTTCCTCTTCAATTCTTTGCCACTGTCACAGAATTACCGATAAATTTAGTATGGTCAGTTTTAACAGATAACAGATAATCAGAGTTGGAAAGGACCTTAATAGGTCATCTAATCCATTTAACCCCCCGCCCAAGCGGGAGACCCTACACCATTTCTGACAAATGGCAGTCCAATCTCTTCTTGAAAGTCTCAAGTGATGAAGCTCCCACAACTTCTGAAGGCACCTTCTGTCCCATGGGTTGATTGTTCTCCCTGTCAGTAAATTTCTTCGTATTTCCAGGTTGAATCTCTCCTTGTTCAGTTTCCATCCATTATTCCTTGTCTGGCCTACAGGCACTTTAGAAAAAGGGTTGATCACTTCCTCCTCTCTGTGGCAGCCCCTCAAATATTGGAACACTGCTATCCTGTCTCCCTTGGTCCTTCTCTTCACTAGACTAGCCATGCCCAGTTCCTGCAACTGTTCTTCGTATGCCTTAGTCTCCAGTTCCCTAATCATCCTGGTTGCTCTTCTCTGTACTTTTTCTAGAGTCTTAACATATTTTTATAATGTGGTGACCAAAACTGGATGCAGTACTCTAGGTGTGGTCTTACTAAGGCTTTATAGAATGGTATTAGTACCCCACTTGATTTTGATTGTATCCCTCTGTTAATGCAATTTAGGATTGCATTAGCTTTTTTGACTGCTGCTGCACACTGCTGGCTCATATTTAGCTGGTTGTCCACTAAGACTCCAAGATCCCTCTCACAGTAACTGCTATTGAGCCTGGTTTTGGCAACGTCCAAATGTGTGTGAACTTCAAAAGAGGAGTTATAGAGGGCATCTATATTAAAATTGAACAGCTCTCTCTCAACAGAGGGAGAGGGATACAATACTATCACACCCATTTGTGCCATTCAGCTTTCCCTGAAGGCACAGATAAACCTCCAATGACTCTCAGAAGGAGTGCTAATGACCAGATGACTGCAAGGAATATAAATCCTTCCATCCTCCACCATTCAGTCAGAACCAAAGAGGCTTCTTGGATGAGAAGCAAAGCGTCTTCAAGAAATACAGAGAACGCCCAGTTGCCATTTGAAAAAACATCTTCGGGACATAGGGCTGGAAGGGTGAGTCCAACCCTCTGCCCCAGGAAGGAATCCATATACCATCTGGACAAATGGTTGTCCGTTTTTGTTTTTTTTCTTGAAAAGCATAAGCGATGAAACACATACAACTCTGGGAGGGAAACTGTTCCATTGACTAATTGTTCTCATGTCAGGAAATTTCTCCTTGGTTCCTGGTTCCAAGTTTGATCTCTCTTTGTTAAGCTTCCACCTGTTGCTTCTTGTCCTACCATCTCTTGACCACTCTCTTCTCTCCCAGCAGCATCTTCAGGTACTAGAAGAGCAGTTATTCTTCACACACGCAGCTACATTTCATTTTATCAATTAGCCCACATCATGCCATTCTTTAATGAGGTAAATTGTAAATGTTTGTTGGATAAAAAGATATCCAGGGTTGTTTGTTTGTTGAGACCTTTGAGAATAATAGCCACTAAATGAAGTAAAATAAAGATCCTTTATGCCATAAGGTTCCCTTCCCTTTTGGTGTGAAAAGTAGCAATTTGCTGATAAAAGTGATTGATTGTGTCTGGGTGCATTTGCTTTGGACAGAGTCTTGAGTGAGACTCAATCAATCATGTTGAATAGGAAACTAAGACTAATGCACTACAACGGTATCTGTGGTGGACTTGGTTTATCAATCACCATCTGCCTGTGCAGTGGTGCAATAGGAGAGAGATTCTTGAGTATTATGGGATGACAGGCGCTAGGCAGTCCAAGGTTTTGTCACTTTTATCTTTCAAAATGTAGGCTTGCTGGGTCCTCATATATTTAACATCAAGGCGCTAAGGATTTCCAGAAATGTAAGTCAGGGTTGTCTCCTCCTTGAAGGCATCACTAAGAAGAAGAACTTGCAGCCATTCAGTTTGAACAATAGGGACATGCTACAAAATGCACCAAGTTCTGAGACTCAGATGACTGGGAATGTCCATGTGTTGCCATTATGCGTTGTAACAGCTTCCAATTTGATGCAATCTTTAGTTTAGAGCAGGGGTGTCAAACACAAGGATGTCGTTGGATCCGGCCCACGTGGCCATCCTGGAAAATGTAAGGGACCGGCCCGTGTCTCAGGCCAATGTGGCTTTGGCCCCAGTGGGAAGAGAAAACATATGTGGCTTTGACCTGGTCTACCCAATATGAAGAGGAAACATGCCAGCTGGCCACCCAGTCAGCCACCCCTACCTCCTCCCCCAGGTCAATCACAGCCCTGATGCAGCCCTCAATGAAATTGAGTTTGATATCTATGGTGTAGGACTATGGATGAAGATAATCTTTAGCACTGAACCTTCAAGCTCCTTGATGGCTATTTGGCTTTCACAAGCATCTCTAAGCTGCTTTCTGAACATTTGAAAATGAAGACAATTCACTCTTACAAAGCAAAGGAAAAAAAAAAGACTTTCAGCTAACAATTTCAATTGTGAGGAACGTTGCTGGAAAAAAAAAGAGAGAATGAATCTTCCCTGAAGCCAACACAAGACCTAGAGCAGTGATGGCTAACCTATGACACGCGTGTCACTCGTGACATGGCGAGGCACTTTGACTGACACGCCTGTTGGTGTGGGGAAAACCTGCACATTTAGAGGCTGCCTGTGTTCTGCTCCAATCCCTGCTCCCTGCTTGTTGCGTGGAGGCGTGGTGTCACCGCTGCCGCAAGATTTTTCCAGCAGAGAACCAGCTTTAACCGCCATAAACTGAGGTTTGTCAGTTTCATTACCTCAGGAACGCTACAGGAGGAAAGGAGATCCATGAGGTTCACAGCCCTGTAAGGTGGCCTTCCGATCCCCACATCCTGCACCTGCAGCCCTGAGACCAGGGAGACGAGTTTCACAGCCCTGTGTGATCACCCCAGCCCAGTCTGTCATAAACCAAATTATTGATATTTCTTGAAGTGACACACGACCCGAGGAAGGCTACACTTTTTCCCAATTTTCGACACACCAAGCTGAAAAGGTTAGTCATCACTGACCTAGAGGATGAAGACGACTCTCTGCTGGAACAGTCTATGGAGATTCTCACTCATCCAGGTCCAGAGGTGGGATTCAAAAACTTTTACCACTGGTTCAGTGGGTGTGGCTTGATGGGCATGCTTTGCATGGGTGCACACGCTTTGCATGCATATGTGT
The DNA here is from genome assembly GCF_049901735.1 of Notechis scutatus. Taxonomy (NCBI): domain Eukaryota; kingdom Metazoa; phylum Chordata; class Lepidosauria; order Squamata; family Elapidae; genus Notechis; species Notechis scutatus. The sequence continues at coordinate 6,485,042 of NC_142020.1, forward strand.
ACCAAACGCGCACTTTGCACAGGTGCAGAGGTGTTGTAACTCACCTCCTGCGAGCCTGCACGATCCCAGTCACTTCAGCAGCTGCTGTGCGACACTCTTCTGCGCCACGCAAAGCAGCTGCACTTCAAATTCAGAGGATAAAGGTGAGTATGGGAGCCCGGGCAGGTGGGTGGGTCTAACAGCAGAGTGGTGGAGAGAACCGATTCCATCTCCACTGCTCATCACTGCTACCGGCTCAGGAGAACCGGCGCGAACCGGTAGAATACCACCACTGATCCAGGTCATGGTTGTCCCAAAGGTGTTTTTTCAAAAGGCAACTGGACTTTCTCATTTTGCTTGAAGACATTTTGCTTCTAATCCAAGAAGCTTTTTCAGTTCTGACTGAAAGGTGGAAAAATGGAAGAAACTTCAGGAGCTGAAGAAGCATCTTGAATGAGGAGCAAAACGACTTCAAGCAAAACGCAGAAAGTCTGATTGCCTTTTGAAAGAAAGTATCTTTGGGATTCTACTAGAACTGATACAAAAATGGTCCTCTCTGCAAAGGAGAACCCACAGAGTACTGCAAATCACCTTCTTTTAACGACCCCATAATCCCTTCAGAGTGGAATCTGGGCAACTGGATGGAGCTGAGTGATTACTGGCCGGATGCCCTCCCTCTCACCAATGCATAGTGTCAACTCGTAAATCATTCCTATGCCTGTTTCCAAGTTGCCATAAGAAGGAGGTGGTGGTGGTGGGGAAGGCCTGAAGGAGCAGTGTGGCAGATGAAGGCCAGAAGAACATTCCTTGCTTATCTTGTGGAGATTGTAACCTAGGCTACCGAATCTTCTGCCCTCAGAACTACTTCATTGGAGGGCATGATTGATGATACCCAGCCTGTGAACATGTTTCTTGAAGAATCTGATTTATGACACACCCAGGGGGGTGGGGGAAAACAGGTTCATAGATGATAGTAAATTATGTACCTCAGAGTTGGCTTCATATGGGTTAGTGCTGGACATGTTGCTCCTAATAAATCTTCTGGATTCCTTTGAAGCTTCCTTTGGCTCGAGGCTCATGACATGGAGCTTTGTTCAGCAGATATATTCTCATTGTGCCCAGAGAGAAAAATATCTGCCTCTACCTGGGATCGAACTCACAGCCTCCTGAATGTGAGGCGAAAGCTCCACTTCTGGCCACCGCACCATTCCTACAGATTATTGCAAATGACCTTCTGAAAAAGTTTAATTGACAACAGGGTAGCTGTGCAGAGCATAGAATTACTTATGCAACAATACACTCTATGGGAGAATTGTCAGAAGCTTAGCCCAAAAGCCACTGATAAATTGCAAATGTAAAAACTTAACGAGTCTGAAACGTTTGTGATTATGAAACAAACATTCAACAGTTCCAGCCACAACTGCACAAGATGCCCCTGGAGTAAAAGAATGAAGTGAACTGAAGAAGAGAACACCTGACTGTAGTCTCTGAAGAAAGCAGAGCTGAAAAGAGGTTGGGTATAGCATCGACTGCACAGACAGAAACATACTTTCAAATCAATCCATATGAAGCTGCTAATATGTGAAGGAAGACTGAAATCATGAAGGATAAACATAGAATCTTGGAAAGGGTAAGGCTGTTAGCAGGAGCTAATTAAGGTAAACCCTTTCATGTACTTTTTCCCAATCGAGTTATCTTCTCTGAGATGAAAATATATATATATATCTATCAAGTGACACCTTCTCACCCTTCCCACAATCTGTCACAGCTATGAAGTATTTAGAGAAAAGAAAAACAAAGCTTTGGAATAGCCTTCACTACCCCCAGATTTCAACGTTATTGGGGGGAAAAAAACTGTGGCGAGACTTCAAACATGACATGTATGCAAGGTGATCTAATAATATTTCTGAGCAGGAAGACCTCTGCGAGGAAGCGTGGAGAAAACCCACCAGCCAGAATAAATATACTCTTAGCAACCTGAAGGGGAGGATTGAAAGAGGTAATGATTTAAATGGAACGGATACAAAATACCGAAAGAAAAGGTACCCAACTATTGGCATCTGCTCATACCTGAAACCATATCCGTTTGAAACCATCTGGCATTGAAGCCATTCTTTGAATGACAGAAATACTCATACACTTGGGCCTCAGAAGGTTCAAACCAAGCTGGGGCATCCGATATTCCTTCTTCATATATTTGGTGCCCGCATTAAATCAGTTATTAAAAGGAAAGATTAAAACATGAGCAGGTTACATAGAATCACATCTCCATGAAATGATACAGAATAATGGAAGAGACCTTGGAGGTTTTCTAGACCAACCACCTGCTCTAGTACTAGACCCCAGACCAGTGATGGCAAACCTTTTCGGCACTGAGTTACCAAACCGGAACACATGTGCGTGCATGTGCATACATGTGTGTGTGCCGGAATGCTGGAAGACCAGTTGGCCAGTGTACGCATGCCTGTTTTTTGGCCATTTTGGGGGCTGTTTTCAGGCTGTTTTGGGGGCCATTTTGGGACAATTTTCAGGGCATTTTACCTCCCCAAACAGCTTGTTTTTTTACTGGTTTTCTGGCCATTTTCTGGTGCTCTGGCACCCACAAAGACTGGCTGGCGTGCATGTGCCAGAAACCAGAAGAGCAGCTGGCAATGGTGCGCATGACAACCAAAAGGGCTCTGCGTGCCACTTTTGGCACGTGTGCCATAGGTTTGCCATCATGGCCCTAGACCATTCTGGACAAATGACTGCCCATGTGTTCTTAAAAACTTCCAGTGATGGAGTACCCAGAACTCATAACACTGCTTGTGAATAATCAACTTACAACAACAAACAACAATAACAACAACAATGCTTGTGAATACTCAGCTGTCAGCCCAGAGTCCTACTGGACCAGGATAATCAACCTGCAGAGAGACAACAGCTGAGATGGGCTTTTCTGTGCTCTAAACTCACCACATCTCATGTTGCACAAAGCTTTCTGATTCCGCGCTTTGACCTGAGTCAAGGTTGCTGGTATTGTAATTCCTCAACCTCTGGAGAGCCACAAGTTCCCAAAGTTTCATCTCAAAGCTTATCTACTTAATAAAGGATCCTGAGAACGTCAGTTCAGCTGTATCTGGAGGGCCTCTGGTTCGCTCCACTCTTCTGAGATTATGCATGAGAATGCATCACCATGATGGATGGAGATCATATATGCTGGTTAAATGACTTTTCTTATCCATTTCCCGAGAGGAGAAACAGTCCCATTTCCTGCCTTCAACCAACTCTGTGTTTTTTGTTGTTTTTTTCCTGCACGGAGAATTTTAAAACCACTGGCTTATTCATGACAGGAGTGGATATTTAATTCCAAGTTGTTTATTAACATCTCTCTGCATTTGTCTTTAGCTTCTGTATTATGTAAAGAGCCAGCAGAGTTCATTGATTCAAGGAAAGAAAATTTACCGCCGTGCACCGGGGTTGCCTGCTGTTTTGCATAAAATTGATTGATAAAGCAATATTAATCCACTTTATAACTTATGAACAGTGACAAGCGTGTAGGAGGAGAATCTTGCAGGAGCAGAGAAACTTGCCTTAGTGTGTTTCCTGTTATCTTGGCAACGTTATGACAAACTCCCCTCATTAATTTACCATGTGCACAAGCATAGGATCTGAACTTCCCAGCAGGTTAGGAGAGGAGACGCCAGCAAGAGCACAGGGAGGTAAAATAACCTCACACTGCATTTCCAGAGCTGTTTGCAAAAAGATTAATCCATTTTTTATGCTGCAGTCTGTAGTAGAAAGCAATCATTTCTTTACTTGCTGAAAACCGTCATGATGGGAGTCTTTGGAGATAGGCACCTCAAACCCACCTCTCACTGCCGCAATGGATACATACATCAGGATGGTTATTAGAGATGCTACCAAATTTCACTTCAGTAAAAAACAAAAAAAACAAAACCTGAGCTAAATGTTTGTAGTTTAGCCTCAGATGGAAATCTGTGGGTTAAAAAATGGGCTTTTAATTCATTTTCTTAATCCTCCAAAATGTGTTTATCCTCCAGAAGTTGCAAGTAGTCCATCACTGGATGTTTTCAAGAAGAGACTGGACAGCCATTTGTCTGGAATAGCATAGGACAACGGTGGCTAAGCTTTTTGGGCTCCTGTGCCAAAAATTGTGCATGTGCTGGCACGCTCACACTCGCGTGCCAGCACCCAGAAGGCAATGCGTGCCCCCCTCACATCCCCTATACATGCGTGTGCAATCCCCACCACCACCCCACCACCCCGTTAACTGCACTGCGCCTCACAGCTGATTTTTGGCCGATTTGAGGCCTTTTTCGGCCTCCCAAAGGCTTGAAGAAGGCTTCTGCAGGCTTCTACAAGCTTTGTAGGCCGAAATCTAGCCCCATTTTGTCACTTCCTGTTTTTCCAAAAATACAGGAAGTGATGAAACGGGGCTAGTTTCCAGCCTGCAAAGCCTGCAGAAACCTGCAGAAGCCTTCCTCAAGCCTTTGGGAGGCCAAAAAAGGCCTCAAACCAGCCAAAAAATCAGCTGTGAGGCACGCACATGCGCAGTGAGGTAAGTTTGCCTGCAGCTCATGTGCCGGCACAAATGGCTCTGCATGCCACCTGTGGCATGCGTGCCATAGGCTCGCCATCACGAGCATAGGATCTCCTGCTTGAGCAGGAGGCTGGACTAGGTTTGTGGTAACGTGAAGTCTCTAGACCAGGTGTGTCAAACACAAGGCCTGTGGCCCAGAACTGGCCCACAATGTGATCGGATCTGGCCCATGGGGCCATCCTGGAAAATGTAAGGGACCAGCCCACGTCGTTTTGTCCCAATCTACTCAATGCAAAGAGGCAACATTGGGCCAGCATGGCTTCGGCCTGGTCTACTCAATGCAAAGAGGCAACAGCAGCCAGCAGTTTGAAGAGTGGCATCAAGCTGACCACACCCACCCAGTTTGGCCACACCCACCCACCCAGTCAGCCCCACCCCCCACTTCCCCAAGGTCAACCACAGCCCTGATGCGGCCCTTAATGAAATTGAGTTTGACATCCCTGCTCGAGGCTTGCTTAAGTCCGCCTGCTCTTCCCCTATTTACATGCTTGAGATAGGCAGCCATATTGATTGAATTAATAAAGAAATAAATGCAAGGACAACTACATCACCCTCTAAGAATCTATTCTAAAAGATTACTTCTATTGATAACTGGGATTCTAATTTAGCTTCACTAACTGAAGTTCCCATTTTTCACACGGGGCTCTTTTGGAGAAAAACACATTTTAAAAAAAAAATCTCAAAAAAAAAAACTGCCGCTAGAAGCATCAGCAATGTTACTCTGTCATCAACTCAACAGCTGGGTTCACATATCATACTAAGCCATAATGGGATTTCTTCACCATTTTGGCATCGCAGGGTATATTCAGCTGTTTCCTGCTTAGTATTCTTTCCTAAAAAAGAACAAAAAACTTCTGTCTTGCTTCATCAAATTTACACCAACAACACGGTGGGGGAATCATCTAGTAAACCCTGAGTACTCATCCTCCATTAGTAAAGTTACCCGATTAAGGAGATGAAAGCCATTGTTCATCAGATGTCAGACCTTAAACACAACATGCCATTAAAGCCATAATATTCCTGTAATCAAAGTGGATGCAGTCCGAAAAAGAGAAAAATGTCTTTAGAACGTCTCGTACGGTGGCGAGCAAGAATTTAAAATCAATGATGACAGTAAATTACACTGAAAATGCTGAAACCCATATTTTTCTGCAGATGGGGACAATTGACAATAGCAATATTTATCTTACCTCTTCTGGAAATCACAGTTACGTAAAGGAAGAAAATAGCATGGGTTGTTATAGGATATTCTGGCTTCTCTTACCGCCACATAGCTCACAAAAGAAAAACAAGGCTTTTCGTCTCTGCTGCTTCCAGAGTTATTCCTTGCACCCACGAATTGTTCTCTTCTGCTTGTGGATTTATAAAAGCGAAGTGGAGATGCAGATTTGGGCTCACCCTCATGTGAGACAGGCGTGTTATTACCCACAATTTCCTGAACGGTCTATTATGTTTTCTCCTTTTCGAAATATAATAATATATGCCATTTAAAAAAAAATTAAGTGCTGTGTCTAAGTGAAAGTTATATTCATACATATTTATGGATATCGAGAATTTCTTTTTTATATATAACCCAAATGGTGCTGGTCTTATTGAATCTAATCTAATAAGTACAATAGATTACCAAACAAGCGATATCAATTTAGACATTTCCTCTTCATCAACCAATAGCTTCAAACAGAGACTGGGCGAAAGAGTTGTAAAGGATGTTTTCATTTGGATTCCTGCTCTAAGCTGGAGGCGGAATTTATGGTCTCAAGTGTCTCCTTCTAATTCTTTGTTTTCCAATTCCTTTCTTTGAATTAAAGATCCCTAACAGAACTAATGCAGTACTATATCACTGAGTTCCTGTCCTACGTTTTATGGCAATGATAAGAGGTTGGAACCTGCATTCTTTGTGAAATCTATCCATAACAAGAAACACTCATTTAAATTCAGGGAATACCTCGTATAAATTAGCAATGATACTGCTTCACTCTTGCTTGTCACTTGAATGGAGTAACTCTGCTGGGAGATTGAGAGAGGAAAAAGCAATTGCAGCTACGGTGCTAGAAATAAATCCCTATCCGTGGGGAAATCAAGTTTTAAAAGGTGAACAATTGCATGTTGATTCCTGAAATAGGGTCACCCCTTATTTGCTAATGGACCTGCAGAAGAGCTCTTATTTCAGAGTGAGCAAACCGCTTTGACATCATATGGACTTTCTTTTCAATCGTGAGGTTTCTATTTATTACGAACTGGTCCAGAAAACTAGAAGCTAAATACAGGCAGTTCTCAAATTGCAATAGTCCATTTAGTAGCAATAGAAATAGCACTTAGACTTATATACTGCTTTAAGGCGCTTTCCAGCCCTTTCTTGAGCAGTTTACAGAGTCAGCCTCTTGCCCCCAACAGTCTGGGTCCTCATTTTACTGACCTCCGAAGGATGGAAGGCTGAGTCAACCTTGAGCCGGTCAGGATTGAACTGCTGACAGTGGGCAGAATTAGCCTGCAATGCTGCATTGTACCCACTGTGCACCATGGGAGGGAGGGAGGGAGGGAGGGAAGGAGGAAGGAAGGAAGGAAGGAAGGAAGATAGCAATAGCACTTAGACTTATATACCGCTTTATAGTGCTTTCCGGCCCTCTCTAAGTGGTTTACAGAGTCAGCCTCTCACCCCCAACAATCTGGGTCCTCATTTTACCCACCTCGGAAGGATGGAAGCAGGGGTGGGATGCAAATATTTTTACTACTAGTTCTGTGGCTAGGTGGGTGTGGACATGTGACTGGGTGGGCATGGATTTTGTTTCATTTTTGGCAGCACCCCCCACCCCGGCGCTTCTTTTTTGCTCCCAGGAGGTTTCCCTGAGGCCCAGGAGGCCAAAATCGGAGCATGCGGGGGCACACAGCACACACACACACACACACACCTGGCGCTCCATTTTCTTTGGCTCCTGGGCTTCAGGAAAACCTCCTGGGCAAAGCAGTAAGACAGCGAGGGGGATCCCAGCACAGCTGATCATTGGAACAGCTGATTGTCGGGAGGAAAAAAATATAAAGAAAGAAATACTGGTTTGGCCAAACTGGTAGCAATTTTTTTACTACTGGTTTAGCCGAACGGTAACATATTTTTTACTACCTGTTCACTCAAACCAGGCTGAACCAGTAGAACACCACCACTGGATGGAAGGTTGAGTCAACTTTGAGCCTGGTGAGATTTGAACTGCCAAATTACAGTAAGCTGGCAGTCAGCAGAAGTAGCCTGAAGTACTGCACTCTCACCACTGTTCCACCACAACTCAACGTTTGAAACTACGGCATTGAAAAAAGCGACTTATGACTGTTTGTTTTTTTCCACACAACCGTTGCAGCATCCCCACATTCACATGTTCAAAATTCAGATGCTTGGTAACTGACTCATATTTATGCCAGTTGCAATATCCCAGGGACACGTGATCCCTTTTTGCAACCTTCTGACGAACAAAGTCAATGGGAAGCCAGGTTGACTTAGCAATTGTGTTAACTGCCGTGATTCCCTTAATAAGTGCAGCAAGAAAGGTCTTAAAATGGGGCAAACTTAAGAAACGTCTCACTTAGCAACATAAATTTTGGGCTCCATTGCGGTTATAAGCTGAGGACTACCTGTACTCTGTATCATTCTGCTAAAATACCTTATCCAAACCTTTAGCTCAGGAGTGTCCAACCTTGGCAACTTTAAGACCTGTGGATTTGAACTCCTAGAATTCCCCAGTCAGCTTAGATGTGCTAATGATTTATTTTAGAGTATTTCACTACAAACTTTAGTACATTCCAATTGTAGGTTTTGACATTGCTGCAATTGGTGGTAATGATCTTTACATCAGTTTTATGTTAGTTTGGAAATGTTCGTGATTTTGCTTATTTTGGGATATATGCATGTCGATGTACAAACATTGCTCAGTTTTCGGTGCTTTTATTTGTTTTCCTTAGCGTAACATAAAAATCTATACATTTCTGGCCTAATCCCAACAACCCTTGTTCTAATCAAAAAAGAAATAAAGAAAATGGATAAAAGTCATGAGAATCCTAGAGATCGATAGTTACTTCGCTTGATGTGAATGATCTTTAGACAATTTTGAGGCTGTTTTTTTAAAAAAACAGTGTTTTTGCACATAAAACTAAACATTAAAACTTAGTGTTTCACTGCCAGCAAATGTGAAGGGAGCTTGCTGGTTTTCTAGTCCAACCCCCTTGCTCAAGGAGACCCTAACCCAAGGGTGTCAAACTTGATTTCGTTGAGGGCCACATTAGGGTTGTGTTTGACCTCTGGGAGCCAGGGTGGGCATCGCTGGGGTGGGCGTGGCCAGTTTGACATCACTCACGACGGGGCGCCAGTGGTGGCTTGAGCATTCTGCCAGCAAAAATGGGCTCCTGAGCTCAGTTTTCGGCCACAGCGGAAACTGCCAGCAAAAATGGAGCTTGGAGGGGCTGCACATGGAGCCCCGGGCTCTGCTTTCAGCTGTGACAGCCTCCTTGTAGCCCTTTGGCAGTGAAAACAGAGTTCAAGGGGGTTGTGCTTGCCCTGAGGTTCCTTTTCTCTGGCAGAGGACTGTAGGAGGCTGTTGCAACTGAAAATGGAGTCTGGGAGGGCTGCATACAGCCTTCTGAGCTCCATTTTTGCTGGCAGAGGCACCGTAGGCCAATCCTTTGCTGTTTCCAGGGCTGCCTCATGGGCCAGATCTAAGCTCCCTGCAGGCTGGATCCGGCCCGTGGTCCTTGAGTTTGACACTGCCCTAAACCATTCTGTTCAAACAGCTGTCCAGTTTCTTCTTAAAAATATCCAGTGTTGGGGTACCCACAACTTCTGGAGTCAAGAAGTTCCACTGATAAATTATTCTCACTGTCAGGAAATTTCTCCTTAGTTCTACATTGGATCTCTTTTTCATGATCCTCCTCTACTTGCTTCTTGTCTTGCCTTCAATTGCTTTGGAAAATAAGTCTATCCCTTCTTTTTTATGACAGCCCTTCAAGTACTGGAAGACTGCTAACATATTATCCCTAGTCCTTCTCTTACAAAATATGGACCATGAAAGTCTTGCTTCTTTTAATTAGATTATCAGTCCAGCAAAACGTGAAGAAACAGAGCCAATTACCTACTAAGGTAGTAATAGGGTTATCTGGCATCGAGCAAAATGACCCATTCTTTGAGTTTTCACATTCCCTGTCCAGCAGGCATAGCCTTAAATTTAAATATTGTCTGGTTTTTTGATCATCTTATGTGTGCATTTTTAAAAAATGTGGACAGTTTTCACAACAGTAGTCTTTCAAATGTATTATACTCCTATAAATTATCTGCTTCTTGCTTTCCCTTGTCCATTGGCAGACACAACAGTCTAGATATATGGTATTTAATTTATTTTCTGATTCCACCAATAAGCTTCAATCCAGCCGCTTCAAATCTACGATCCCTGTAGTTTCTAGTGAAATTTGAAAGGGTGCCATCAATTTGATATTATTGCTAGTGTAAGTTCTTGAAAACAAAGATTTCTTGGAACAGCATTGTGATTGCAAAATCAGACTTCCTGATATGAAAAAAAATTAATTCCATATCCCTGTAGACCAGTGGTAGGATTCGATTTTTTTTACTACTGGTTCTGTGGGCATGGCTTGCTGGGCGTGGCATGGCTTGGTGGGTGTGGCATGGCTTGGTAGGCATGGCAAGGGAAGGACACTGTAAAATCCCCTTTCCCTCCTCACTCCACTAACCTGCTTTCCAGCTCCATTCTCCTGGGCAGGGCAACCAAAGAAGACCCAGCCGATCAGCTGGGACTCAGGAGGCAAAGAATAGATGGGTATGGCAGGGCCAGTCAGAGGTGGGATTTGCCGGTTCTGCAGGGTTTTTTTTTAAACATTTTGTCATGGATGCTAAGAAATTTCTAGAGTTACTATGACTTCCTTCCCTCCTACTCCATTAGTCCTCCTTTCAAATGGTCCATGTTCTCCTTTGCCTGTTCAGATATCTGATAGCCTATGAGGGATCTCTGACAGGGTTTAGGAAGAGGAATCATACATCTCTTATATATTTTAGAAAAATGGGGTTAATCCTTATCAAATGGGGTTAATCCCCAAATCAAGAAAGACACGTGCCGATTCTTCAACGCTGAGTTCTTTATTGTTTCTCACCTGTAGAGGAAATTTTGCCAGATTGTAGACCCCACTATCTGAAAATAATATAATATGGGACCCACTGAGGAGGGTTGTCTTTACCCGCTTTCTCTCACACATAAGTGAATTGCCTCTTACTCCAGGCAAAGCACACACACACCCTTGGAGCTCCACCCGCTCTCTGCATTCCATGACAATAGTAAGGTAAGATTAAAAAAAAATATCCAAAGTAAAATTCAGAAACCTTAATATGAGTGGAATTGAAATGGTCCTTTGGCATCGCAATGGTCTAGAAATGTGATAGTGAATACGTAAATAATCTGAATCCAAGACTGGCAGGAAAAGCTGCTAAGAGCAAACTTCACTCTCCTCTAAACTGATGAAATTACCTAGTTGGCCAATGAAATGTCCTCAGGAGCATTCAAGCTCTGAGAACATCGAGGAATCGACAGTTCAATTCTGAGATGCACAGATTCATTAGATTTTACATCAAGAATGACATGTGGCAGTTTTTCTAACCTGAACTCTTCATTGCTTGAAACCCAAAATCTTGCCAGGCTGAGGACCCTACCACATACTTTGGAACTATTAGGGAGTGGCTGTCTTAACCCTCTTTCTCTCACATGGAATATCCTGGCTGAGTTGCCTCTTACTCCTCTGGAATTCACCCGAGAGGTGGTATTCAGCAGGTGCTGGCCGGTTCTGGAGAACGAGTAGTGGGAATTTTGAGTAGTTTGGAGAATCGGTAAATACCACCTCTGACTGGCTCTGCCCCCATCTATTTTCTGCCTCCCATTGAGTCCCAGCTGATTGACTGGGTCTTCTTTTGTTGCCCTGCACAGGAGAACGGAGCTGGAAAGCAGGTTAGAGGAGTGGGGAGGGAATGGGGATTTTGCAGTATCCTTCCCCTACCACGGCCATGAAGCCATGCTCACCAAGCCACACCCACAGAACCGGTAGTAAAAAAAATTGAATACTACATTCCCCCCTACATTCCATCACAATGCCTCTAATAAAGGGTATGTTGTGGCCATTAGCAACATTTGAAGACACCAATCAAGAAAGACCTGTATTTTGGCTGTTTGATTTGTTTCCTTTCTCAGAGGGGAGGAAAAAAAAACACCCGAGAAACTTTTATGATAGATCATTTTGCATTATTTATGTTTAGAAGTCGAGATATGCATTTCATTGTAGATTTGGAATCATTAATAATGCATTGCCAAGGTAGGCTTCAGAATTTTTCTACATATATATCATAAATCAGTATTTAAAGTTCTGCTTCCTTCCATTTTACTTTACACAGTCATTGTGTGCAAACTGGCAGGTAGGGTTCCTAAGTTTTAATTACACTTATGTTAATTATTCTCTAGAAATATTACTGCCATACATGCACAGAGAGAGAGAGAGAGAGACAGAGAGAGAGAGAGAGACAGAGAGAGACAGAGATAGAGATAGAGACAGAGACAGAGACAGAGACAGAGACACACACACACACACACACACACACACACAGAAACACCCACACCCCTGTGCAATTATTCCCTTTCAGGAATATTCATATAACATGGCCTCAGTCAGGTCATCCCTGAAGCTGACCTGGCTGAAGCCCATCTTGGATCTTCAGTGCTGCCACAACTGGAGCTGAGAGATAGGGAGGGGGGATAGAGATAGCTGGGGTTTGTAGCCAAAACAAAATACTTTCTCTTGGGAACCAAGGACATCCCAGCAGGTGCTTGGAAGTCACCTAGCAATTGGACTGTATCCTGATTGGACCGTGTGACTGATTGTTTTGAGAAAGTGAAAAATGTCTGCTTTTAATTAGGTGAAAACTGTGGGAACATTTAGAGTTGGTTTTCACCAGCTTGTGCCAATATGGCATATCCAATAAAACTGTTCTTTGAGGAATCTATCTACCTCAGAGGTTTTTTTTTTTTTTTTGCTGTTTACTTGTGACACAGAGTGCAGCAAAACGATAGAGATTTGTATATCAAATTTATTTATTTGAATGTATATGGCTTCTCATCTCACATAAGTGACTCTGAAGACAAATACAGTTCAAAAACTCAATATAAATTATACAAAATGGAGTGTGGGAGTGTTCCTGGGAACCATAAGAAAAACATGCTGGACCTGTTGATGAGGAGTATGTATTCCCATCAGTGCTACCCAAGGTGTGAAGGTCATTATCTGACTAAAGCCAACAGACTCCTGCATTGGGCAGCACTAATATATAAAGTTGCTGGGGGTGGTGGTGGTAAATTATCACTTTAGTGAGCATTACACAATTCTTATTGTCTGACTCGAGCTCTAACCCAAGATAAACAATAACAAAGGACACTCTCTAGAACAGTGATGGTGAACGTTTTCAGCACCAACTGCCCAAACCGGAATGCACATGCATAGGTGCATGCCAGAGCGCTGGAAAATCGAAGACCAGATGGCGGATGTGCGCATGTCTAATTTTGGGGCATTTATGGGACCGTTTTCAGGCTGTTTTCTAGGCTGTTTTCAGGCAGTTTTCTGGCCATTTACAGGCCATTTTTCACACCAAAAATGACCCCGAAAATGATCCAAAATGGCTCAAAAATGGCCCGGAAAATGGCTTAAAAAACAGCCTGGAAAACAATCTGTTTTTTGCTTGCTTTCAGGCTGTTTTCTGGGTTGTTTTCAGGCAGTTTTTGGGCTGTTTTTGAGTTGTATTCAGGCCATTTTGGGGCCATTTTTGAGCCATTTTCCAGGCCATTTTCCAGCCATCTTCAGGTGGTTTTCTGGGCCATTTTACAGGCCGTTTACAGGCCATATTTCATGCCAAAATGACCTGAAAAAAAGCCTGAATATGGCTGGAAAACAGCCTGGAAAATGGCTCAAAAATGCCCCCCAAATGGCCTGGTTTTTAGCTGGGTTTTTGGGGCATTTTCCAGCATTCTGGCACCCACAAAGACCAGCTAGCCAGAAACCAGAAGAGCAGCTGGCGATGGTGTGCGTGCCCACTGAGTTCGCCATCACAGCTCTAGAATATCTCCTTAGCCAAGACCCATGGGTCCATTGCTTTCCCTAACTTTTCCTTAAAGTCTAACTTATTAGACTTTAATATTAGACTAATTAGGCTTATTAGCTGTCCATGATGTTTTGAGCATGGGGAAAATTAAAAAAAAATGAAATGAAATAAGTAACAATGCACCTGGAACAAAGCATGATATCCATGGAGAATGGAGTTTTGCCAATGACTACTGTTGTATCATTGTCCTACTGAATCTTAGGGGAAGAGCAGACTTTGGCTCAGAAATAAGTTGAGATACTTCCTGGTTTGGGGTAATAAAATAACATTATTTCCAAGCAAACTATCTGATCATCAGTGGTCAGGTTTCAGTAATTAATATTAGAATTCTCTGCTCCTTTTGAGGATCAATTACAAGCTTAATATTTGTTTTTATCTGTAAGGTGCACAGTGACTACATTTCTACATTTTGCAAACCCAATAAGAATAGGAAGAGGTATAGGAGTAGGAATAGGAATAGGAATATTATTTATTGGACAAGTGTGATTGGACACACAAGGAATTTGTCTCTGCTGTATAAGGTCTTAGTGTACATACAAACAACAACATAATGGTAAGTTGTAGATCATAGCAACAAATGATAATCATAATAGCAAAAGCACTTAGACTTATCTACTGCTTCACAGTCCTCTCTAAGCGGTTTACAGAGTCAGCCTCTTGCCTCCAACAATCTGGGTCCTCATTTTACCCATTTTACCCTCAGAAGGATGGAAGGCTGAGTCAACCTTGAGCCTGGTGAAATTCGAACTACCAAATTGCAGACAGGCAGCAGGCAGCAGAAGTAACCTGCAGTACTGCATTCTAACCACTGCGCCACCATGTGTCTTGCAATTATCCTAAGATACCAATCGGAGAAGGTAGTAGGAAAGATGATAAAATGGGAAAGATAAGAAAATGAGAAGGATACTAGCAATACAGCCCTACTACAAAATATCTGTAGGCATAAGACAAATCATCATCATCATCATCATCATCATCTACATTACAGCCAAGCTCAATGAGTTAGCTCAGCCACAGTGACTATCAAAAGTTCCGAAATAAATATTGCTCTATCAAGTGTCTTTCCCCCAAAACTAGATCAGTTGGTATAGCTCTTTCTTCCAAGCATTCTCTAAATTAGTATTTCTTCTGTTTCTAATGATTGCATACAAAGAATAGCTTGGGGCAGATCTTCTCAGCTTAAAAGTAATCCAGAGTGTAGCGTAGACCTTTGCAGACACATTGAGAAATCAATGATATATTAAAAGCCTTTTTAATTAAACCTCTATGGTCCTGAACTAGTTATGAATTGCATAGATTAAATAAATGCTTGTGGCATTCTCATTCAGATACTTGCTCATAGAGAAAATGCATTGAAAATGCATTCTATGGTTGGGTTAATCAAGGCTTCTTCAAAATGAGGAAAAACTGGGGTTTTTCTGCCTCATCTCAAATTTTAAAAAATTTGAATCAAATATTTCAAATGTTTTCCAAATGAGGGCAATGTGATATCATCATTAGCAAGTCAGACTTGAAGTGGTGAGGTTCAGAATCAAAATCCCATTCAGTCTGTTTATGGCAAGTTCATTTCATTTTTGCCTGAGTCCATTGACTTTTTTTTTTAAAAAAAAGGTGTGGTGGTTAAAATGTTGAAGGGCTATGGCAGGGGTCAGCAACCTGTGGCTCTGGAGCCACATGTGGCTCTTTCATCCCTCTGCTGCAGCTCCCTGTCGCTGGTCAGCTCCACAATTGATAGGGCTTTCAGTTAGGACAGGTAGAGGAAAAAGGACTCTGAACTAAGAGGAGACTCTATGGTGGGGGAATTGGACTTCCAGTCAGCTCCAGAATTGAATGAGGGGGCTTCTGGTTATGACCTTTGTGGCCCTTTGTGTGTTTAAGGTTGCCAACCCCTGGACTATGGAGATTCATGGTCAAAGCCACTTAGCCCTGAAAACTCCCTGAGTGACTTTGTAGCATCTCAACCAATCTGACAAGGTTCTTGTGGGATAAAAGAAAGGGATGTGATGGAATGCAGTGAGGACGTGGATCCCCAGGAAGGAGGAGGTGGATTTCAGAGGAGTAAGATGCAACTTAGCTCAGATAACATGTGTGAGAGAAAGAAGATGAAGACAGCTCTTCTATTATGGTTCCCAGAGTACAGGGTGGTTGCAAAGTTCTCAGCCTGGCAAGATTTTGACTATGTGTGAAACAATAAAGAACTCAGCTTAGAAATACTGCCATCTGCCATTTTTGGTCTAAAATATAATGAATATGTGCAGCTCAGAATTAAACTATTGCCTTGTTGATGTCCACTGAGTTTGATTTTTCCTACAGATGCTCATTACCTAACTAGGCAATTCCATCAGTAATCTTTTTGTGACCGTTGCTAAGACCTCCTTTCCTCCTGTCCCATTAGAACTCCTTTCCCATTGTCCATGTCCTCTTTGGCCTGTTCACATATTTAATAGCCATATAACATTAGGCTATATACAATGTTATAATGCAGTACAATACAGTACTATACTGTACTATAACATTGCAGGATGACAATTCCCATTGAATTATAGTGTTTTATTGAGTGTAAATGATAGGAGACAACCTTCTCAAGAAATGCTTATCTTCCAAAAACAGGGACAGAGTTCCTAACCACATACAAAGAAGAGGAGGTCAACCTATTCTCCAAAGCAGCTGAAAAATTAATCAAGGAGAGATCAAACCTAAACTAAGGAGAAATTTCTTATCAGTGAGGATAACCAATCAGTGGAATAGCTTGCCTCCAGAAGTCGTGGGTGTCCCATCACTGGAGGCTTTTAAGAACAGACTGGACAGTCATTTATCTGAAATGGTAAGGGTTCCCTGCTTAACCACATGGTTGGACTCGAAGACTTCCAAGGTCTCTTCCAACTCTGTCATTCTATTATTCTTTGGCAATTATGCTCATTTGTTAAAAAATATTCAAATACCCTGACTTCTTAACATCTCTTAGGACAATGTTATATCTAAGTCTGTTTTGATTGAACATTGGGAGAACACCTTGACAGTCAAGACAACATTCAAGCAAAGCCGGAGAGCAATACATTAAAATGTTCTAACACTGATTTCTGCATCGAGCAAGAGGTTTAAACCTACAAAATCCTCTTTTTCCCTGTGATTCTATAATTATCTTTATTTATCCTAGGCAAAATGGAGCTGTTAAACTTGATTATGTTTTTCTTGACTCTTCCAAATAACCATTCACTTATTCCTTATTCCTCTCTTCATTCTTACTAGCAAATTTGTGGACACACAACCTTTCAATTCCTATGATGATGACCCAGCTTCCTTGATAGTCTCCATCTATCTATGCACATACTTTCAGAGCCAGAGTTTCCAATTTAGTATGCAGCATGCAGCAAGGCTGGGCACCGGTAGAAATACAGCTGGAAAGGTTTTTAAAGATAGCACCAGCAACCAACTCTGCATTTCAAGCTAAGCCATAATCTATGGCTGTATGGGTTAATACATCATCCCTGCCTGAGTGTCCTCCGGCATTTGCTGGGCTTCCGAATTATAAATAAATCTCTGTCAAAAAATGTGCCTTGCTGAAAACTCTGGCTTTCTAGTCCCTCACAGCAGGAATGCCTTCCCGTAATGTTAATATGTCAGAGAACAGAAATGTAGACTTAGCGGATCATGTTAACAGGTTGCTTGCTGTTCTGAGATATAAGATGTCTAGAATGAAGACAATCCACCACCACCCCCAAATTAAGATTAATAAACTGAATCTCCACAGAAACTACAAGCTGGCTCCTCCAGCATCCTTTCTCCAGAGCAAAGAATGGCAAATATTTGGCTTTCCGGGCCATGTGTTTTGCATGGTAAAAATGCAATTGCAGATAATGTTTGTCTTGCCTATCTATAAGAGCTGTGGTGGCACAGTGGTTAGAATGCAGTATTGCAGGCTAACTGTGCTGGCTGCCAACAGTTCGATTCTCACCACTCAAGGTTGAGTCAGCCCTCTATCCTTCCGAGGTCAGTAAATGACCCAGATTGTTGGGGGCAATAGGCTGCTTAGAGAGGGCTGTAAAGCACTGTGAATCAGTATATAAGCCTAAGTGCTATTGCTATTCTCTTTTCCTTTCTTTCTTCCTTCCTTCCATGGTAAAAGTGGTTAGAATGTAGTAATGCAGGCTAATTCTGCCAGCAGTTCGAATCTCATCAGGTTCAAGGTTGACTCAGCCTTCCATCCTTCCAAGGTGGGTAAAATAGGGACCCAGATTGTTGGGACCAATAGGCTGACTCTGTAAACCGCTTAGAGAGGGCTGGAAAGCACTGTAAAGCTGTTTATAAGTCTTAAGTGATATTGCTATTTTAGCTTGATTATTCCAATACCTATTTCAGATGTGTAAAGGAGTTCCACTTGGCTTCAGCCAGGTGTTTCTTCCTGATATCCAGATGTTCTACCTCCTCTGAAGCCATCAAGGTGACCTCAACCAATGGAGCTTCACTCATTCATAGCTCTTTTCCAACAAGTGAGTTTTGATGTGATGTATCAAAGTATCCCAGGAGAGAATCATCAATTTTAGTTTTATCAAAAGGAAGGGTCTTCCAAAGGCCCCTTTTTTTCCTTTCCTTTTTCTAGGCGCACAATTACAGATAGTCCTCAATGGTTACCCATTACTAAGCAAAACAGCAGTTGAGTTTTACCCCCATTTCATGACCTTCCTTGCCACGATGGTTAAGTGGATCACTGCAGTTAGTAACCCAGTTGTTAAGGGAATCTGACTTCCCGATGGATGTTGCTTGGTCACAAAAGTGGATCACATGACTCAAGGACACTGCAACCATCATAAAATGGAGTCAGTTGCCAAGAATCTAAAGGTTGATCACGTGACCATGGGGCTGCTGCAACGGTCCTAAGTGTAAAAACTGATCATAACTCACTTTTCTCAGTGCTGCTGGAATGTTTGGAGGATGTTGCTTGGAATGCTGACAGGTTGTGCCCTTAAGTTCTCTTGGCATCACCAACAGTCAGTGGTGGGATTCAAATATTTTATATTTCTGTGGGCGTGGCTTGGTGGGTGTGGTGTGGCTTGGTGGCCATGGCAGGGGAAGGTTACTGCAAAATTCCATTCCCTGCCCCCCCCACTAACCTGCTTTTCAGCTCCATTCTCCTGTGCAGGGCAACCAAAAAAGACCCAGCCGATCAGCAGGGGCCAGTCAGAAGTGGGATTTGCCGGTTCTCCAAACCAGGGGTCCCCAACCACCGGTCCGCGGACCAGTACCGGTCTGCGGAACAAGTCCTACCGGGCCGCTGGCTTGCTGGGCGCCGCCATCTTTTTTTGATGAAAACGTGCTTCCGGTGAGCTTTTCCGGGTAGAAGCTCACCGGAGCACGTTCATCAAAAGATGGCGCTAGCGCTCCGGTGAGCTTTTCCAGGTAGAAAGCCATTTCTATCCGGAAAGCTCACCGGAAGCGCTGGCGCTACCATCTTTTTTTGATGAAAAAGTGCTTCCGGTGAGGCGCCCAAACGACTCAAAATTTCCACTACCGGTTCTCCAGAACTAGTCAGAACCTGCTGAATACCACCTCTGCCAGCAGTCAACATATTCCTGGCTTCTGTTTCCCTGATTTCAACCACAGACAAAGATTATCTTGATGTAAATAAGCAATCAGGGGAAAAAAAACTGATTAATTTCTGAGTGGGAGGCTGAAGGCATTCACACAAAAAGTCAAAGTGAAATTTTGCTAGAAGGATCCTTCGCCTTCCCATCTTTCTCATAACGATCGTGAAAGCTGCTCCTCATTCTTTCGTCATCTCCTTTGCTAAAACTCTGTTGTGCTGGGTTGTTTGTTTGGGGTTTTTTTTTGTGTATCACTCTCATTACACCTACACAAAGATGATTCACAGTTAAAAAAAATGCAAAAGCTCGCTTCAGTTGGAAGACAGGTAAGATGTCATTTCTTAAAGCAAAGAAACAAAAAGTGGCTGCTTCCATTTCAAATATGAGAAACCGGGCTATTTTTTTTTTTTTCCTTTCAGACCCTTTAGTCAGAATTGATCAAGCTTTTTAGGGATCATTGGAGATTTATTCCTGTTCGGCAATCCGTGGCATTATACGGATGGTTGACTTGAAAACAAGAAATCAAAGCAAATTCACACACGGGCTATTTGAATTGACAGATATGAAAGTAAAGGTGATATTGTGAGGCTCCAAACACCAAAATAAAAAGACATGCGGAGTTATCTTTAAGCAGTTTCCTTTAAAGTTCCTCACCTATAAACAGAAATTTTGCTAAACTGAAGGATATATAGAATAGGTCAGGGAGGTCAACTTCTCAGCCCGTGGGCCAGATTTATCACGTGCTGGCCACGCCCATGCTCGGTTTAGCGAAGGGCAAAAAAGTTGTGATATGTCATGTGACAATGCGAGTTTGACACCCCCTGGAATAGGTGGTACATGGCTCAACAGAGGGATCTAGATGTCCTAGTAGACCAGGGATGTCAAACTCATGGCTCATGGGCTGGATGCAGATACAGATTAACAGAGCTGGAAGGGACCTTATAGGTCATCTAGTCCAACCCCACAACTAAGCAGGAGACCCTACACCAATGGGAGTCCAGTCTCTTCTTGAAAGTCTCCAGTGATGAATCTTCCACAACTTCTGAAGGCAGCTTCTGTTCCATTGCGTGATTGCTCTCATTGTCAGAAAATTTCTCCTTATTTCCAGGTTGAATCTCTCCTTGTTCAGTTTCCATCCATTGTTCCTTGTCTGGCCTTTGGGTGCTTTGGAAAACAGCTTGACCCCTTCCTCCTCTCTGTGGCAGCCCCTCAAATACTGGAACACTGCTATCCTGTCTCCCCTGATCCTTCTCTTCACTAGACTAGCCAGGCCCTGTTCCTGCAACTGTTCCTCATAAGTTTTAGCCTCCAGTCCCCTCATCATCCTGGTTGCTCTTCTCTGCACTCTTTCTAGAGTCTCAACATCTTTTTTTATAGTGTGGGGACCAAAACTGAATGCAATATTCTAGGTGTGGTCTTACTAGGGCTTTATAGAGTGGTATTATTACCTCCCTTGATTGTATCCCATTGTTAATGCAACTTAGGATTGCATTGGCTTTTTTGGTTGCCGCTGCACACTGTTGGTTCATATTTAATTAGATGTCCACTAAGACTCCAAGATCCCTCTCACAGTGACTGCTATGCTGGCCATACTCAGCCCCAGTTTAGTGAAAGGGGAAAAAAGTTGTGATACATCATGTGTTGACAACCTGTCATCACAAATTTGACACCCCATGTAGTAGACCATCACTTGAGTATGATCCAACAGTGGGCTGCAGCTGCCCGAATGCAATCCTAGGCAGCATCAATGGAGGGATTGTATCAAGATAATAAGTGTTAGTATCACTTTATACTGCACTTATAATACCATCTTTGGAATACCGTGTCCAGTTTTGGTCACCACAATACAAAGAAGATGTTGAGACTCTAGAAAGAGTGTAGAGAAGAGCAACAAAGTTGATAAAGGACTGGAGATTGAAGTATACAATGAACAGTTAAGGAAACTAGGCATGTCTAGTCTAACTAAAAGAAGGACTGGGGTGACATGATAGCAGAGGCTTTATTCTGCTCACTCTTGTAGGCTGGTGAACAACTACAACCCAAAAATAATGTTTATTATTGCCAAGTCAGCAGATTGGGATAGGCTTGGTAATCACGAATTATGCAACATATGATATTAGCAAGAAACTCAAGAAAAAGTTCCTTTATGCCACACGGTTACTAAGAAACAAGAATGCAAGCCAGATTGGATCCGTAGCTACTCCCAGCTACTGTATTTTTAAAGCAGCAAGAGGGGACTCTTTGATTCACTTCATCTTGGCATGGTTCTTCTGTCAATACTATCCCCATAGTTTCTTGGTTTATCGATCCCATTAAGTTGCACGGTATCAATTGGAATCTGCAATTTGAATCCAAGAGTTTATTCAATCTGAATCATCAAATTGAACTGATTAACGATCTGATTTCTTTAACACACGTTCCTCCATGTGCACGACTCTGCACTGACCTAGGGACACCCTATTTGATAGGATGCATCAAACTCATAATTCAGTGGTTCATCATGCAGAGGGGATTTTATTAAAGAATCTTTGAAGCTAATCTCCAGTTCAAAATCTTGCCTGGCTTTTTGCCCATACAGCATAAAAAGGGAAAATCCTTGAGTTTATTTATATATCTTGGCTTTAAAACATACAACTATGAAGAAAAAACACTATACTAAGAGTTATCTTTCGCAAAATGTTGTATTTTATAGTCTTTCGTGATATCTAATTGTGGATTTTGACGGCAAAACCTCCAATACTTACAAAAAGAGACTGGCAGCTGCTTTGAATGTATCACTGTGCAACTTTGGGTAGCGACAGAGAGCAGAAATTCCGTCAATAAAAATGACAATATGCGGGTGCATCTTTGAAGGCCAGAAATGAACCAGAACTCCAATCTTTATTTTTTTATTTTTTCCAAATTAAAAATGCAGAAAGTAATGAGCAAAGTATTTTAAAATAATAATTACGTGAATTCCAATTAAATGTTGCACAGTAATTGCAATGAGTGCGATTAGCAGACTCAAAATGCTGCTTCAGTCTAAATTGCTTTCATGAAACAGTGCAACGAGCAGGTGTGTATAACCCTCAACAGGTGGAGTAGTAATTAGAGGTGCTTCCATGTTTGATTGGGAAGACAAAACACGCACACAGAGACATCATTCTTCCGGATGCTGATGCTAGTTTCTGAGCCTCTTGCTATGCAGTTTGGTAGTTCATCAGATTCTGAAATGCTTTGGCATTTTGTAGTCCAAGCAGTGCCATTTTCTACAAACCAAAATATTTCTCTCAATAAAAGTTGGTAAAAGTAATTAACAAGCTATCAAGAAGGAAGAGGAAAATGCTCATTAAAAAGGAAACACATTTGATTTCAAGCTTATGTTGTTGAAGTCTGTAACAATGCATAGAACAGAATAACACCGTTGGAAGGGACCTTAGAGGTCTTCTAGTTCAACCCTCCTGCTCAATACAATTTTAGACAAGTGGCTGTCCAGTCTCTTCTTAAAAACCTCCAGTGATGAAAGCACCCACAACTTCTGAAGGCAAGCTGTTCCACTGTTTAATTGTTCTAACTATTAGGAAGTTTCTCTTTAATTCTAGGTTGCTTCTTCTTCCTGATTAGTTTCCATCCATTGTTTCTTGTCCTGCCCTCTGGTGCTTTGGAAACTAGGTTGCCCCCCTCATCTTTGTAGGAGCCGCTCAAATATTGGGACAGTGCTATCATGTCACCCCTACTCCTTCTTTTCACTAGACTAGACATACCACAACCATTCTTCATAAGTTTTAGCCTCTAGCCCCCTAACTGTATATCCTGTAGTTTTTCACATTCTCAGCTCTCCTCGGGTGAGTGCTGTGCTAACATACTGTATATTTCCCTCTTACCTTGTGGGAATGGATTTTTTTTTTTCAGATTAAGGGTGATGGTCACCTTTGAGTTACATGTTGGTGAACACATTCCAAAATATAAGTGGCTTCAAATAGAAGTCTGTAGAGATTCTCAGTCATCCAAGTCATGGTTGTCCCAAAGGTGCTTTTTTTCAAGTGGCAACTGGACTTTCTGTTTTTTTTTCTTTTGAAGACATTTCACTTCTTATCCAAGAAACTTCTTCAGCTCTGACCGGATAGTGGGGAATGGAAGGATTTATATTCCTTGCAGACAGCTGGTCATTTGCATCCTTTTTAGAGAATCGTTGAGGCCGCTTGGAGGTTTCTGTGTGTCCTCAGGTTTTCCTGAGTAGTGCAAATGGTTCCTGTAGCCATTTTTCCAACTGGAAATCCCTTCCTACTCCCACACCATTCAAAGGGTGTTCATCCCAGATTGTATAGCTAAAAGTCTGTAGAAATTCTCAGTCATCCAGGTCATGATTGTGACAAAGGTGCTTTTTCAAGAGGCAGCTGGACTTTCTGGCTTTTCTTTGAAGATGTTTCGCTTCTGATCCAAGAAGCTTCTTCAGCTCTGACAGCTCTGAGGACACAGATGTGCTTCAACCAGGTGTTTCAACAACCCTCTGAAAGGATGCAAATGACCAGCTGTCTGCAAGGAATATAAACCCTTCCCTTCCCCACCATCCAGTCAGAGCTGAAGAAGCTTCTTGGATGACAAGCAAAACATCTTCAAAAGAAAAAAACAAGAAAGTCCAGTTGCCTCCTGAAAAAGCACCTTTGGGACTTCAAGCAAAAGCTACTTGTGATTTGATTTTAATACATCAACCTTTAATTTTAATAAATATTAGAGCTGCAGCATTGTGGATTTAAATCCAAATAGATCTTTCAAAGTGCACAAAGATATGAATATGACCCTTGTCTAAGCTGTTTAAAACAATGGTATCTTCTAAAGATTATAGAAATTATTTAAAGAGCTGCAGACAGCTTCATTCTGTCTGATGCTCCAAAATATTGTTTTCCAAATCATTTTTGAAAGTATTGCCTAACTCTAATGAATATAGATCATTGCTGAATCCATGGGGTTTTTTTTGTCCTCATCTTATTCATGAAGAATTATAATGTTGCTTGTTTATCCTTACAGTAATACAGAGAGCACTTTGCAATACATAGTAATCGCAATAGGAGCTCAACCACAAGGAGGATACATAATTAAGGTATCGATTCAGAACACAGGTATAGAACAAAAAATGGGGGGGGAGGAGGAGGAGGAGGAAGAGGAAGAAGAGGAGAAGGAAGAGGAAGGAAGAAAAGGGTTAGAAGAGAAGGAAAAACTAAAGTTTTGTTTTGGTGCAATTGATTTCAAGAAATTCCTTAGAACAACAGAAGGCTAAGCTGTTAGACATCCACAAAGGCCAACTTAGGTTACGGATGGCTGCATACATACATAGCATGTCTTTGCATTGAGTTCTTGCTTGATATCTCTCTCCTCGATGCGTTCCTGGGTTTTTCCAAAACTTAGCAAAGATGCAAGAAATGAAAAACCAACTAATCGGAGCGAAGAATCAATCTCTTTCCCTTAGAAAAAGGAAAACAACAAGCAAGCCATTTTTTTAACCTCTCACAATTTCTGAGAATATTTCCTGTTATATATACTGTAGGTTTCCAGATGTTTCCCTCCTAAGGGGAAGGAACACTATACAACTTCACCAAAATTAAACTTTTATAAATGTGAGATATGTTCAGAGGTGGTATTCATCAGGTTCTGACCAGTTCTTGAGAACTAGTAGTGGAAATTTTGAGTAGTTTAGAGAACCGGCCAATCCCACTTCTGACTGGCCCTGCCAACCCCATCTATGTTTTGCCTCCCATTGAGTCCCAGCTGATTGGCTGGGTCTTCTTTGGTTGCCCTGCACAGGAGAACGGAGCTGGAAAGCAGGTTAGTGGGGTGGAGAGGGAATGGAGTTTTTGCAGTATCCTTCCCTTGCCATGCCCACCAAGCCATGTCCACCAAGCCATGCCCACAGAACCGGTAGTAAAAAGTTTTGAATCCCATCACTGGCAGATGTGGTATTCAGCAGGTTCTGACCAGTTCTGGAGAACCGGTAGTGGAAATTTTGAGTAGTTCAGAGAACCAACAAATCCCACCTCTGAATGGTAACCCCATCTCTTCTCTGCCTCCTGAGTCCCAGCTGGTCGGCTGGGTCTTCTTTGGTTGCCCTGCACAGGAGAATGGAGCTGGAAAGCAGGTTAGTGGGGTGGGGAGGGAATGGGGATTTTGCAGTATCCTTCCCTTGCCATGCCCACCAAGCCATGCCCACCAAGCCATGCCCACAGAACTGGTAGTAAAAAAATTTAAATCCCACCACTAGATACATTAATCCTCTGCCCACATCTTCTGGTGTTTCTAGATTCTCCACAGTATCTATCAGCTCTGTTGACTGTATAAATATTAAGTTGAAAGCTATAATAGATCTGTGAATGGCGAAGCTGCAAAGGTCTCTTCCCTGCTGCTTGGTTATTGTTAATCAGTTTTGTTCTGCTTCTTCTAGTCATCTCATATTCTGCCCTTACAAGATACATTTCTAAAATGAAACCAGGGAAGGAACACATGCAGTCTGCCATACCGTTTACCTTCTTCCTTTAATTTGCCCATTTTCTTCCTTCACATTACCAATGTTCACATTGATGGAGTACATGACTAAATGTTGCTCAAAGTAATATGATGATATGCATGGGTGTGTTAACAATTATGTGTGAAGTACACATGGGTATTGCTTTGTCGTTGTTGTTGAATTGCTACAATCACGCACATTTTAACCCGCACTCAGCTTAACGTCTAGGCAGATTCCTGTTTTTAAAGAAACCAATAGCCATTATCGCATCTACAAACTACTCTCTCTCTCTGTTTGATTGTTTGTTACCTTCCATTGGACAAAACGGTGTGTTGCAAGACAACAATTTTTGAATCCAGGTATCTCAAATGGGCTAAGTTGAACAATGCATCCAAATCTGTGATCCATGACTCCCATAAGATTGAAATATAGCAAAGTCATATTAACAGATCATTAACACATTAACAGAGTTGGAAGGAACCTTATAGGTCATCTAGTCCAACCCTCCATTCAGGCAGGAGACCCTACATCATTTCTGACAAATGGCAGTCCAGTCTCTTCTTGAAAGCTTCCAGTGATGAAGCTCCCACAACTTCCGAAGGCAACTTCTGATCCATTGGTTGATTGTTCGCACTGTCAGAAAGTTTCTCCTTATTTCTAGGTTGAATCTCTCTTTGTTCAGTTTCCATCCATTATTCCTTGTCTGGCCTTCGGGTGCCTTGGAAAATAGCTTGACCCCTTCCTCCTCTCTGTGGCAGCCCTTCAAATATTGGAAGACTGCTATCTTGTCTCCACTGGTCCTTCTCTTCACTAGACTAGCCATGGCCAGTTCCTGCAACTGTTCATATGGCTGCATCAAAGCTTGCAATTCTTTCCGACCCTTGAAACGGGCAACTTTGAATTTGCTAACTGAGCTTTCAAGAACATCAGATTGATGACCATCTCGATGTTTCTGATGGCGGCTCTGAGGATTTCTCTCTCTTTTGCTATTGTGATTTCATGTGTTTTCAGTTGTATACTATGATTGTACCCCATGAGACAATTTCATCAACTTCACCCCTTACAGGTTTACGTTGGGTGTGTTTGCATTGTATGAATGACCCAGCATGTCTTATGTGGTAGCTACAGAATTTATTTTACTCTTTCCAGCTGCCAAAAAGAATGTTGTAGGATTGGCACCTCCTTCTTGCTTTTCTGCCTCATTAACTTTTTCTCTCTCTCTTATTGCAGAAACTTTAGGATGGGCACCACAGAGTCTTGGAAATTTACACATTTCTGTCTCTGTTTAACCCTTGTGGTGAGTTGAGCATAGTCAGCTAATCTTCTGATGGTTCAGATGACATAGGTAGTTGAGCAGAAGTAAATAAGGTTAACCTAGCGGCAATGTTTAACTCCTCTGAATTGGTTTTGACAGCTGTCTATGTGGATTAAAAGAATCCATGTACAGAATTACAGAGTTATAGAATAACAGAGTTGGAAGGGACCTTGGAGGTCTTCTAGTCCAACCCCCTGCTCAAGCAGGAGACCCTATACCATTCCAGACAAATGACTGTCCAGTCTCTTTTTAATGAACCATTTTCACTTATTTATTAGGAACGTCACTTACTTATCATTTATTTATTAAATTTATATGCTGCTCATTTCACTATCCAATGAGACTCTGGGCATCTTGCACCGTTTCTTTCAATCCTTCAGAGCTGCTCACCTGCTGAGTACATTCCCTACTTGCTTTTTTATTCCAAAATAGGAAGGTATGGAGAATAGTCTTATTCTTTTTTTTTTTTTAAAGACACTTTAATAATGCTGAAGGATCCTTACAGCAGAAAGACACGGTAAGAAACTTAATGGTCCTATTACTGGAGCTCTTTGATTTTAAATGTGAGCAAGAGAATAGCAAAAAACTGACACAAAATCATTTTGGCCTGCAGCGGAGTTCGTGGTTAGTTGTTGCCCAAGTTGCAGGTTCTATAACAAGGCAACCTGGTATCGGTGAGATGGTTTGAACATTTTGAAACAGCTGTGGCCACCAGAAACTAAATGGTCGGGGAACTAAATTTTGGATGGCCCCCAAAACCAAGAAAGACATGTGTTGAGTCAGTGAAGTGGGGCACTTTATTGTTCCACACCTGTAGACAGAATCTAGCCAAAGTGTGGCAGCCTATTTCCTACATCAATAGTTCTCAACTTTTTCTTCACCACATATCCCCTTTAAATACCTTTTGTGGCCCAAAGCCTTAGGTCAAGATTTAAATCATAACATATTTTCAAGCCTTTGTGGACCCCCCTAGGATGGCATTGTGCCCCCCCCCCAGGGATCTGCAGACTACAGGTTGAGAATTGCTGTCCTTCATCAAAATCAAATCTGGGAATTATTTGGGAGGGGCTGTCTTCACCCTCTGCGTCACACAAAACGTTCAGACTTCCTCTTACTCCTCTGGAATGCGTTCCCTCCCTCCTGGAAATCCAGCCCATAGCATTCCACCACAGGAATCAGTGGTGGGATTCAAATGTTTTTACTACTGGACCTGTGGGTGTGGCGTGGTGGGCGTGGCTCGGCTTGGTGGGTGTGCCAGGGGAAGGATACTGTAAAATCCCCATTCCCTCCCCCCCCACACTAACCTGGTTTCCAGCTCCGTTCTCCTGTGCAGGACAACCAAAGGAGACCCAGCCGATCAGCTGGGACTCAATGGGAGGCAGAGAATAGATTGGGTTGGGGCCAATCAGAGGTGGTATTGGCTGGTTCTCCAAACTACTCAAAATTTCTGCTACAGAACCTGCTGAATGCCACCTCTGACAGGAATGCTCCTCCAAAATCCTGAGGAAGCCACATGTCTTCTCCCGTGGAAGTCACCGTTGTTTCTTGACCCATAATCTTCTGAGCAGGGTTCCTGTCAAACGTATGTCACTTTAGAATAAAATCAAAATAAAAAGCAAGGCTGTGGCTGAATCGAGAGCAAGACTGGGCAAGGCGCACCAAGACAGTAAGGAACATAGCCAGCAAGGATGAATTGCCTATCTGGCCTCATGCTTTGCCCATTCCGACAGTGATATTTTTGTGGGAGAAGACAGATGCCGGAAGAGAAAATCAAAGATGACGATGAAATGCTTAGACAGACAAATGCAATTCTGATTGTGTCATTTCTCATCTCTCTTGGAGGGGAAGGTGAAAAAAAAAATCTAAACCAAACTCATGATATAACCTTTTCACTCCTATTTTGAGATATGCATGCTGTCCTGCTTGGATAAGTCGGCTTTGTTAGCTCATCTGGCTGGACATCAATTGCCCATGACTGCCAGTCATTTGCACACAGTAGTGGTGACCTTATCCTTAACATACCTATCATCTGGAAAGGGGAGGAGGACAATTTAATTCTATTTTCCAACAGCCCTCTAATGCTGGAAAGAGGCTTCTATTTCCTCTCCCTTTCTTCTCTCCGTGCTACAGACCTGGCAGGCACTAATGGAGGGTTTACAACAACTTGCTGCAGCCAACTCACTGCAGCCCACTCACTGTGGCCAACTCGCTGTGAGACAATTTGCCATGGCCAACTACTTGCTATTCAAGCTATTCTCCAGAGCACCTGAGGGCAGGACAAGAAGCAATGGATGGAAACTAATCAAGGAGAGAAGCAACATAGAACTAAGGAGAAACTTCCTAACAGTGAGGACAATCAAATAGTGGAACAACTTGATTCCAGAAGTTGTGAATTCTCCAACACTAGAAGTTTTTAAGAAGAGACTGGACAGCCATTTGTCTGAAATGGGGGTTTCCTGCCTGTACAGGGGGTTGGACTAGAAGATCTCCAAGGTTTCTTCCAACTGTTCTATTCTATTCTATTCTATTCTATTCTATTCTATTCTTCATTCTATTCTATTCTATTCTATTCTATTCTATTCTATTCTATTCTATTCTATTCTATTCTATTCTATTCTATTCTATTCCATTCCATTCCATTCCATTCCATTCCATTCCATTCCATTCCATTCCATTCTATTCTATTCTATTCTATTCTATTCCATTCCATTCCATTCCATTCCATTCTACTTTCTATAACATTGGTAGTGATAAACCTAATGGGAAAGTCTAGGAGGTGATGCAAAAAAAAAACCTTAAATTACCTTCTTTTGAAATAAAAGTTTGCACTATAAAAACAATGAAAGAAACCAGCTCAAGTTTAAACTTTTTGGAGGCACTGTTCAGCAGAGATGACTAATGTCTTCCCGCATTTCTGACTATGGGTCATGCCAGGAATACTTGATGAACAATGGCATCTCCCATGCTATGTAAAAAATGTTCTGCTTGTCTAAGTTAAACTTTGTCTAAAGTGGCTCTCAACTGGGAAGCTCTTCATGGGGGCAGAACTGGGTTATTTCTGCGACTATCTCTGATTATGATTGCCTATTTAGTAGAATCAAGAAGGATCGGCATGTTCCAGGGCTTATGGCAAATATTTCTGGTGGGATCCAGGAGAGGTGACTTCTTAACACCTTTGTTCTTTGGAGACCACCTATCTTGAGATTCACATAGCCCTGACCTTGCCTGCGTTTTGAAAGGTATAAAACACCAAGATTTTCTTCAAGCATTGGATCAGGAAGTGTTTTGATCTTGTGAGATTTTTTTTTCCTAGCCCTGGATATCCTTAAGTTCTTTTTCTTTTTTTTAATTTAGTCATTATGTCATCTGAAAGTTGAGTCATTGGACTTCTTTTCATGTTGGTTTGAGACATTTTTCTGCCCACCCAAGCAGCTTCTTTAGTTTGAATAACTTGAATAGGGGAATCTGAGTAGGCAGAGAGTCACTGGAATGTGTCAGCTCCTAAAATTCTTAGGGGTATTCCTGCATCAACCTCAGGAAAGTGTGCCAATATGTCAATAGAAGAAGATAAGCCCAGTTGTCATGACTTAACTTTCAAATAACTCTACCAAGATGACTGAAAATCTTCATCAACTCATTATGTCATATTTATATGGACTTAGTTGTTGTTTGTTCATGCCGGATGCCATTCTGAGCCATGTGCCAAAGCCTCTCTAAACCAAACAAACCAAAAAATTCCAATATTTAAAGGGCTTCTACAAAGATGAGGGGCATCTAATTATTTTCCATTGCACCAAAAGGCAAGACAAAAAATGATGGATGGAAAACTAACCAAGGAGAGAAGCAACCTAGAACTAAGGAGACCTTTCCTAATGATGACAACAATAAACCAATGGAATGACTTGCCTTCAAAAGTTGTGGGTGCTCCATCACTGGAGGCTTTTAAGAAGAGAGTGGACAGCCATTTGTCCAGAATGATGTAGAGTCTCCTGTGTTGAGCAAGAGTCCCTTCCAACTCTATTATTCTATGTTCTAATGTTCTAAATAAATGGTTCTCAGAAAGTGAAGAATTCTTTTAGAGGGTCTTTCTTGTTGACCTTAATATTAGAAGAAGTTCATATTGAGACTGCCACCTCCCAGGTGGAATCATAGGAACCTAAACTTGGGAAGCATCATTTGAAGCATGGAAGCTTACAGTTGTCAAGGCTTAACAGTTACCTCATTTAAATCATGAGTCTCTAGCTGAACTTCCAAAACTTAAATATTTATTAGGAGTAAACATGTTCAGTGATGAAGCCATGTGGATTTTATGCAGATCTCAAAGACCTGATATGAAAGCTTGCAGAGTTCTTGTTTTGGATCTCACTCGGTCAAAAGCATCCACGGAGGAGACCTAAAACAAGATGGATGGATGACATCAGAAAATAGGGTAGGCCCAATTGGCAAAAGAAGGCTCAGGACCGTATTGTCTGGTTTCCAGCAGTTACCCCCCCCCCATCTAAATCACGAGTCTCAAGCCAAACTTCCAAAACTTCAAAAGGATTTATTGGGACTAAACATGTCCGGCACTGCCTGGGTGTAGCCAACTCTGAGACACATAATTCATTGTCACCCTTGACTCTGGTTTTTCCCCAACCCCTGGTTGTATCATAATTCATATTCTCCAATGGGATACATCCATAGCCAAGAGTCATCAATCATACTCTCCAGTTAGAATTTTGTGTGACAGAATCTTCGGTCACCTAGAAACTATCTTTGAAAACATTTATGGAATGCACGCTCCCGCTCCCTTTTGTTGGCAACTCTGAAAAGACCATAGACATATTTTAAGAGTTGACAATTGTCCTGTTTTATGATAATACTGTACATTAAAGCCATCCCAAAGGTAGGCAGTGAAAGAGAGCCGATGACTTATCTGGGTAATTGGTCTACTGTCATTCTACTGTAGTTTTCAGCAGCTTTTTTTATAATATTCAACTGAAATCTATTTTATTGTAATTTAAATCTATTATTCTTTATCTTGCTCCCTAGGTTTACACAGAATAGGTCTTAACTACCTTTTGCATGCATCCTTTGTAGTACTTGAAAGAGTATAATTATATTCTTCCCTCACACCCCCACCCTTGTGCTATTCTGTTTTCAGACCGAAACATTCCCAGATCCTTCAATTTCTCATCATAGTCCTATTATAGTCTATGAAGAGATATCGAAGCAATAGCAAAAGCCCTTAGACTTATATACCACTTCACAGTGCTTTACAGCCCTCTCTAAGCCATTTACAGGGTCAGCGTATTGCCCCCAACAATCTGGGTCCTCATTTTACTGACCCTGGAAGGATGGAAGACTGTGTAAACCTTGAACTGGTCAGGATCAAACTCCTGGCAGTGGGCAGAGTTAGCCTGCAATACTATATTCTAACCAGTGTGCCACCACAGCTCTTAAAACACAACTCAAAATCTGGTTTTAACATGATGAGAACCCAGCACTTAAATCTAAACCACTGTTTCTTAGTTTTGGCAAGTTTAAGATATCTAGACTTTGATTCCCAGAATTCTCCAGACAGCACAAGTCCCCTAAATTCTGGGAGTTGAAGTCCCCACATCTTAAAATCTGCCAAATCGAAAAACACCGATCTAAGATGTACATGTAAATGCTTGACATCAAATCCAGGTCTTTCAGTACAGGAACAGTAAGTTCAGTGTATTATACATTAATTATCTGCCTAATTGCTGGATTTTGCACCAGCTGAAATTTCTGGATGCTCTTTTGGCTGGATTTAATCAACACATGATGTGGATATGAGTATGCCACATTTTGGTTTGTCCCTGCAGCTGATACAAATGTATTCATTTATTTAAATATTTTTTTTTATGGCTACCTATCTCAGGTAATGATTTGAGGTGGCTCATAAAAGTTAATTTTAAAAAAGGTACTAGACTAATTTCCATCAGGTACTAGACTAAGTAAACTATTAGTCTCCTACCAGCCTTGCAAGGTAGTCCAGACAAGAAGCACACCCAGAAGAACTAGCTCTAATTTTATTGTAAGGTTATATCAACTTTTGGAGACAGCAAAATCCACCTTTTGGATAGAGAGGACCATTGGTTTGAAAGAAAGGTAAGAGAGACCATTTATGTTAACACTGAGCAGCCCCCTCTCAACAGGGGGGGATAAGATACCACCTATCCCCAATTTACAATGTAGCCCTTTTGGCTACTCCAAAAAGATTCCACACCTCTGATTCAGGTGACCCGAGGTCCCAGATAAAACCCCAAGGAACGACAATGGCTCTCAGAAAGTCTTAAGATCAGTTGACTGCATAGAAAACACAATCTTTCCATTCCTCCCCCCCCCCACCATGTCAGAACCTATCACTCCCCCTCCCACCATTGAATCTCAACTGTCAATAAATGTCTTTCCATCTCCCACAGCATCCAATGCGACTGATAAAGCTTCCCGGATAGGAGGCAAAACATCTTCTTCTTCTTCCTCAAAAAAAATCTGTCCAGTTGCTTTTTTCAAAATAAACATTTTGATATATTGCTATTTCTCCACATCAACTCTAGCCACTGTGTCACATCCACCTGAATGAAAAGAATAGGTCATCACAGATTATTCAAGAAACTATAACTATGTGTCAGCGTTCCAACTAACCAACTCCAAACTAATAAACTCTGAGACAAGCATTTCCTCAAAGTTCCATTTTATTAGAGTTGTCCTGTTGGCACATCTGGAAAACCCGAATCTGAGAGTTCCTGGTTTTCCCTTCCCAAGGGAAATTCAAAGATCCATCCCTTGCACCCACCAGTCCATCATATGGCCCAATCAAATCTTCATCCCAACTGTAGACATTCCTCCAGACACTCCTCTCCAGGTGCAGGGCAACATGTCCTTGACTCTCTGAAAAAAGAGTGTTGTTGAGTCTAATCTTCTACCACACTATGAAATCCCCCCTCGCAAATTCCCAGGCAGTAAATGTGGCAGCCTTGAAGCTTCCAAGAAAAATATGGCTTCCAAGGCTGATGCTATGGTTGGGAGCTCTTTCATCCATCACATCTTGAGTTCTGTCGTTGCCACCATCTCCCGCATAAGGCTTCCAATATTTCTTATGCGCCTGCCTTTGCAGAAAGCTTTCTTGTGGCAGTGACAAAAACCTGATCAATGAGGCTGGCCATGAGGGGTGAGACCAGAGGAAACCTTTGAAGGTGGAGAGGGGGGAAAATGGCCAAGTTTTCATCAGTGATGGAATGCCCATCTTCCTATTTCTTTTTAAGGGGAAGCAATTGCTTTTGTGTTTTTTATTTTTTATTTTTTGGAAGTCACCTTTGCAGTGCAATCATTTAGAAAGTTACTTTTTAAGTTACTGCAGAACTTAGCCTGGAGACAGGATTTCAGACGGGAAACCTTTTGGCCCTTGTAGAATAGAGTAGAGAAAAGCCACGCATCCTTGCTCCTCTCCCCCATTTCAGCAAAACCGACCCAGCAGAGAGATAATATCAAGGGAGAGAGAGAATATGCCTAAAATGAAACAGTTTTCTTTCTCTCTTTCTTTTTTTAAATGCCTTTTTAATGTGCTTCCAAATATCAAGGGGACCGAGCACTCCTCCCCCCCCTCCCCCAGCATGTAATTTCTTCTGTTTTTGTTTTTTTTTATCACCGGCGTAAAACTCTTGGTGTTGCCTTCTCCAACACTGTTTATTCTGGCTTTCCAAGATCTCAAGGAAGAAAACTCCCCTCTCTTTTGTCACCTGAATTGCTGTCAGAGATGGAGCCAGAAACATTTCAGCTAGGCTTTTGGATGATTCATGAATTAACCCACCTCTCAGTATGTACAATACACGGGACCAGAGAATCTGGTGCTGAAGGGGCTGGTGAAGATGGGAGAAATCTATACTTACATCGTGGAACCTTGGAAATTTAAAAGGTAAAGGTTCCCCTCGCACATACATGCTAGTTGTTTCCACCTCTAGGGGGCGGTGTTCATCTCCGTTACAAAGCTGAAGAGCAGCGCTGTCCGAAGACGTCGCTGTGGTCATGGGCCCGGCATGACTAAACACCGAAGGTGCACGGAATGCTGTTCCCTTCCCACCAAAATGGTCCCTATTTTTCTACTTGCATTTTTACATGCTTTTGAACTGCTAGGTTGGCAGAAGTTGGGACAAGTAACGGGAGCTCACTCCATTATGTGGTGCTAGGGATTCGAACCACCGAACTGCTGATCTTTCTGATCAACAAGCTCAGTGTCTTAGCCACTGAGCCACCGCATCCCTTGGAAACTTACTGGATGAATTTAGATCCATTCTTTCAACACAATATAACGATGCTACAATTATGTGGCTCAATGTGAAGAAAAACCTCACTGTAACCTATTGTTTGCTCCCTGGAGGACTGGAAGGATATTGTCAAGTGCAGGAAAACTGGAGTTCAGGCAGTTTTTTATTTATTTATTTATTTATTTTATTTGTCAAGCAAGTATTAGATAACAGGTATAAGTATAAGCATGGGTATGAATACATGAGATGGATATGAATGAAAAAGAAACAATAGGACAGGGACGGTAGGCACGTTTTGGTGCGCTTATGCATGCCCCCTACAGACCTCATAGGAAAGGGGTGAGGTCAATAGTAGACAGTCTAAGGTTAAAGTTTTTGGGGTTTGGGGAAGAAACCACAGAGTCAGGTAGAGTATTCCAGATATTGACCAGTCTGTTGCTGAAGCCGAACGAATAAAGTTCAAATGAATAAAGGCTTAATGAAACTCTACAAGAATCTGAACTACTAATGATCAAGGCAAATGGGTGATAGGTAAGAATCAAATTCAAGGTGGGCTAGACTTGGATCTCTTGTGGCAAGGCAAAGTCTCTAAACTGATGGCATGTTTAACTCTGCCTCCCAGCTCTGCTTTCTGTTTCAACATATTAACTGATGAACAGAGTTGGAAGGGATCTTGTAGGTCATCTAGTCCAACCCCCTGCCCAAGCAGGAGACCCTACACTATTTCTGACAAATGGCACTCTTCTACATCTGTTCTACATCTGCCTGCCTGCCTGCCTGCTTCCTATCTGTCTATCTACCTATCTACCTACCTACCTACCTACCTACCTGCCTGCCTGCCTGCCTGCCTGCCTATCTATCTATCTATCTATCTATCTATCTATCTATCTATCTATCTATCTATCTATCTATCTATCTATCTATCTATCTATCTTGATCTATCTGGGTTAGGCTCCTTAGGAAGCACAGTCTTTACCTTTGAAGGTACACTGCACTACTCAATGAATAAGGAATAACAATGGCATGAATCCAGGTCTTCAGCACCAAAATCATGGGTGGAGAACTTGCAGTTCCAGTGTCACGTACAACCAGGGGTGGGCTGCTGGGAGTTTGCAGGGAGATCCCCTAGCTAAGATTCTGTGCAGTTCAGAGAACCCCCAAATCCCACTGCTGGCTGGCCCCGCCAACCCCTCCCTGCCCCTCCCAGAAGTCCCCACACGGCCTGTTTTGGATGTAGGTCAGTGCAGGGCGCGCATGGAGGCTTGGGGAGGGCAAAACAGTGGACCTCCTGTAAGTTCAAGAAGGCCAGAAATGGACCCATTTCCAGCTTCCAGAGACCCTCTGGAGCCCGGGGAGGACAACCCCCCCCTCCCGCTGCCATGGTGCAGGAGGCCAACTAGGCCACACCCACCATGGCCACGCCCACCTAGCAACCGGGCAGAGAGCCCTTTGCAAAATATTTTGAAGCCCAACCCTGCGTACGACCCTCAAATCCCTGTTTGGTGGAAACAAGAATCCTTTATGATTAGGAAATCACTGATACCTTAAAATATAATGTACAGTTCAAATTGAGCTTAACAAAGTTTTAAACCGAAAGGAAAGCATCCCTTCCCAACAAAACAACTCTCTTCAGAAAAAACAACAACACGCAATATAATAATAAGCTAAAAATGTATAGAATTTCAACTCGATTAGAAGTTTGAATACACAGGTCTTCTCACCATATTGATTGCATCCTCACTACCTGGATACCCATTTTTTTTTATGCCTGATTTGAGTATTTATTTTTAAATCTGGCCCTAGGGAAGGTTTGCATCTCTGGAAAAAGCAAAATCTGATGCTCAAACAACAAGACTTTTAGGAATAACTAATGCGGTGCTTATTTCCCTCTGGACAATGACTTTTGGAAAAGGACTGCATTTGGGAAGGTGTCTCTTTCCTTACAAATATATAAATGTGTATCGAGGAATGTGCAGACGCCCCAAGAGAGCAAGGGTAGCTGGTACCATGTCATTGGTTTATGTTCCCATCTCCCAGGAAAGCCTCCTGTCAAAGATTCTTCATGCAATCTCTTTTGTGGTCATCATCTGTGCCAATTTTTGACACCTGTCCTAGCTCAGCCATTGATTCTCACTGAAAAGAGGTGTCCTGTCCATCAAAAACCATCAAGCTACCATGCACTTTTAGGTCACACGATATTAACTGACCATGGGATAAACAAACAAGAGTTGGTCATTTTCTATTGACCCAACACATTTTTTCTTTACCGTGCTGTCATGGAACTTGTAAGCCTGACATTAAGAAAAGCACCTCCCAGTTACAACCCACAGATGATATCCTTTCCTTCATGCCACGATATCTATGTGCTGGAGAAATATGAATCTGATTTTGAAAATAAAAAAGGTCAAGTTGATTTCCCCCACTCCTAGCCCCCCCCCCTACACACTTCTTGGTTTTCACATAAATGGAAAACAACAGAAAGAATTTACAGCGCAGATCTATGACTTCCTAGAAGTAAGATCTGTTAACTTCAATTAAAGTATCTCCATGTACAATTTCGAGCCCGTATTGTTCACTATTCTTTTTGTATAGCCTTATTTTAATTTGATATTGATTAAAGCAAAATGTGGAAAAAAAAAATAAGTTTTCAGAACAGAATAACCTGCTGCAGAAAATTGCATGGAAGGAGAAGGCAGGGGAAGACTTCATGCTTTTACTACTACCTTCTCCATCCATGAAATAGTTACACAAAACTCATGACCAAGATCAAATTTTGTACAAGGCAACAACCAGAAGTTTTTTTTTATAGGTATTGATTGAGTTATGTAATAGAGAGTGGTGGGATTCAAAAAAATTTACTACCGGTTCTGTGGGCGGGGCTTGGTGGGCGTGGCTTGGTGGGCACGGCAGGAGAATGATACTGTAAAATCTCCATTTCCTCTCCACTCCTGGGGGAAGTTTACGAGAGAGGAAGCGGCCATGATCCTCCTCATTGGTTGCAGCTGGGGAGACAAACAGTGTTGCCAGAAGCAAAGCATGTTTTATTTGGGGCTGAAGTTATCTTGGATGGCGTCCTTCCAACAGACTGTGCCTTGTTATCTCCTTGAAGTTAGTAATTACTTATCACGATCCGTTGTGGAAATTCCTTCATTGTAGTTTGTTTGGTTTTTTTATTTCACCTCTATCTGCTCATTAAGTTCAGACTGTATTGCTTTCTTTTGAAGACTATTTTTGAATAAGTTTAATCTCCAACTGAGAATTATTGAACAGTGGGGCCAAGTTGTAGGCATTAAAGGACATTTATTTACATTTTGGATTTTGTTATGTTTGTGTTACATCATCACAATACAGGTAGAAATGATTTACAGGTTAAACTTTCAGTTACGACTACAATTGAGCCTGAAATTTACATTGCTAAGTAAAACATTTGTTAAGTGAGTTTGCTCATTTTATAATTTTTCTTGCCACAGTTGTTAAATGAACCATTGCATTTGTTAAGTTACTAACACACTATGTAGATCTGTATCTTCATGTTACAAGATAAGCGTGTGAACAGGTAGGTGTGTAGTTCAAGTTAGAACGCCTATTTAAGGAGAAACTTCCTAGCCAGGTGGGGGGGGGGGGGCAATTAACCAGTGGAATAATTTGCCTTCAGGAGTTGTGGGTGCTTCATCACTGGGGTTTTTTAAGAAGGGCCTGGATAGTCACTG
Organism: Notechis scutatus; assembly: GCF_049901735.1. Taxonomy (NCBI): domain Eukaryota; kingdom Metazoa; phylum Chordata; class Lepidosauria; order Squamata; family Elapidae; genus Notechis; species Notechis scutatus. Next base: position 6,524,163 of record NC_142020.1, read on the forward strand.
GTCTGAAATAGCATAAGTTCTCCTGCTTGAGCAGGTGGCTGGACTAGAAGACCTCCAAGGTCCCTTCCAGCTTCTGATTTTTGTTTTGTGTGTGTGCTTGTGGCAATGTTTGTAACTAGCAGGATTTGGAAATAATCCATTCCAGATTTTCTAAATTTTATACAATGCAGATGAGAAACAGAAGAGCGAACTCCTCTTAGTCACACAATTTGATTGGATCATTAAAATAAAATGTTCTGCATTCTGCCTCAGTCTTTTATTTGGACTAGAATCAATCATCTCACATTCTGAAGCTTCATGGATAATAAAGAAACTAATTCAGGCAATCAACTCCATCCAACTACCCATTTCCAAATTTAGACTTGACTTTGAATGATAATGTTGAGGTCCAAGGCCCCTTCCAACTCTGCTGTTCTATTCTATTCTATTCCATTCCATTCTATTCCATTCCATTCTATTGTATTCTACTCTACTCTACTTTACTCTACCTACCCCACTCTACCCTACCCTACCCTACCCTACTCTTCTATACTCTATTCTTTCCAGTTCTATTTTTCCTGTTCTATTCTTTCCTGTTCTGTTCTGTTCTGTTCTGTTCTATCCTATCCCGTCCTGTCCTATCCTATCCTATCCTATCCTATCCTATCCTATCCTATCCTATCCTATCCTGCTCTTTCAGTATAATTAAAGGATAACTCCCTTATTGTCACAGGTCATACTGTCCAATTAGGTGTTCTGGCGTCTCCTTGGCAACCTCTTCCAGTCTCTGGCCAGCACCTCTTGGGATGACCTTGGTTCCAACAGGATAGTACTTGTTTTGTCTGGTCTGCATTACAGCTCTCCCCCCTCCCATACTGTGGGGCAACTGGAGAGACGGAAAGATAGCTGTGACAGGCCTGATCCATTTTGAAGTTGACATGTGCCTTGCAGTAATAAACTCTCATTTATCGAAGAAAAGATACTTTGAATTATGCAGGGGCGTTCAGGTAGCACCTGTGCAAATCCTTATGCAAACACATATTTTCCTGCAATTAAATGTTGCCCTCTGAAGCTTCAGTGCAATCCCAAGAGAAGATACACTTGACTGGAGGGGTTATGCAGGCAAACACTACACATGCCTCTGAATCCAAAACTCCTCGTAGCCCTAATGTGTTTACTAATCCTCCCTTCCTTTGCTGATTGCTCCTTATGGTTTGTTTATTTAGAATTTCTAAATGTTTTCCCAGTACCTTGACAGCCTTTCTGGAGAAGCTATTAGTCCAATTAGTTGAAGAAGAAAAAAAGCAAGAACAGGATGATAAATATGAGGATTCCAACAACAATATTTTGAAGTGAGATAGGAGGGAAAACTGGAAAAAAAATCAGTAAAATGGAAAGAGGAAGAGAGGAGAGAAAGGGTCAAAGTTTCTGGTTATAGAAACCTGGTAGATAAAGCTGAAATTTGCTTTCAGATTCAGAAGCAGTAAGAGCAAATTGCTGCATTGCTTGCCCCTAGTTTTAACTAATCATAGTTTGGTTTATATTGTCGACTGCTAGAGGCAACATTTTTAATCTAGTGGAACTCAAGTCTTCTTAATGGAGGGAAAAACGCACCCCAAAAACTCATAGTCATTTTGAATAATTAACGATTACTGAAGATTTCACTTAGGTTTCTGGCTATTTCCAAATGGTTGAGAAATTGTTTATTCTGTGGGCTCACAGTTTAGCCATTTTTCTTCACCTTTGGTGAATTGTACAAATACACTACCAGAAGGAAGATGTTTCCTCTGAGATCTGGAGGCTTGACTAAATGGAAATGATTTAACTTTGACCTTGATTGTGCGCTTGATCCAAACAGTTGTCTCTCCATTATTACTAGTATTGTGCTCTGGATGCTGTACTATATATGGAATAATGTGGGCATGCACATTTTCAGGTCAGTGTTGATTCCTGCCAACTGCCTGAGGACAAATTCTTGCAGTTTTCTTGGCAAGATTTTAAAAGTGGTTTGTAATTGCCTCCTTCCTAGGGCTGAAAGAGAGAGGCTGGACCAAGGTCACCAAGTTGTTTCATGCCTAACGAAGGACTAGAACTCATAGTCTTCTGGGTTTTAGCATGATCCTTCCTCTCCCTCCCTCCGTCTTCCTTCCTCCCTTCCTCCCTCCCTCCCTGTCAAAACAAGTCCCTTCCTTATTCCCTCCCTCCCTCTCTCCCTTCCTCCTTCCTTGCTTCCTCCTAACCTTTCAAAAGAAATTCCTTCCTTCTTCCTCCTCTCTCCCTCCCTCTCTCCCTCCTTTTCTCCCTCCCTTCCTTCTTTCTTCCTCCTTCCTTCCTCAAAACAAATTCCTTCCTTCTTCTCCCTCCCTCCCCCTTCCTTCTCCCTCCTTCCCTTCCTCCTTCCTCCCTGTCAAAACAAATTCATTCCTTCCTTCTTCCCTCCCTCCCTCCTTTTCACCCTCCCTTCCTCCTTCCTTCCCTGTGAAAACAAATTCCTTCCTTCTTCCTTCCTCCCTCCCTCTCTCCTTCCTTTTCTCCCTCCCTTCCTTCTTCCTTCCTTCCTCTTTCCTTGTCAAAACAAATTCATTCATTCCTTCTTCCCTCCCCCCTCCCTCCCTCCTTTTCACCCTACCTTCCTCCTTCCTTCTACCCTTTCAAAACAAATTCCTTCCTTCTTCCTCCCTCCCTCCCTCTCTCCCTACTTTTCTCCTTCCTTCCTTCCTTCCTTCCTTCCTTCCTTCCTTCCTTCCTTCCTTCCTTCCTTCCTTCCTTCCTTCCTTCCTTCCTTCCTTCCTTCCTATTTATTTGCTAGGGCTGCCCATCTCAACCAAGTGGCCCTGGGCAGCTTCCAAAACAATTTAAACCAATAAAAACAATCCTAAAGAAACATATATAGCAACCAAGATAATCAATCAATTAACAATAAAGCTGAGAAAAGGGCCTGTAATGCCCTTAGAGCCTGAGGCACCAGTACATATAAAAGATTTTATAGTCAAGTTCATTCTTTGATATCAACATCATCTTTTTTTTTTAAAGGATGGATTTTAAAATAAGCAATTAATGGACCATTTGTTCACATCTCTCCCATAACATATCGAATTGGGGAATTCCAAGAAACATGATGTTATCTGTTTCACAGCAGACAAAAAAAGTACTTCTTCACTTAATCACCTACTTTGAGGGTAAAAAAAAAACACCTTAAAATTGATCTGCAATTCTTAAAAGCCCCAACAAGCCTGCTTAATGGTTGGGAATGCTGCAAGTTGTAGTCCAACAGTTGGAAAGCCACAGCTGTCTGATCCTTCCCCTACAAAGTCATTCATCTTCCTTAAATGATGGGAAAACCAACCCAGGTCTGTTGCATTCACTCTTATCCACATTCCACATGTTCTATTTTTGTTGTACTGTGCATGAAATTTGTCCTAGTTTCTTCTCTTCTAGAACAAGCAAAACGGCCTGCAAATGTCTATGGAGATTCTCAGTCATCCAGGTCATGGTTGTCCTAAAGCTCTGGAGGCAACTGGACTTTCTGGTTTTTCTTTGAAGACGTTTCGCTTCTCATCCAAGAAGCTTCTTCAGCTCTGAAGAAGAAGCTTCTTGGATGAGAAGAGAAACGTCTTCAAAGAAAAAAACCAGAAAGTCCAGTTGCCTCTTGAAAAAAGCACCTTTGGAACAGACATTGTAATGCAGCTTTTTGACAGCTTTAAGACTTATGGATTTCAACTCCCAGAATTCCTCCTCCAGTCATGTTAGCTCAGGAATTCTGGGAGTTAAAGTCCACAAGTCTTAAACTTGCCAAATTTGAAGACCCTTGCTGTAAAGAGACATAGCAACCACTGATGATGGCCTTCTGCTCATTGCCCAGATCCTTGCGGTTCAGATCTGGTAATCCTAATACAGTATTACTCTATATTTTCTCTCCTTCTCTGTTACTTCACCACTGCTTCAGAGAATGAAAGGTTTTTCAAAAGCAGGGACCAGTTTATGCTGTGCATTTAATTTAGTAATGCATTGCAGATAAGGATGACGGTAATTGCTCCATAATACAGTGCACTCTAAATTGAAAATCTTTTGGTTGTTCGGCATGAAGATGGTAACAGCCTTTTCTTTATGCTCCAGTTTAAAAGAAATCAGCTAAGATTCATAAAGGATAAAGATGTTGCTGAGTCTTTTTCATCTTGTCCATGATATTTTAGACGGGACGGAACATAATGCTCACTTCAAAGCCGGGAAGAGCATTCATTTCCTTGAATCTTCTTCATCTCTGATTAAAACTTGAACTGGAGAAAATTGTCAGTTGAGGTCTCTTTCCTTTTTTTTTTTTTCCTGCTCTCAGTCTCATCAATAAATAATAGTTAAATAATTCATAGACTGAAAGAAAATAAGAGAGACTGTGGGGAAAAAAAAAACCCTGTAAAATGAGATAAAGCAAAATATCTACAGATGCTGTGGTGGATAGCTGCACGATGATTCCAGCAAATATATACTAAACAATCAGTCCAAGAAAATGGGAGATTCTTTTCCATGAATATCTTCTGCGTAGCATCAGTCTTGTTTTCTTCTTTTTAACAACTCGCTACATTTCCGAGTTTAGAAGTCTCTCAGATCCTTCTGCTTTTAGGCAATAAATAAGCTTGGAAGGAGTTTCTAGGTTTTTTTTTTTTTTTTAACACTGGGATGGCTGTGGAGATTCTCAGTCATCCAAATCACGGTTGTCCCAAAGATGCTGTTTTTTTTCCCCAAGAGGCAACTGGACTTTTGGTTTCCCCCCCCCCTTTGAAGATGTTTTGCTTCTCATCCAAGAAGCTTCTTCAGCTCTGACTGGATGGTGGGGAATGGAAGGATTTATATTCCTTGCAGATAGCTGGTCATCTCCATCCTTTAAGAGGGACATTAAAGCACTTGGAGATTTATCTGTGTCCTCAGGGTCACTGAAGTAGTGCTCCTGGTTCCTGTAATCTGCAATTTTCCCCCCTCTGGAAATCCATTCCTACCCCTACACCATTCAAAGGGTGCTCATCCCAAATTGTATAGCTAAAGGCCTGTAGAGATTCTCACTCATCCATATCATTGTTGTCCCAAAGGTGCTTTTTTTTTTTTTTTTCCAGGAAGCAACTGGACTTTCTTTTTTTTTTCTTTTGAAGACGTTTCGCTTCTCATCCAAGAAGCTTCTTCAGAAATGTCTTGGAAGGAAAAACAGATGGTCCAGTTGCCTCTTGAAAAAGCACCTTTGCGACAACAATGACCTGGATGATGGAGAATCTCTATAGGCACTTGTCCAAGAAGCTATTTCAGCTCTGACAGGATGGTGGGGAATAGAAGGATTTCTACTCCTTGCAGACAGCTGGTCATTTGCATCCTTTTAGAGGGTCATTGAGGCCACTTGGAGGTTTATCTGTGTCCTCAGGGTCACCTAAGTGGTGCAAATGGGTGTGGAGCCTTATTGGAACAGTTAAAAGGTGTTGTAGGTTGGAGATAGATGATGTCATATCCCTCGCCCTCTGAGAGAAGTCTGTTCAATTTTGACTAATCAGATTAGACACATTTCCTCTGAAACGGGAACTTGGATCTGGCTTTGCTTAAACCTGGAGAAGAAGGCAATGCCACTGGAAAAACAACTGCACACTTTGCTCACTCCTTATGAAGATAAACCTTAAATTTTATGCTAATGTCCAGATTGGTTCCATGTTCAAAAGGTAAACTTGACATGCTTTAACAGAATAACAGAATTGGAAGGGACCGTGGAGGTCTTCTAGTCCAACCCCCTGCACAAGCAGGAATCCTGTACCATTCCGGACAAGTGGCTGTCCAGTCTCTTCTTAAAAGCCACCAGGGATGAAGCACCCACAACTTCTGAAGGCAAGCTGTTCCACTGGTTAATTGTTCTCACTGTCAAGAACTTTATCTTTAGTTCTAGGTTGGTTCTCTCCTTGATTAATCTTGATTAATTCATTATTAAACTTTAATCTTGATTTCTTCTGGGGAGGATGAATGGGTTGTGTGAATCCAGCAAGCACGGTTCCAGTTTATATTTCAGAGCATTATGCAAATCCAAATAGTTGGGTTATTTGATTATACCATGGTATGGTTGTTCACTGGTAAATATCATTGAAAGACATGTCCAACTTTTAGCTTGCCTGGGCTGCAATGAGTGAATATATAAAATATATTATTTATTTATTTATTTGATTTGTCAATTGCTTGCAAGATAATGGGTATAAGTATAAACATAGTTATGAATACATGAAATGGATACATATAAGAAAAATTAAAGAAACAATAGGACATTGACGGTAGGCACATTGGTGCGCTTATGCATGCCCACTCCAGACCTCTTAGGAAAGGGGTGAAGAAGACCACATGAAAAGAAGTTAATGTATATAATCACAAAATAATGTTAAAAGTTTAAGATCTTATGGGGCCACGTTACTAACTGTCCAGGGCTGCATGCAACCCGCCAACTACAGATTGGACCTGTCTTGTTTCGATTAATCCCTAGGGAGTGGGTTGCATTTTCCTACCCTGAAGCTGCCACTCAACCATTCCAAATTTATGCTTGACTGTCTTTCATGAGACATTGGGAAAATCTCTTCTGGCCCAGCAGCTAATCATGTTCATTAAATGCATTCTGTCCATGAAAATGGAGCATTGTTTTGACATGATATAAACTAGTAATAATAGCGCTTGATATGATTAATACAAAGATGTGTTCCATTTTCTGTTTAAGCAGCTTTTGACAAGTATTAATACATTACTGGCATTGAGCAAATACATCGCAATGAATAATTTAGCCCAGCTGCTTCTTATATGCATTCAGAATACCAGCGGAACAAGTTTTCCTTAAGTATCTGTTATGCAAAACTATCTGGTGGTTTCAAGGTTTTCTATTCTAATCAACCAGCTTTCCCATTTCAAGAAACCAATGTGTAGAAATGGATTTGAATTCCAATTTACAGAGTATTCAATGTGAAACCTTCCCTAAATGAAATGAGAAGATTTTTTCCCCACGCAGCCATAAGAACATTATGCATCTTGTCTGTGCCAAAAACAGAGGGCTTGATTAACTAAAATAAGTTGTTACTAAAGCAGCAAACTTTTATTCATTTACCTGGAATTTATCTTGAACTGAATCGGGAGTTACTTTAGAATACAGAGGCATACAATTGCTGCTTTTCTGAAGTGCATTTATCTGCATTTCAAAAGTACAGTAGAATTCAGTTTTGGATAAATACACATAGAACAATTTAAACTGCTAGCAATGAAACAATTTAAATTACAATGATCCATTGATTTCATCAAGGCATCCAGTGCATGATTTACCGAGAAATAAATTCTATTATTGTGTTCAGTGAAATTTAGTTTCTGGCAAGCGTGCTGATCATGGCAGCAAAATATTAAGAATATTAAGAATCACAATAAGTTCAGTAAGTTCTTCTTCTTCTTCTTCTTCTTCTTCTTCTTCTTCTTCTTCTTCTTCTTCTTCTTCTTCTTCTTCTTCTTCTTCTTCTTCTTCTTCTTCTTCTTCTTCTTCTTCTTCTTTCTCCTCCTCCTCCTCCTCCTCCTCCTCCTCCTCCTCCTCCTTCTTCTTCTTCTTCTTCTTCTCTTCCTTCTCCTTCTTTCTCCTCCTCCCTCTCCTCCTCCTCCTCTTCTTCTTCTTCTCCTTCTTCTTTCTTCTTCTCCTTTCTCCTCCCTCCTCCTCTTCTCCTCCTCCTCCTTTCCTCCTGCTGCTCCTCCTCCTCTTCTTTTCTTTTTTTTCTTCTCTTCTTCTTCTTCTTCCTCCTCCTCCTCCTCCTCCTCCTCCTCCTCCTCCTCCTCCTCCTCCTCCTCCTCCTCCTCCTCCTCCTCCTCCTCCTCCTCCTCCTCCTCCTCCCACAAACACTTGTGAAAGAGCATTCTGTTGTATCTGTTTCTTATGACCAGGATAGTCTACAGAGAATGCCCCCGCCACCACCACCAAAAGAAAAACAAACAAACCCAAAATGGCAACTACCATGATGCGATCAAGCAGCTACTCATTTGTTATGGAGTTCCACACATGCATGCAGCAAATTCCTTTTGGCAAACATATTGTTAGTTGGCTAAGGATGTTGTAGATATTGTTACCTCTGCCCATTATTCTGCAGCCTCCTGGTTGCCTGGCATGATATGTTCCTGAAGGATCCCTTTGGAGAGCTATGAAGTATAGGGAGAAGTGTGAACAGTGACAAGTGGCACATAGACACACTCCCAGCATTTCCTTGGGAATTAAAGGCGAGCTTCTTATTCATCTGTGAGAATTTCCCCTGAATGTTCTCTCCTCTTTGGGACTTATTAGCGCAATTCCATTTTCATCAGACTGAATGGCTGAATAAAAGGGAAAGAAAAATATGGCACAGTACTATTATACTCAGAATATCTTAATAATTAGCTCTTATATCAAGAGGCCTATCTACCTTCCTGATTCTACTTCATTTCCCCCAAAAGAACAACCTTAACTTTTTTTGGGGGGGGGGGGAATCAAATGAGGTGTTTAAATCATGATGTTGACTTCAAAAGCTTGCTGAGCAAATCAGAAACCACGGTTAGTGATCAATACTGATTTGATTATCACATCAGACACCTGCTCTCAGATTTTTCAAAGTCTCCTTAGGTCTGTTCTGCCTGGGTAAACATCTAACAAGTAATATAATGTTTAAAAGGGATTCTAAATGCATATTTTAATAGATGAGATGGCCCTTCCAAAGAAGTCTTTATTAACTCCAATCCAAACATTTTCAATAGGAATCCTAGAAACCGAAGTTCAAGTTAACTTAAAGTTAAGTTATTCAATGATCCATCATTTCCCCCCCTCTGCTGTCCACATTGTTTTCTCCAACAACAGAATAACAGAGTTGGAAGGGCCTTGGAGGGTACCTGGTCCAATCCTCTGCTTAAGCCCTGTGCCATTCCAGACAGTCTCTTCTTAAAAGCCTCCAGTGATAAAAGACCCACAACTTCTAGAGGCAAGCCATCCAAAGTTCAAAGCTCTTCCTATCCTACTTCTTCAAAGTCCAACTTGCATAGATGGCACTTGCCACCAGCAAGATTAGCAAAAATGTTTAGCAAGATGTCCACCAAGTGTTGGAAGTGTAATCAGACCCCAGGTATTTATTATATGTGGTGGACTTGTATGAAAGCAAGAAAATATTGGATGAAAATATTTGGTGGGAAAAATGACCTAGATCTGAAACCAGAAATATTTTTGTTGGGTATAAGGCCAGAGGGCTATGATAAGGGGACTATATATCTAATTTTGATAGCAGCAAGGATTGTATTTGCACAATACTGGAAAAATGAGAACCCCCCCCCCATCAGATGAGGACGTAATTCAGAAAATATTAAACTGTGCAGAGATAGATAGATTGACATTAAAAATAAAGGCTAAAGAGAATTCAGAATATTGCTGAACATGGAATAGATTTTACGAGTGGTTAGAGATAAGAGGTGGAAATTAGATGAAGATGATATGCCCTGATAATATACTGTATTCAAAATGTTTATGAATTAAATATATACCGTATATACAATTAAAAAAACAAAGTCCAACTTGCACTTTCTCAGAATGTCACAAGAATATAATGGCTTTCATGATTATGACCTTCTAGACACATCCTAGCATCAGAGAGTTTTCCAAAGCCTTTGTAGCAGAGGTGGTATTCAGCAGGTTCTGACCAGTTCTGGAGAACTGGTAGCGGAAATTTTGAGTAGTTTGGAGAACCGGCCAATACCACCTCTGACTGGAGATTTTACAGTATCCTTCTCCTGCCACGCCCACCAAGCCACACCCACAGAACCGGTAGTAAAAAAATGTTGAATCCCACCACTGCTTTGTAGATTCTCTATCAAGTGCTAGTCTGCAGTATATTTCTTGACTGCTTGCTCCTCTAATGTTGATCATTGATCCCAAAAGGTAGAAGCTGGCTACCACTTTCGTATTTTCATTGTTGGCTTTAATGCTGGCTGCTGTGCTTTTTGTCATTAGTTTGGCCTTCTTTATGTTTAATTGTGGTCCCATGTTTTCACTACACTTGTTGACTTTTAGTATGTATGAATGATATCTACAAATGTTCATGAAGGAAAGAATGGAATTGAGATTGATTCCTGTAAAAGTCCTGGCATAATTAATCTTGATTCTGATCCACCAAAACATACGTTTTGCAGCCGAAATGAAGATTTATTGCAACTTAATTTCCCTGTTCTGCCCTTGGACCATGAATGTCACCAAGTAGCAGCATTCAGCGAAAGTGACAAAGACCAGAAGTGACAGTGGCTTACAACCAGAAATGGATGGAACGAAAAGAGCCCTGTGAGGAACTGATAAATTGTTACTGCTTTTCCTTTCACAGCCATTGCTTCCATTTCGTGGCTCAATTTCGATCTGTTCAATTTGGTTACAAAATAACATGTGATCACGGAAGGAAGTTTCCTAACAACTTGAGGTTGGGACAAAAATGCTTATAGCAAGCTGTCAACTGTCCAAATAGGGAACACAAAACAAGGAAATACTCTCGGAAGATTTCAATCCCCAAAAGTAAAACTTTATTGGATACACCATATTGGTACTGAAGAAACAAAATCTGCTCTGGTTTTCCTGCTCAAATGCTTGTCTAGTTAAACAGTAGCTTTCCCTTCTTCCCATCCCTGGGTGATCACATTGTCCAATTCAGTGGTGGGTTTAACATTTTTTTACTACCGGTTCTGTGGGCGTGGCTTGGTGGGCGTAGCTTGGTGGGTGTGGTGTGGCTTGGTGGGCGTGGTGTGGCGGGCATGGCAGGGGAGGGATACTGCAAAATCTCCATTCCCTCCCCACCCCACTAACCTGCTTTCCAGCTCTGTTCTCCTGTGCAGGGCAACAGAAGAAGATCCAGCCGATCAGCTGGGACTCGGGAGGCAGAGAATAGGTGGGGTGGGGCCAGTCAGAGGTGGGGTTTGCCAGTTCTCCAAAGTAATCAAAATGTCAGCTACTGGTTCTCCAGAACTGGTCAGAACCTGCTGAATACCACCTCTAGTCCAATTATGAGATGTTCTTTTGTTATGGGAAGAGTCCTTTCTCAAGCACCTGCAGTGGTGACCCTTTTAACAGATTAACAGATAATCAGAGTTGGAAGGGACCTTGTAGGTCATCTAGTCCAACCCCCTGCCCAAGCAGGAAACCCTACACCATTTTTGACAGATGGCAGTCCAATCTCTTCTTGAAAGTCTCAAGTGATGGCACTCCCACAACTTCTGAGGACAAGGTGTTCCATTGGTTGATTGTTCTCACTGTCAGAAGGTTTCTCCTTATTTCCAGATTAAATCTCTCCTTGTTCAGTTTCCATCCATTATTCCTTGTCTGGCCTTCGGGTGCTTTAGAAAATCGCTTGACCCCTCCTCTCTATGACAGCCCCTCAAATATTGGAAGACTGCTATCCTGTCTCCCCTGGTCCTTCTCTTCACTAGACTAGCCAAGCCCAGTTCCTGTAACCATTCTTCATATGCCTTAGTCTCCAGTCCCCTAATCATCCTGGTTGCTCTTCTCTCTACTTTTTCTAGAGTCTCAACACCTTTTTTGTAATGTGGTGAACAGAACTGGATGCAGTACTCTAGGTGTGGTCTTACTAAGGCTTTATAGAGTGGTATTAGTACCTCCCTTGATCTTGATTGTATCCCTCTGTTAATACAACTTAGAATTGCATTAGCTTTTTTGGCTGCCACCTCACACTGCTGGCTCATATTTAGCTGGTTGTCCACTAAGACTCCAAGATCCCTCTCACAGTTACTGCTATTGAGCCTGGTTTCACCCCAGTCTATATGTGTACTTACCTTGATGGCTTCCATGCTCTCACGATATCTGCAATACTTTCTCCACATTCCATTTCCCCTTTCCTCCCCCAGTTCACTGGAAAGTTGAATAGCATTAAGGCTTGAAAGAAACAATGCAATTCAATCTTGACACAAACACATTCAAGTTCCTAGAATGTATTTCCTAAACGTACACCAGTAAAATTAGGGAATGGTTTTCCAAAGCCTGGAATCTAGGAGAACTTCATTCCAACAAGCTTATACTATAGTGATGATACCCAGCATCCAATTGTAGACAGGCTGGTGATACCTGAACTCAATTCGGTTCTTCTTTTTTATTTAGTTTTGTTACAATTAGCCAGGAAACTACAGTGTTAATGTAAAGTAGTTATTTGACTGCCAAAGAGTGCTAGACCATTGGGAGTTTATCCAGGCTGCACCATAGGAGTGAACCATCTCTACACTAGAAAGACAAGTGGCATCCTGCTGCATCATCCGGGGACTTCTCTCATCGCCAATGACACATCACAGTCAGGTGTCACATCCAGCACTGTCAGGAATCCAACCAACTGCATGAAACTCTGCCATGTTTCCCACCGAAGTGGTATCTATTTATCTACTTGCATGTGACATGCTTTTGAACTGCTATATGTGTTCTGACAAAGGCTTCCTGAGACCATAATTAAGCACACGCTTAGTCCAAATGACTCTTGTTTTATTTCAATGCTGGGAATTATTTTCATTCCCAGCCCGTAATGAGTCCCAAACAATTCCTTGAGATAAGCACCCACCTTTATCTCCTTTGAATTGCTGCCAACAACTAAAATGCCAAATTAACTATAAAATAACTAACCGAAGTACAAAGTCCACACAGAGCTTCAAGGTTTAATATGAACAAAGCAACTTTGCTTCCTGCAAAGGTTTCCTTACCTTTACACTTCCTTTATACCTTAGGGGAGGGACTATCACCTCCAATCCTTACTCCCAAGTCGCCCCTTTTGTTTCAGCTGCTCTTGCCTTCTAGCAGCTCTGCACATACGTGTTCTGGGAACAGGCTCCCCCTGTTCCTCTGCCTCGCTGCTGCCAGACTCTGGAGACTCTGGAGTCAGCAACACCTCCCAGAGGGTCCTGGCCCCATCTCTGCATCAGATGCAAGACCCTCATCCGAGTCCTCCCCAGATTCCTGGACTGATCTCCGTTCTTCCCCACTGTCCAATTCCGCTGCCATCTGCACAGACTGCTGGCAAACCACAACAATATAGGTAGAAGCTGAGGCAAGTGATGGAAACTCAGTACACCATGTGGTGCTAGGACTCTCTCTAGCATCTTTAAACCACTGACCCACTGCGCCTCCTAATTCAGTTCTTGGAATCAAGAAAGAAACATTTCAGAAGAGAACCAAAAATGCTGTGCATACTTTTGCACCCAATTCTGTTTCCTTTCATTGGGAAATCTGTTTGGATTTATTCCATAGGCTTTCACTTACCCTATGCTGCTGCTCTACTTTTTTTGTTTCCTGCGTACTCCTTTTTTTTTGGGTGGGGGGAGTGGTTGTGGGTGCAGATGTGGGTGTATCCATCCATGCCTGCATATGCATTTTTTTGTGTATGGGCACAATTCATATCCCTGATCAGAACTTTTTGAAAATGCATTTCGGAGGCAATTTGTTTTAATCATCGTGATTTATTTCTTCATGCAAGAGTCATTACAAACAGCAGGCAGCGGGGCTAAAAATTATTTTTAATAGTTAAAAAAAAATCACAGGCAAACAAACACCAGCAGAGTTGATAAGAATGGAAACACAAACAGTAAATTAAATTTGTTTCTATGTCCGCCCGTGGCTGCTTCTGCTGATTTCTTGCATCTCCGGGCTGAAGTGCTAAGTAACTGCTAAGTGCTATTACTAAAGAATGTTGATGGGAAAAGAATCTCCCTCCCATTGTCTCTTAATGTGTTGGCTGAACACCCTGGGAGCTTATTTCAGGAAGGCAGGGGGAAAAAAAAAACCTACTGTTCTTTCTGCTGAGAACTTTGGAGGGCTTTTCTGATAAAGGACTCTGGGTTAACGATTAAGTAATAACGCTTCATTTTTCTTCTCTGAGGTCTGTCCTTTCCCCCATTCCTTTTAAGCTTTGGGTTAAAGTCTGAGAGTTGACTGTCCAAGAGCCGTCAGCCAGAACTGCACTCCAAGTATCTGAGGTGTGTCCATGTTGTTGTTAGTTGTGAAGTCATGTCTGATCCATCATGACCCCATGGACAACATTCCTCCAGGCCTTCCTGTCCTCTACCACCCCGCGGAGTCCATTTAAGTTCATGCTGACTGCTTCTGTGACTCCATGCAGCCCCCTCATTCTCTGTTGTCCCCTTCTTCTTTATTTGCCCTCAATCGTTCCCTACCACACTCTTCTCCTTCCTTCTCATTAGGTGGCCAAAGTATTTGTCCAGAGGCTATGGTTAAAAAAAGGTTTAGATGGCGTTACAACAGTTTGGGGTATCAGAGCCAGGCCAATTAGTAGATTTAAACAGCTAGCAAACTTTACTCTTCCATGTAGAGGTGTTATCTAGTTCGATAATGAAATATCTGAAAACAGCCAAGCTCAGAGAATACCAAAAAATCCAATATAGATAGTCCTTACGTACCAATAAAGGAGAATATTTGTAGCTGAGGGTTGAAATGAGGGTTTCTTAGTGCCTCTGAGTTTGGTTGTTTTCTTGCAGATGTTTCATTTCCCAAACTAGATAACATCACCAGTGCTAAAACGAGTGCAGTGGTTAAAATGCAGTACTGCAAGCTACTTCTGCTGACTGCTGGCTGCAGTTCAGCAGTTCAGTTCTCACCAGGCTCAAGGTTGACTCAGCCTTCCATCCTTCTGAGGTGGGAAAAATGAGGACCCAGATTGTTGGGGGTAATGTGCTGACTCTGTAAATAGATCAGAGAGGGTTGTAAAGCACTGTGAAGTGGTATATAAGTCTAAAATTGCTGTTGCTAAAAGGAAGAGGGGTTGGGAGGAAGAAGAGAAGGACTGTGGGGTCCTTAGTGCTCTCCGAGGTTGGTTGTTTTCTTGCAGATGTTCCATTTCCCAAACCAGGTAACATCATCATCATCTAGCACTGATGATGTTATCTAGTTTGGGTAATGAAACATCTGCAAGAAAGCACCAACCTCAGAGAGCACTAAGGACCCCACAGTCCTCACTAAATGTTCCTAATTCCAACTCCATCACTACATTAAGCAGACATTAAGTGGAAAATCACATGACCATGACTGTGCTTTCTGGTTAGAAAGAAGCATGATTACTCAGTTTCACATATTGGGCTTTTGTTTACTTCCTAAACACCCTTCCGCTCTTTGGGTTGGTTGAGTGCCTGTTTAGTGTCTTGTGCATATTGAAAGCAATGTGATTGTCTTGGTAGATTGGGGCTGGATGCTACAGGCTTTCTATGCAAACAGCTTATTCTATTGGAATCCCTTCCTCTCCAGTCTTTTCATTCTGGGGTGGAGGCAATATCTGACTCTTTCCCACTGCTGTTGTGATCACAGTGCTTTTGATGCATAAAAGAGTAACAGCTTACTCTCTTGCAAACCTTTCCTCTCCAGCCTCTTCAATTTGTATGGAGGGGGAAGAAAAAGTGATCTTGACTACAGAAATTGTTTGCTTTTTCTTTCTCCGTCCCCACTTGTGGAGCAGAGAGATTGGAGAGGAAGAGAGAGGAGAGGGAGAGGGAGAGGGAGAGGGAGAGGGAGAGAGAATGAGAGAGAGAGAGAGAGAGAGAGAATGAGAGAGAGAGAATAATATAAGCTGCTTGCATAGGACATCTGCAGCTCCACCAATTATTTTTAGTATGTTTGCTCTCTTATATGGGATAGCAAACAGTTTATTCTCTCAAATCCAAGGTTGGTTGTATTTCCATCTTCTGAGCTTGGAATAAGTTCTGATCCTGAAAGGGTAATCCAGAATTGGATTCTCTTAACCCACCTCCTTGCTCTTGTTCATGTCAATGGTATTTTCTAGGTTCAAAAAAAAAATTCTAGCTCTGGAAAACCTGTCAGAGATTGTATAAACCCTACAGCTGAGGTGCAAAAAAACTTGGCAGGTGGGAGAGGAGGAGGTTAACTCTGTACCTTGTGCACCCATCTTGAAAAAGATTACTCCAACACATCTCTTTGCAATGGGAGGAAAACTTATTAACAATGAGCAAAATTTCAAATCAATGTTTCATTTTTGCTACTCTTTGAGCCATGTGCCCTTCAAGGCTTTTCTCATAACACCACACTCATTTTCCCTCACAACACTCCCTTCTAAAGTGCAAAGTGATGCCCAGACAGTTTTGCTTCACCACATTGTGCCTGGAAGGGACTCTGGGGCACACATAGAGACAGAGGTGGCAGTCAGAGTCGTGTGAAAAGCCCCACCAGATGAATAGCAAATAGGGTCACTTCTGCAGTATGCAGGCAAATTGTCACAGACTTCACTTGGCTAGTACACTCACAGGTCCTTCACAAACATCTCAATATTCTCATTTCTGCCAGGCCGAGATCCCCTCTGGTCAAGTAGCAGCATGAGAAAACTCTGGGTAAATACTGTTCAGGATGTCCAGTATATTTAAATAGCTACCAACCATCTTTAAAATTCAACCGTGTTTCCCCAAAAATAAGACCCTGCCTTATTTATTTTTTTGCCACCAAAAAAGGCACCAGGTCTTATTTTTGGAGGATGTCATCCACTGACCAACCTCACTTGTGCGCATCACCCCCAGCCTCCTTTTCGCTGTCAGAGGCCTTCAGGAACTTCTTCTGCAGCTGTCAAGGCTTTCCTGAAGGTCTCTGCAGCTAATAACAGAGCTCTGGATCGATCCAGAGCTTTGTTATCAGCTCCAGAGGCCTTCAGGAAAGCCTTGCCAGCCTTGCCAGCTGCAGAAGAAATGGGCCAGCAAGGCAGATGTTGGGGTATGTGAGGCCTGGCTGTTATGTACGAAGCATGGGTGTAGAAACAGAGACGAAACTGCTTCACGTGAACTTCAGCTCTTTATTTACAGCATGATAACAGAGACCAAAAACCCCCGGATAGCGGCCGCCCTTTTATAGAGTGAACTGCTATCCGGATGACCAATGGATGTTGTTATAGGGTTTGAACCTCGTCCAATGGGACTTGGCCCGCCAACAGCCAATCAGATTGCTCGGAATTAACCAATCATAACTTGCCATTATAAGGGGCAATAGGAAGTGCAGGATTACGATCCTGCTATGCAAATGAATCTTTATTAATTACATTTCTTTAGTTCACAACACTGGCTACAACTGTCCAATGGTAAGTAGTAGGGCAGCTCCATCCCCCAATCCCCACCCTAGCATATTTTTTACCTGTCCACTCTGGAGTGGGCAGGATCTTAATTAGGGCTTATTTTGGGGGGTAGGACTTATATTGGGCACACACATAAAAATCAAGCTAGGACTTACTTTCAGGAGAGGTTGTATTTTTGGGAAACGGTAGTAGGACTCACAATTGAAGAGAAATGACTTGCAGCTAGAAAACCCTTTTCCCATTTCTTCATCAGTTCTTTGACTCTTGCAACAAGGCTGGTTATTGTTTCTCCCCCCCCCCCTCCTCTGCATGGGAGGGAGCCCACATTTCCACCCTCCCCCCAACCAATCTTTTCTTCTCCACTTCAACAAAACCTCTTCCTTAGACTGAGAGTTGAATGACTTGCCAATTAAGAGCCTCCAGAAAGCAAAGACATTTCCACCCCCCCATTGCTCCATCCAATGGCAAAGCATGCCTGAAAACAATGCTTATAAAAGCTGTCCATGAAGTACATACATCAAAGTTGAGGGAAATCTTTGTATTCCACGGGTACTGCTTACAAGGTAAAGTGGCATGCAGATTTCTTATTTAATAAATTCCCACTGAAAATTAGTTTTTCACAGTGGAAAGGATTTCAAGGCTTGCTGCGATGAACAGTCAGGATCTAATCAGTTCTCCGGCTTTGTAGATACACCAGGGCTTGGAGATATTTGAATGATCCAATTATTCTGTTGAGGCACAACAGCCTTACCTGCATACTAATCAAGCCATATGTGAAGAGGAATTGAGTCGGCCTTCTCTGAAAGCTGGAGATAGACTCAGCTCCTCAGCTGACCTTCTGTGAATTACATTAATTTCAATTCTATTAACTCATCTTTTGCCCAAAGGTGATACATGGGCAGATCTGCAGGGAAAGGTGGGGTGAGATGCCTAAATCAACTTGCTAGCAGATGCAAAGCAGGAAAGCTTGAATACACAATATTAGTTCCCAAAGTGAATGCAATCACACAGTGAATAAGAACGAATTTCAGGGACAAGACAGCTCTGTAAAACAAGAAAGCACCAATGCATAAAGTCCTATCGATTTTGTCTATGGTACCAAGCCAATTAGTTGGTTTGATTGTGTGAGAATGAGAAGAGGGAGGGGAAGGGCATTGCCCAGTTGTCCCCCGAAGTCTAGGTCCTTCACGGTTTCCGCTCAAAGTAGATTTAAATCCCTCACCCTCATGTATTAACATAGGTGAGAGTTCAGAGGGGTGGAGAACGTTACAGTTCTGCTATGTAAGGAAGCTTCTTTTGATTGATGGCAAGAGATTAATTTGATTGATTAAGCGATGAGACATGGATTGGCATGTGGGAATAATCCATTTTAAAAAGGCACAGCAGGCATTAGAGAATAGAGATGGCAACATTAGCCCAGAAAAGAACTAGCTCCTAGTTCTGAAATGCTGAGACAATCTCTCTCCCCCCCTCTCTCTCTCTCTCTCTCTCTCTCTCTCTCTGTGTGTGTGTGTGTGTGTGTGTGTGATGCCCCTGGTGGAGACTGACTCTGAGGAAGAGGAGGAACAGCCAACAGGGAGTGGAAGTGTGGTTCCAGAGGTGGTAGAGGAGGCTGGGGAAGGGCAGAGGCCGGCTGAGCAGTCAGAGGAGGACCCAGACCCATCCCCTATCCATCCTAGGGCAGGCAGGGAGGAGAGGATTAGGGTAAAACATGGTCTACTCGGGAGGAGAGAGCCATGATCCTCTTCATGGGTTGCAGATGTGAGATTTGCATAAGAGTTTGGACTTGCGTGCTAACAGACGCTGGAGACAAATTAGTGTTTTATTCCTAAAGAAGGTTTATCTTGGTCGGCATTCTTCCAACGGACTGTACCTGGTTATCTTCCTGAAGTTGGCAATTATCTATCCTGGTCTGTCGTGGGAACTTTATTCAGTGCAGTTTGTTTTTGGTTTTTGCTTCATTATCGGCTCTTTGAACTTGAACTGTGTTTCTTTCCTTTGAAATGTTATTTTGAAAATAGTTTACTCCTCCACTGTGAACAATGAAACAGTGAAGCCAAGTTGAAGGCATTAAAGGACTTTTAGTTGCATTTTGGGTTTTGTTATAGTTCTGATATACTCTGGGTCATCACAGTGTGTGTGTGTGTGTGTGTGTGTTTCAGTCCCTATCTAATTTCATAGGAAATAAATTTCTGGACAATGCTTCTATCCAGAGAGTAGTCAAAAAGTCTAGGAACATCCTATCTTTCACAAAACAGTCATACGTTCCTTGGTGGCCTGTAGCTTTCCTGACTTCTTTTTATTTTATTTATTTATTTGATTTGCCAATTGTTTACAAGATAATAAGTATAAGTGTATACATAGTTGTGAATACATGAAATGGGTACATATAAGAAAAATAAAAGAAGAATAAGAGAAACAATAGGACAGGGACGGTAGGCACGTTGGTGCGCTTATGCACGCCCCCTACAGACCTCTTAGGAAAGGGGTGAGGTCAATAGTAGACAGTCTAAGGTTAAAGTTTTTGGGGTTTGGGGAAGAGACTACAGAGTCGGGTAGAGTATTCCAGACATTGACCACTCTATTGCTGAAGTCGTATTTCCTGCAATCAAGTTTGGTGCGGTTAACTTTGAGTGTGTATTTATTGTGTGCTCTTGTGTTGTTATGGTTGAAGCTGAAGTATTCATTGACAGGTAGGACATTGCAATGTATGATTTTATATACCATGCTTAAATCAGACCGAAGACGGCGTAATTCAAGGTTTTCTAGTCCTAGAATTTCAAGTCTGGTGGCATAAGGTATTCTACAACGAGTAGAGGAGTGGAGAACTCTTCTTGTGAAATATTTCTGGACTTTCTCAATTGTGCTAATATCAGATACGTAATGTGGGTTCAATGCCTTCCCAAAGAAAGACCTCTCAAAGAGAAGCCCTCTTCTAAGGCCTTCTCAGGTTAGGCAGTATAAAAGCAGCCATGGAGGCTGCAAAGTATATAACAGGCAGGTTTTAATATCATCCCTGAAGGTGAATCTGGGATTGGGGTAAATAAGCAAGCCCCATTTCTGTGAGGGATTCTTTCTAAGGTGTGCAGGGGTGTCAAACTGGATTTTTTTCAAGGGCTGGATCAGCATTCTCCTTTGCAGGCTGGCTGTGGGGAGGGGAGGAGATGGGATGGACGCTTCCTGCAGCACCCTTGCCGGCCAAACCAAAGATACATTCATCAAGAGGCTCAGCCAATCTCATTGTATACATATTGCACTCTGACAATCAAGGCAATACCATAAGAGTCAAGAATCATCAGGTACAACACTTAATAATAGTCATAGGGTACAATAAGCAATCAAATCATATTAGGAAACAGTCAATAAAAATGGTAAGGACCCAAGCAACAAAGTCATGCAGTCATAAGTGGGAGGAGATGGGTTAAAGGAAGGATGGGAAGATTAATAGTAATAGTAATGCAGACTTAATAAATAGTTTGACAGTGTTGAAGGAATTATATTCTGGGCATGGGTGCAAGTAATCGAGACGAGTCAGTGACTTAGTGAACTTCAACTCTTCATTAAGAATCAGAAACAGAGAGCAAAACCCTTGGGCAGCCGTAGCCCTTTTATAGAGCTAGCTACTGACCTGTTAACCAATGACCTGTGTCCACATGCTTAACTTTTGGCCAATGAAAGATGTTACACTAATAGCCAATCAGGTTGCTCCATGAGGACCAATCCCAGTTCGCTATTCAAGGGCCAATCCAAAGTGTAGGATTTCAAGCCTGCTTAACATAATGTTAATAAGTTTATTAAATGGTTTTTTGTTAGTTCATAACAGAAGGAATTATTTGTTTAGCAGAGTGATGGCATTTGGGGAAAAAACTGTTCTTGTGTGTAGCTGTTCTGATTTGCAGTGCTCTATAGCATCGTTTTGAGGGTAGGTGATTCAATTCAAGCATGGGAGACACCAAGCAACATCTCATGAGACCTGATGAAGTTTCCCTCTGATGCTGTTGAAAGCCCTGTCTCAGCCCTCGCCTCCGCGCTTTTATTTTCTGCTATTTGGGGATTTAATACTACAGAGAAAGAAAGTGATCTTTCCAGGCGCTCTTGAAGAAACCGAAAATAGCTCCTGCTTTTGGGAAGGTGTCATTAGTATTAAAACTGGACAGCTCATATTTCCCCGTGAATGTGTCCTTCGCTGTGGGGAGATATTCTAAATTGGGGCTGAATTCTCAGTCCTTCCCGTCTGCCCTGAGAAATGCAGATGTGGCCAGCTCTCCACCAGCCCTATAACAAATAAAAATCTGCACTTCAAAGAGAGATCTGAGATGAACCTACAAGGAGAAATGAGCTTTTCCTGAATTCCTTTTAATACGGGGACACGTTTTGACTTTTTAGAAAAGGAGATTTTTAAATAATTCAACAGGACACACTTGAAAAAAAAAAGCGAGGACGGCTGTTTAAGGTAATTCAGAAAAGGAGGCTTGATTAAAAAACAGCGTGAATTGGATGGAACAATCCTATCAATGCCCTTAAGGGAGCCTATCTTCTATTATAATTGAGTTATTTGTTTACCCATATCTGTGGTTGTTTGATGATCGCTACCTCCAATTGTGACTTCTCAGGGATGAATAGACGCTCCTTGTCGAGTATTCAGAATCCAGCTGACAGGATAACAGAAAAACAAAAGGAAGAACTATCCTTTGCATATAAGGACTATCCTTTATGTTAGTTCACTCAGGGGGTAGCAATAACAATATCACTTAGACTTATATACGGCTCTCTCTCAATGTTTTACACTTTACAGCAGGGGTGTCCAACCTTGGCAACTTTAAGACTTGTGGACTTCAACTCCCAGCAAAGCTGGCTGAGGAATTCTGGGAGTTGAAGTCCACAAGTCTTAAAGTTGCCAAGGTTGGACACCCCTGCTTTACAGAGTCAGAATATGGCCTCCAACAACCTAAGATCTCATTTTACCAACCTCAGAAGGATGGAAGGTTGAGTCAACCTTAAGCTGGTGAGGATCAAACTGCTGACAGTCGACAGAGTTAGCCTGCAACACGGCATTCTAGCCACTGTGTCACCAGGGTTCATAAAGCTCAATGAGGTTATCTCTTTCAATTCAAGTGTCACGAAGACTGAATTCACATCCTGACCTATGCCACAAACCATGGTTTACAAATGACAATAGCTAGAGATCATGAGCCAAAACCAAATAGACCAGATTATGGCTTAGTGCAGAGCAGAGGTGGTATTCAGCAGGTTGTGACCAGTTCTGGAGAACCAGTAACAGAAATTTTGAGTAGTTTGGAGAACCGGCTAATACCAACTCTGACTGGCCCCGCCCCCATCTATTCTCCTCATCCCCTTGAGTCCCAGCTGATTGGCTGGGTCTCCTTTGGTTGCCCTGCATAGGAGAATGGAGCTGGAAAGCAGGTTAGTGGGGTGGGGAGGGAATGGGATTTTACAGTATCCTTCCCCTGCCACGCCCATCAAGAAATGCCCACCAAGCCATGCCCACATAACTGGTAGCAAAAATTGTTGAATCCTACCTCTGGTGCAGAGGTCTCCAACATGGCTTTTATATGCACCATGCATGTTTTATTTAGATGTAAGCTCCTTCCTCAACTCACTTCATACACCAATACTTTATTTATGTGTTGGATTTATATCCTGTTTCCATTCAGGAAATTAAGGTAGCAGACAGGGGACTTTCTCCTCCTGATTTTTTCCCACAACAACAACCTTGTGTGGTAAAGTGAGAAAGCTAATGAAGAACTAACCCAAAGTCACCTAGGGATCTTTTCTATGGCTACAAAAAATAGATCAGAGAAAGAACGATAAATTTAGGACAGTCACTCATCTCCCAGGATACTACAGATAATCTGCAACATATAACAATTTATTTAATCTCTGTTCAAAATTACAATGGCACTGAAAATAATTTAGGACCATGTTTCACACTTACAACCACTGCAGCGTGCCCACGGTCATATAATCAAAATTCAGATGCTTGTCAACCGACTCATATTTATGACGGTTGCAGTCTTCCAGGGTTGTGTGATCCCCTTTTGCCACCTTCTGACAAGCCAAGTCAATGGGGAAACCAAATTCACTTAACAGCCGTGTCACTAACTTAACAACAGTGGTGATTCACTAAACAACAGTGGCAAGAAAGGTCATAAAATGGGGCAAAACTCACTTAATGAATTTTCACCCAGCCACAGAAATTCTGGGCTCAATTGTGCTCACAAGTCCTGGACGAGAAATACCTGTATAGGTTTAGTCTGGCAAGACCCCATCAATTGGGTGTACACAGATGAAAAGCTGAACTTTGGCTGGATTGTTCTTGAGTTTTGTCTGATAGGTTGTCAAGACTGGCCTTCCAGCTCCTTTCTCAAGGATATTTTGCATCCCACTTTCTCTAGGTAGCATGGCCACTGGTGAGAAATGATAGGAGCAACAAGTGGACCAACTTTCTCTTATTTCCTCTTATTAATGACTCATTAAAAGGATGCAAATGTCCAGCTGTCTGCAAGGAGTATAAATCCTTCCATTCCCCCACCATCTGGTCATAGTTGAAGAAGCTCCTTGGATGAGAAGCAAAACGTCTTCAAAGAAAAACCAGAAAGTCCACTTGCCTCCTGAAAAAAGCACTTTGGGGACAAACATGAGCTGGAGGACTAACAATCTCCGTAGACATTCCTCTTATTTGTGCTTCAGGCTTTCCTTGCAAAAGAAAGACCATGGATGAAGAGATAGCCTCCTTTGAAAGACCATTGCCTGGTAGAGTCACAATTGAGCAAGTACATAGAATTGGGAAGAGTAAGTTTTATGACTGCTTTAGCTTCAGATCCCAACAACAGCAGCCTTTCTTGTTAAAAATTAATGAAGTTGTATATTGCAAGAAATTCAAATTACACCCACAGAGGTGTGAACTACCTCTGAGAGCATCAATTGGACCTCTGTTTGAAAAGAAGTGTGCACACATGTTATACGTGTGTTAATATTGTCTTGCAAATCAACCTGGGGCCTTTCTATCTCAGTATATCCAGAAAGTGATTTGCTTAGACCAGAAATATCTTAGACACAGAATGGTCTTGCTGGACATAAAGAGAACATACTTCATAAACCAAATTACACCAGGACCCTGTACAAATGTTGACATGATGTCAACTCCAAATATTTCCGTACCTTCCAGCATTAAAGCCGGACATGTGTTTTTTTTTTCCCTAGCTGACTGAAGAATTCAAGCAATATAATACAATAAACATGAATTTTCTCTCTTTGCAAGGAAGAGATTGGAATGAAAAAGCAATTACTTGCGTTTAGGCAGAGGAATAATCTCAACAATTGCAGAAGAGCTTTAACCTCATTGTCCTTGAAAGAAACAAGATACCCATATGGTATGTGCTTTAATATTGGTAATGTGATTTACCTGGACATGGCAGGGCTTCCAAGCTCTCCTGCTGTGAACATGGAACATGCATTATCTCTACTTTTGTTTGCATTTTATACATATATATATACATAAACACACACACACACACACATATATATATACATACATACATACACACACACACACACACACATACACATATGCATATATACACACAGAGAGAGAGACTGTTTCCCCTAAAATAAGATCCAACTGAAAAATAAGCCCTAGCAGATTTTTCATAATATAAGCCCTACCCAAAAATAAGCCGCAGTTAAAAGCATGCAATAATGCAAACAAAAGTATGCGCGCATGTGCATGCACGCACACACACACACACACACACACACACACACACACACACCGATACAAAATAAGTCTTTTCCTGGTTGATATTGTAATGTATATTCGAAATCACAAATTTGACTGGTTTTATTGTTATATTATTCTTTGCATATCCTATATTAGGTTTTAATATAAACATTAACATTTCATGCAT
Organism: Notechis scutatus; assembly: GCF_049901735.1. NCBI lineage: Eukaryota > Metazoa > Chordata > Lepidosauria > Squamata > Elapidae > Notechis > Notechis scutatus. The sequence goes on from NC_142020.1 coordinate 6,549,169, forward strand.
GGAGGAGCTGAAAACTTCCTTTAAAGACACACCAACCTCTGCCCCTCTAGAGCAATTTCCCAATCTTGTTGACTTCAAGATGCAATGGATTTCAAGTCCCAGCATTCCCTACTCGGTATGTCCCAGAATTCCCCACTACAGATTTCAAGTCTCAAAATTCCTACTTGCTAGAAGTTATGGCTGCTTCTTTGACAAAGTGTTTGTCCAGCAGAGTAATTCTGGGACTTTCTGAAAGAGCCCCTGATTTCTTTTAAAAAAAATTAGTTTATACAATAAAATACAAAAAAATAAAAAATAAAAATAAGAAAAAATAGGAAAAAGGGAAGGGAATAATGTAGAAAAGAGGGGGCGAAAGAAAAAAAATGTTGACTTCTGATTCCCTTTGGTACAATAGGATAATAAAATCAAGCATCAACTTTTCACTTTTACATAATAGTATAAACCAGCCATTTCTATAACAACAAACTTATCTAATCAGTAAAGCCCCAAATCAAACTTTCATTTTTTCCCCCACCTCAAGCATAAAGTCCACATATGGTTTCCAAGTAGAAACAAAAATAATTGTATTTGTTTTCTTTAATCGAAACAGTCAATTTAGTCCTCTCTGCTAACTCCATCAACTTTTGCAACCATTCATCCATTCTGGGAATCCAGCCCTTGTTTCCTGACTTCCAGTGTGCTTTTGAATTTCTTTCTAATTTCTTTGAATGGATCTCTTTGAGCTTATGCTGATGTTGGAAAGCACCAATATGAAACTGATGTTGTGATTAAAAAAATCTGCCTGGCTCTCAGAGTCTATGCGGAAAAGTCCATTGGAATGTGGAATTTTTCCCAGCCCGTGGAAGCCACTTCAGAATACAGAATAACAGAGTTGGAATGGACCTTGGAGGTCTTCTAGTCCAACCTTTTCAGACAAATGGATCTTAGGGGGTGTGCCCGCATTCTTAGCATTAAGAGACGATGATGTATCTTTTTCACCAGGTCTTTGACTGTGAAATTATTTTAGAATTTAATTCTGAATTGTGTTTTTCACTTTGGGGAATGGTGCGGTGGCCCAGAGGTGGAGCTCTCACCTCACAATCAGGAGGCTGTGAGTTCGATCCTAGGTAGAGGCAGATATTTCTTTCTCCGGGTACACTGAGAATATATCTGTCGAACAAAACTCCTCATTGGACACAGGAAGGGCATCCAGCCATTAAAACACTCTGCCAGCTCCATTCGGTTGCCCAGACTCCAACCCGTAAGGGATTATGGGATTGTTAAATGATGATGATGTGTTTTTCACTTTGGGGATTCCCCCCCCATTAAAAATGTACTAGCTGCCTTGAATATTTCATAAAGTAATCTCAGTCATGCAACTGTCAAGCTTCAGCAAACTATATAGGGGAGGCATCTTAATAAAGCTGGCATAAGATGTAAGAAATGCTCTTCCAGTGGATTGCACAAGTTTTACAAATCCCATTTTATCCTAGTCTATTGTGCAAACCCAGGCAGTATGGCTAATCGATAGCGTGTCACATGACTCCAAAAACTTGGGTTGAATCAAAAGGGATTCATTTAACTCTTGATAAATGGATTGCAGGTTCACAGGATCAATTTCCCAGAGTTGAGTTGCTGGATCAAAAATCTTTTCAAGTTAGCTTTCAACAGATCCAAGATTGAAGGCTTTAGCATTTCAAGTCCTGGGTTCAAAGAGATTAAATTTCTAATTTTCAGATGATCCTGGATAAATTATGCCTGTAACAGTGCAGCTGGGGTATATAATAGTGAGAGAGCAATACAAAGTGCTAAGTATAAAAAATAAATTAATATCCACTATAAAGAGTCAATACCAATTACACCATGTGCAGGCTGCTACATAAAAGATGGGGAAATAAATATATATTGACCCTTTCCTTCTCCAGACTGAATTAGATAAAGTAAAGGAGTTAAAAGTCTGTGGAGATTCTCAGTTATCCAGGTCATGGTTGTCCCAAAGATGCTTTTTCAGGAGGCAACTGGACTTTCTTGTTTTTTTTTCTTTTGAAGACGTTTCGCTTCTCATCCAAGAAGCTTCTTCATCTTTGTCAGGATGGTGGGGAATGGAAGGATTTATATTCCTTGCAGACAGCTGGTCATTTGCATCCTTTTGGAGGGTCGTTGAGGCCACTTGGAGGTTTATCTGGGTCCTCAGGATCACCTGAGTAGTGCAAATGATTCCCGTAGTCTGCAGTTTTTCCTCTGGAAATCCATTCCTATTCATACACCGTTCAAAGGGTGTCCATCCCAAATTGTATAGCTAAGAGTCTGTAGAAATTCTCAGTCATCCAGGTCATAGTTGTCCCCAAGATTCTTTTTCAAGAGGCAGCTGGACTTTCTTGTTTTTAATTTTGAAGATGTTTCGCTTTTTTCATCCAAGAAGCTTCTTCAGCTCTGACAGTTCTGAGGACACAGATAAACCTCCAAGTGCTTCAATGGCCCTCTAAAAGGATGCAAATGACCAGTTGTCTGCAAGGAATATCAATCCTTCCATCTTCCACCATCCAGTCAGAGCTGAAGAAGCTTCTTGGATGAGAAGTGAAATGTCTTCAAAAGAAAAAAACAAGGAAGTCCAGTTGCCTCCTGAAAAAAAAAGCACCTTTGGGATAAAGGACTGAAACATTTCTGGTTCTTTTCCCTTCTACAACAATGCGTAGAATTATCAATAGGAAATTAACAACCTCATGTAATAGTCAGAAGCCATGCCTTTCGAACTTGCCAATGTGAAGATGATTGGACTTCTACAAGTTGAAGTCCACATATCTTAAAGTTGGAAATACATTGGTCTAAAGCGGCATTTCTTAACCATGGCAACTTGAAGATGTAGGGACTTGTGGCTGGGGATAGGCAGAGTCTATATCATAGTGGCCTCAATGGGAAAAATCTTAATCAAATAAACACAATTTCCAAGATGTCAGATTCTGTTTTCCTCCTTTACTATCTTGAACGGTGCTTGAAGGATGGAAGAATGCAGTAGCCACCACGACTTTTAAAATGATATTTTAAAATGAAAATAGGCAGATTTACAGTGTGGAATGCAATTTCATTACCTTAAGTCCAAGACCCCATTCTATTTAAAAGTATAACAATGGGTGGATGGTCAAAACAGGACATGTTGTTTCTTATTGCAAGCAAAAATGTTTTTTATCTATTTATTTCTGGCTACAGGACTGAACAAAGGTTGAAAGTCAGCAAATAACATCAACAATGTTTTAGAAGCAGAATCTAAAACTTGCCTATTCTGCACCTTTCATAGAAAATCCTACTATTTAACTCTCAAAGGGCAGCATATTTAGGCAGGATATTTCATTTGTTTCCCCCAAGGTCAAGCCAAATGATTAAAACAACAACAACAACCTGCCATTCTTCCAACAGAGGCTGTTATTTGTCATGCCACAAATTGAAAACCAAAGCCTCTGTGGGTAAAGCTTTGTTTTGATTTAGATCAGAGGTGGCATTCAGCAGGTTCTGACCAGTTCTGGAGAACCGGTAGCGGAAATTTTGAGTAGTCCAGAAATATTTCACAAGAAGAGTTCTCCACTCCTCTACTCGTAGCAGAATACCTTATGCCACCAGACTTGAAATTCTAGACCTGGAAAACCCAGAACTACGCCGCCTTCGGTCCAATCTAAGTATAGTATATAAAATCATACATTGCAATGTCCTACTTGTCAATGAATACTTCAGCTTCAACCATAACAACACAAGAGCACACAATAGATACAAACTCAAGGTTAACCGCACCAAACTTCATTGCAGGAAATACGACTTCAGCAACAGAGTGGTCAATGTCTGGAATACTCTACCTGACTCTGGTTTTTTCCCCAAACCCCAAAAAATTTAACCTTAGACTGTCTACTATTGACCTCACCACTTTCCTAAGAGGTTTGTAGGGGGCGTGCATAAGCACACCAACATGCCTACCGTCCTTGTCCTTTTGTTTCTTTTATATTTTTTTATTTTTCTTATATATATCCATGTATTCATAACTGTGCTTTTACTTATACCTATTATCTTGTAAGCAATTGACAAATAAAAATAAATAAACAATAAATAAATAAATATTCTTCGCCTCCTGAGTTCCAGCTGATCGGCTGGGTCTTCTTTTGTTGCCCTGCACAGGAGAACGGAGTTGGAAAGCAGGTTAGTGGGGTGGGGGAGGGAATGGGGATTTTGCAGTAACTTCCCCCTGCCATGCCCCCCAAGCCACGCCCACAGAACCAGTAGGAATCTCACCACTAATTTAGATGGTTAGACCCATTGTGGCTACACGGGTGTCCACAATCCCAAAATTGTGGCTCCAACCTCCCCCCCCCCTGCCAGTTTCCTTCTTTGACAGTGCTAAGATCACCTTTAAAATTTATTTATTTATTTATTTATTAGAATGTTGTCAAACAAAAACGAGAACAAGAATAAGAGTAAAAATACAATGACATGGACAATATGCACATTAGTGCACTTATGCACGCCCCTTCTACTAACCCACTTAAGCATCATGTAAGGTCCACGGAAGTTAATATGTGACTGAAACTGTGAAAATTTGTAGCTAAAACAACTGAAGCTTCGAACTATTTACATTGAGTTTAAAGCAGTTGTTTGCATGCGTATTATTGAGATTAAAACAGAAAAAGTCATTTGCGGGTAAACTATTACTACGTATAATTCTTTACACAATACCTAGGTCTGACTGCAAGTGATGCAGTTCTAAGTTATCCAAATGAAGAATTTCAAGTCTAGTGACATAGGGAATACTATTGTGCCCCGAAGAAGGCAAGGCTTTTCTTGTGAAATACTTCTGAACCGGCTCCATTGTGCTGATGTCAAATATACTGTATAGTGGGGATTCCAAACAGTTGAACAATACCCTAAGATTGGTCTAGCATAAGTTTCATAAGCTCTAATTAGCAATACAATATTTCCAGGGGGGAAAAAACTGCGCAAAATTAAATTTACAACTCTTAATGCTTTTTTTTTAGCAATGCTGTTAACAGTGAACTTTGGAGAGTATAGGTCATCAGAGATATTGTAGAGAAATGTGCTTCTCTCTCTGAATACAGCAACCAGCAACTTTTGGCACCCTACTTTGTTCTGCCTTAGTCCATTCTTATCTTTATTTATTGGATTCTTGACCTCTTCCCCAATCGTAGTGGAGGGGAAGCTTTGATGAGTGCTATCCACCCCAACCAAGGAACCCAAACGCATTGTTTTCCATTTGTTCTTTTTGCAGTGCAGTGTTCATCAAAACCGACAACAGCCATTGTTAGAAATATTGAGAAAGTGCAAGCACTACAATGTCCCCCCTCCCTCTCGCCAGTTTTGTGACATTTCACAGAAAGATGTGTGGTCAATATTTCACGTAGTTCATTTTTCACCACAGAAGTAATAGCAGTTCCCATTAACATCTTGACCTTTCCGGTAGAAGACTTTACTAGGAAGTTTGAAAGGTTCATTTGACTTTCTTTCTTTCTTTCTTTCTTTCTTTCTTTCTTTCTTTCTTTCTTTCTTTCTTTCTTTCTTTCTTTCTTTCTTTCTTTCTTTTTCTTTTTCTTTCCTTTCTTTTTTCTTTCTTTTTCTTTTCTCTTTTTCTTTTTCTTTTCTCTTTCCCTTTATCTTCTTTTTTTCTTTTCTCTTTCTCTCTTTCTTTATGTCTTTCTCTCTTTCTTTCCTCTTTCTTTCTTTTTCTTTTTTCTTTTTTTCTCTTCTTTCTTTCTTTCCTCTTTCTTTCCTCTTTCTTTTTCTTTTCTTTCTTTTTTCTTTTTCTTTTTCCCTTTCTCATCTTTCTTTCTTTTTCTTTTCTCTTTCTCTTCTTTCTTTTTCTGTCTTTCTCTCTGTCTTTCTCTTTCTTTCTCTTTTTCTTTTTCTTTTTTCCTCTTTCTTTCTTTCTTTCTTTCTTTTTTTTTCTTGCTTTTTCTTTTTCTTTTTCCCTTTCTCATCTTTCTTTCTTTTTCTTTTCTCTTTCTCTTCTTTCTTTCTTTTTTCTGTCTTTCTCTCTTTCTTTTTCTTTTTCTCTTTCTTTTTCTTTTTCTCTTCTTTCTTTCCTCTTTCTTTCTTTTTCTTTCTTTTTCTTTCTTTCTTTCTTTCTTTCTTTCTTTCTTTCTTTCTTTCTTTCTTTCTTTCTTTCTTTCTTTCTGTCTGTCTGTCTGTCTGTCTTTCTGTCTTTCTGTCTTTCTGTCTTTCTGTCTTTCTCCCTCCCTCTTACAGTTAGATTTAGAGAAGTAGCAAAATGGAAGTCTCTCCGGAAAGGGTGGAAGCCATCTCACCTCACGTCTTTTGTTGAACATGAAATGATGCATCATAATTAATAGTGCTGCGCCAACATCTGCCCTGCAATTTCTCACCTGAGCTGTATTCTGATCTTATTCTCGGGATGCTGGAGAATTTCTTTAGACTGTCTCTTAGTAGGGGTCTTTTTGCTTGATTATTTGACAATTGGCAGAAGGTGTTGTTGCTAATCATATGCTTTCTGTTTGAAGCTTCTGTAGCTGCTTGTGTCCCCCAGTATGAAAAAGCTCAATGGGAGAAGATTTCTCTTAATGATGGACAGATGGCTTGTCTGCTCTGAAGCTTCCCTTCTAGAGATTTAACAGGAGCCAGCCTCCCCCTAAAATGTCCCTGGTAAATAAGAACATCTGGATTGCACATTATTTTGAGAGGCTGGGCATTGGCCAGAATGAGCTTGGTATTGGGATGTTAATATCATTCCTATGTACCCAGATATTATAATTGTGTGTATCCGTCCAAACTTATACAGACACATTCCTAATTCTTCATTGCGCAGAAGAGGGTTGTTGTATTTCCAACATCAATTAAAAATATTGCTGACCAAGAATTTTTTCCTCTGGGCTGTCCTTTGAAGCAAATATTCATTAGATTTTATTGTTCATAACTGGTTTGGGGTATGCTCCTAGGGCCATTTCTTATCGGGGTTTGTTTTGTTTTCTTTAAATACTGCAAAAGTTATAACCGTTTGCTTCCTATATGAATGGCTGGGATGAGAATTTATTACAGGACCTCAGGGAAATGTTGTAATATCTATTTTAAAAAAAGTTACCATTAATTTCATGGAATTAGAACATCGATTTAATTTGCCCTCCTTTAATTGATGTTAGGTAGCTGGGGAACTGATAACCTCACTTTGCAAATGTGTTTAATCACTTTTTGCTGCGAAAAATCCCTCATGCTACCCCCACCTACATAATGCATACATGCATCAGGCAGAGACCTCACATAAGAGACACAAATCCTGACTAGTTTGTATCTAGGAAAATAATTTCTGTTTATATAAATTATACACACAGAGAGGCATACATCTACATACATACAATGTGTGTGTGTGTGTGTTTGTGTATATTAAAATATATAAATAGGAAAAGGACTGGATTCCCTTCATCACTTCTATCAATTTATTAAGCAGTGTTTTTTCCTTCCAAGCTGAAAGGAATTTAGAACTGACCTTGACTCAATAAGCAAGAAAAGAAAGAAAAAAAAAGAAGGAAGGAGGGAAGGAAGGAAGGAAGGAAGGAAGGAAGGAAGGATCCTTCCTTTCCTCCTTCGCTATCTGTCCAAGTTTGTCTTGGTCCCATATTACTTTTTTTGTTTAATGTAGTATGGGACAAAGAGAAATAGGTGGGAGGCATGGGTGGAGGAAGGAAAGGAAAGGAAGAGTGCAAAAAGAGAGAGAAAGGAAGGAAAAGAGGGAGGGGAGGGAAGGAAAGAAAAGGGAGTTGGAAGGGACCTTCTAGGGCATCTAATCCTACCCCCTACACCTTTCAGGAAACCCTACACCTGTCAGCATTCCAACTGAACTCTTCATGCGATTCAAAACTCCCAGACAAAATCCGTCAAAGTAAGAATTTATTAGAGAAGTCATGTTGGTACATCTGGGGAAGCCCCAAATCCGAATTCCTGCGTTTTCCCCCTTCCACACTAAAACTCACACCCTGCCCCAATTTATGACTCCCCAGTCACATTTGCCAATCCACCTCAGTTCTGAACTCCCGCCAATTCCAGTCACTCCCCTCCAAGCTCCAGCAACTTGTCCTTGATCTCTGGCGAAAGAGTGTTGCTGTGGCTGTACTCCCTTCACTGTGCTCCCATTCCCACAGCTTGCCCGTCCCCCACTGTGGCAGCCCTGAATCTGAATCAAGATGGATCCAGGGCCGACAGATCTGCCTCCCCTCAAGCGATGATAATGTCCTGAAATGAGACAAATGACACCATTTCTGACAGATGGCAGTCCAATCTCTACTTGAAAGCCTCCAGTGATGAAGCTCCCACAATATTCGAAGGCAACTTCTGTTCCATGGGTTGATTGTTCTCACTGTCAGAAAGTTTCTTCCTGTTTTCAGGTTGAATCTCTCCTTGATCAGTTTCCATCCATTATTCCTTGTCTGGCCTTCAGGGGCTTTGGAGAATAGCTTGTCCCCTTTCCTCCTCTCTGTGGCAGCCCCTCAAATATTGGAAGACTGCTATCCTGTCTCCCCTGGTCCTTCTCTTCACTAGATTAGACTAGCCAGGCCCAGTTCCTGGAACTATTCATCGTATGTTTTAGCCTCCAGTCCCCTAATCATCTGGGTTGCTCTTCTCTGCACTTTTTCTAGAGTCTCAACATCATTTTTATAGTGGGGTGACCAAAACTGGATGCAGTATTCTAGGTGTGGTCTTACTAAGGCTTTATAGAGTGGTATTAGTACCTCCCTTGATCTTGGATGGAATAAGGTTCCTTGAGTTTTTGACTAAGAATTTATATCTATATCTACATCATCTGTATCAACATCATTCTTTTGATGAAGATTATTTTAAATATAGGGTTGAATTTTCCCCAGGGAAAAAACAGACTAGGAAAGCCAACTAAACTTGAATAAATAAGTGAAAAGGAAATCACACTGGCCACACAGTCTTTTTACTTAATCAGAAAGAACACGGATTTATTTCTTTATGTAATCGTGTTTCCACCAGAGTTTCATAGAATTTTCTCCCAGGATTGCAGTTTGGTAATCAAATATATTCCACTGGCAACTTGGATATGAAATTTAAAAGCAACAAACAAGTAGCACAATGGACATATGTCAAATCTCATTTACAAAATGGCTGTGCACTTGATTCAAGAAACAAAATGCCATCATCACAGAGGGAAGTATATTGTTTTCACAAGTTTATTAAAGTAAAGGATGTATACATTGAATCTTGCTTAGTCTGTGGCTATCAATGATTTAATTGTCAATAAAAAAATGGGCTTCATAATTGAAAGAGTCTCCAAATTGCTATGATATGCATAACAAAAATGGAATGGATTGTCCAAATTGATGGAGCTATATTAATGAGCATTAAGTTCACATAAAATCTGCATGACCGTAAATCATCTGCCAGGCTGGCATTTCATAAGCTAGTATCCTGCTTTTAATTAAATCATTGACATCATCTGACAGTCTACAGAACTGCCGATAGGATCAATGCTTGTTATTTATTTATTTGATTGATTGATTAAACTTATATGTATGCCCATATACCCATATACCATATACTCACCTTGCTTAAGGTATCTCTAAGTGGCTTACAATCACTCATTAAAGGCTGCCCATATAAAGCATTAAAACTTTAAAACAATAAAGACATTACATTTAAATTAAAAAATAAAATTGACCAAGATAGAGAGGAAGGGAGGAGGTGGGAGGGGGTTTTATCTATTGGTAGTCCTTGACCTATGGCCACAATTGAGCCAAAAATTTCTGTTGCTAAGTGAGACAGTTGGTAAGTACATTTTGCCCCATTTTACAACCTTTAACAGATAACAGATAATCAGAGTTGGAAGGGGTCTTGTAGGTCATCTAGTCCAACCCTTTACCCAAGCAGGAGACCCCACACCATTTCTGACAGATGGCAATCCAGTCTCTTCTTGAAAGCCTCCAGTGATGAAGCTCCCACAACTTCTGAAGGCAACTTCTGTTCCATGGGTTGATTGTTCTCACTGTCAGAAAATGTCTCCTTATTTCCAGGTTGAATCTCTCCTTGTTCAGTTTCCATCCATTATTCTTTGTCTGGCCTTTGGGTGCTTTGGAAGATAGCTTGACCCCTTCCTTCTCTGTCAGCCCCTCAAATATTGGAAGACTGCTACCATGTCTCCTATGGTTCTTCTCTTCACTAGACTAGCCAGGCCCTGTTCCTGCAACCGTTCATCGTATGTTTTAGCCTCCAATCCCCTCATCATCCTGGTTGCTCTTCTCTGTACTTTTTCTAGAGTCTCAACATCTCTTTTTTATAGTGTGGTGACCAAAATTGGATGCAGTACTCTAGGTGTGGTCTTACTAAGGATGTATAGAGTGTTATTAGTGCGTCCCTTGATCTTGATTGTATCCCTCTGTTAATACAACTTAGGATTGCATTAACTTTTTTGGCTGATGCTGCACACTGCTGGCTCATATTTAATTGGTTGTCCACTAAGACTCCAAGATCCCTCTCACAATTACTGCTATTGAACCTGGTTTCACCCAGTCTATATGGGTACTTTTGGTTTTTCTTGCCTAAGTGTAGAACTTTACTTTTCTCTACACCGCATTTCATTTTGTTAAATATTTACCTGTCTTGCCACAGTTATTAAGTGAATTACTGTGGCTCTTAAGTTAGTAACATGGCTGTTCAGTGGGTCTGGATTCCCCAACGATTTTGCAAAAGGTTGTAAAAGAAGGTTATATGACCCCGGGACACTGCAACCATCATAAATATGAGTCAGTTGCCAGGTGTTTGAATTTTCAATTATGTGACCACAGAGACACTGCAATGGTCCTCAATGTGAAAAATGGTCATAAGTCACTTTTGTTCACTGCCATTGTAACTTCACATGGTCGCTAAATGAACTATTGTAAGTCCATTAATCACCTCCAGAATGACATGACCCCATTGGGCCCCAGGTTACTTGGCAGAGCCAGATCTTTGGACCTTTTCAGAAGGCTAAGATGGCAGGACAGATCTCACCTCTTGAGGGCACGATGTTCCAGAGGGTGGGAGCCACGGCAGAAAAGGCTCTAGACCCCACCAGCCAAAATTCCTTGACCAATGGAGTCTGCATTGGGTCCCTTCTGCCAGCGCAGGTGAGCTGGGCTGATCCCATCTTGGTGAGATAGTTCCTCAGATAACCTGGATCCATGCCATAATGTAAAAACCTGTTTATAGTGGGGTGCTTTTGGACAAATGTAGGGTATAGCCGTGGTGGCGCAGTGGTGTACTGCAGGCTACTTCTGCTGACTGCCGGCTGCCTGCAATTTGGCAGTTTGAATCCCACCAGGCTCAAGGTTGACTCAGCCTTCCATCCTTCCGAGGTGGGTCATATGAGGAGCCAGATTGTTGGGGGAAAGATGCTGACTCCGTAAACCACTTAGAGAGGGCTATAAAGCACTGTGAAGTGGTATATAAGTCTGTGCTATTGGTATAGGATTGGGTCAGGGGTGGGATGCAAATATTTTTACTATAAGTTCTGTGGGCATGGCCATATGATTGGGTGGGCGTGGCCTCTTTTTTTGCAGCATCCCCCACACTCCATTTTTTTGCCTCCTGGGCCTCGGGGAAGCCTCCTGCGAGGCTGTTTTTGCTCCCAGGAGGCTTCCCTGAGGTCCAGGAGACCAAAAACAGAGTGCGGGCGAAGCAGTAAGACAGCGAGGGGGATCCCGGCACAGCTGATTGTCAGAACAGCTGATCATCAGGAGGGGGAAAAGAACCGGTTTGGTCAAACCAGTAGCTGTTTTTTTACTACCAGTTTGATCGAACAGTAACATTTTTTACTACTGTTCACTCAAACCGGGCCAAACCGGTAGAATATCACCACTGGATTGGGTGCTATCAGGGGTGGGATTCAAAAATTTTAACAACCAGTTCTGTGGGCATGGCTTAGGTGGTGGGTGTGGCTTGGTGGTCATGTGACTGGCTGGGTGTGGCCAATTCAATATCACTCACATCGAGGCACGCATCTCCTTGCCTGGCCTCTCATGACTGTGGGGATGCTGCAACAGTCGTAAGTGTGAAAAATGGTCATAAGTCACTTTTTTCAGTGCCATTGTAACTTCAAACGGTCACTCCACACAAGTACCAGCAAAGGAAGGGAAAAAAATCTCCAGAGAAGTTCCTGAGACAGGAAGTCTAGTCCTGCCAAGAATGTAATAAAGGTTAATGGAGAGGCAGTTTCTATAAGCAACACCAGAATGTTTCCTTCCTGCCTTCCTTACAGGATTAGCCCAGTAATTTCTTCTAACAACCGGTTCTCCGAATTGCTTAGAATGTTAACATCCGGTTCTAGCGAATAGGTGCGAACCTGTAGAATTCCACTCCTGTGTGCTATGAGTGACCCTGTGCCATCACTACAACTGTGGGGATTATGTATTTGTTTGTTGGTTTGTTGGTTTATCTATTACCTTTTAAAACCACCTATCTTTCTCACAGGGACACTGAGTGATGTACAAAGAATTGGGATTCCTGGTGAGATGGTGAGTAAGTCTTCTTTTCTCACCTTTTACATCCAACACATCCATCTTCATCTGTTGACCTAAACTGGGGATCTCCAAACTTGGCAACTTTAAGATTTATGCACTTCAACTCCCAGAATTCCTCAGCTGAGGAATGTTCGGCTGAGGAATTCTGGAAGTTGAAGTCAAGGAGTCTTAAAGTTGCCAAGTTTGGAGACTCCTGACCTAAACAATGGAAAGCTCAGAACAGGAAATGAGACTCAGTTAAGGACATGGTGGGAACAAAGCCTAGGCATATCTTGATTAAATTGCAAAGCCAAACAGGGTAGAAAAAAGGTAAGTATAATTGTATTCTATTATGCAAATATTTTGCTGCCTTACCCTCACTCTTAACTTTAAAAAAATGCTAAAATATTTCTTACATCTCTTGAGTTTTCAGCTTCTCCTTATGGGGCCTAATTTTTCACAAAGATACATACAGTCCTGACATCTTAATACTTCTGGAATATATATATTTTCTCTTCAAAAGAATGAATGAATAGGCATTGATTAAAGGAACCGTTCTAAAGTTCTTGTCTACCCATCTTAAAACCATATTCAAAGCAGAAAAAAACTGCACGACATTCAGAAATGAGCCATACAACTATCAACAGAGATTGAACTATGTGTCACTGAAGAATTCTGGTTAATTAACTGTGTTCCACTTCCAAATTCCCACAATAAGAAATGTGATCAGCTGCAGTGCTCATATTCCAAACATGTATAACATAAGGTAACAGTAGGTTTACTGACCATTCAATGTTACAATGGTGCTGAAAATGATGATTTATGGCCGCTTCTCACACTTATGACCGTTGTGGCATCCTCATGGTCACATGATCAAAATTTGGACCATTGGCTACTGGCATGTACTTATGACAGTTGCATTGTCCTGGGGTCACGTGATCACCATTTGCAACCTTCTGACAAGCAAAGTCAATGGAGAACCCAGGTTCATTTAACAACCATGGTAGTAATTTAACAACTGCAGCAAGAAACTTAACAACCATGGCAAGACAGTTTGTAAAAACTCACTTAGCAACTGTCTTGCTCAGCAATGGAAATTTTGGGCTCAATTGTGGTCATAAGTTGAGGACTAGCTGTAGTAAATTTTTAACATCCGAGCAGGAAGCCTTCTTGAAGGGGCTACTATAGAGACCATTATTTCTGAGGTTGTAAAAAAGGATACAGATACAGCTTAACAGAGTTGGAAGAGACCTTGTAGTTCATCTAGTCCAGCCCCCTGCTCAAGGTCATGCCCGTCGGAGTCTGAATCCGAGGAGGAAGCCGGACAGCTGACAGAGAGTGGGAGTGTGGCTCTGTTGGCTGTGGAGGAGGCTGGGGAAGGGCAAAGTCCAACTGGGCAGAGCGGAGAGACGTAGAACAAGGGAGTGGGAGGAGTTCAGAGGAAGACCCAGGCCCACCCCCTCTTCATTCTGGGGCACGCAGGGAGGAATGGAGAAGAGAGCAACGTGGGTTGCATGGCTTACAGGGGAGGAAAGGGCCCTGATTCCCTTCATTAGCTGCACCTGGGAAGTTGATAAGAAAGGCAGGCTGCATGCGGCAAGCTATTGGGAGCAAACGTGACTTTATCTTGTATCATTATGGCTTATCTGTGTTCCTGGTGTCTTCCCAACTTTGTGAGTTTTGTCATGCCTTCAAGTCTGAAATTCTTGCTCCTGCCCTGCCAAACTAATTACTTCAGTTTGGCTTGTTTGGACTTTAAGTTACAGTTTGTGTTGCTCATGTGTTGGACTTAATTTTCTGCAGTCAAAGACTGTTCCTGGAAGAGTTTTTCTCCAGACAGAAGGTAACCTGGACATTGGAGACAAAGTTTGAGATAATAAAGGGACTTTTATTGCTTATCTGACTGTGTTGCATTTATGCCATGCCCTGGGTCATCACACCAAGCAGGAGACCCTACATGATGTTTCACAGATGGCAGTCCAGTCTCTTCTTGAAAGCTTCCAGTTATGAAGTTCCCAAAACTTCCAAAGGCAACTTCTGTTCCATGGGTTGATTGCTCTCACTGTCAGAAAATTTCTCCTTATTTCCAGGCTGAATCTCTCTTTGACCAGTTTCCATCCATTGTTCCTTGTCTGACCTTCAGGTGCTTTGGAAAATAGCTTGAACCTCCTCCTCCTCTTTGTGGCAGCCCCTCAAATATTGAAAGACTGCTCTCATGTCTCCCCTGGTCCTTCTCTTCACTAGACTAGCCATGCTCAGTTCCTGTAACCATTCTTCATAAATGTTGCTATCCTCATCAGATCATGCAGCCCAGTAGGACTGATTTGGGGGGATGAAATTAGTTTGGATCTGGAAGGTATATAAAATGTTAATGTTGGAAGTTAGTGGGAAATTTATTCACCAACATGGACCAATGCTAAAAAGTTCCATGAAGGTGGAAGAAAAGGTGTAAAGGTATTGGAGGCTACAGGTGCAATGTCAGTGTTGTCCATCTATGACTTCACAGGTCTATTCTAATGAAATTATGTGGTGTTAGGCAGTAGAAGCACACAAGCCAGCCCCAAATCTGAATGGAATCATTAGTACTGTTTGACAACTCAATTTGACTTAAGTTGTCAAATTCAGTAATTGAACCCCCTAACTGATTTGATTGGAGCTGTTCATTCAGTTTGGAAAAAGCCACTTTTGTGCATGGCCAAGTATGCAGTCAATCATCCCATCAATGCAAAAGCACCCAGTTCATCAAAACATTGTATTGATTCGGTGATACAATTGGAAGAGATAATTTACTGAATCACATTCAAATTGAACGTTTGGATCGAAGTTTTGTCCGTTCCTATCACCCGTTGCCTCTAACTTCCCACTCACTTGGCCAAGATGATGCAGGCATGCTTGTGTTTTTTCAGGATAGACAACTAGATACAGCAATTTCTGTTGAAGTGGGAATCTTGTGCTTAAAGCGGACAAATTACTCTGTTATAGCAGCTCCTACCCACTAGTAGCCGGCTTGTTCCAGAATATAATAGAATAGAATAGGATATTAGAAAGAAGAAGAGAATAGAATAGAATATTGGAATAAAGAATAAAATAGAATAGAATAGAACGGAATATTAGAAAGAAGAAGAGAAGAGAATATGGGAATGAAGAAGAGAAGAGAAAAGGATATTGGAATAAAGAATAGAACAGAATACAATGGAATGGAATGGAATAGAATAGAATGGAACATTGGAATGAAGAATAGAAAGAAGAAAAGAAAAGAGAAGAGAATATTGGAATAAAGAATAAAATAGAATAGAATGGAATGGAATAGAATATTGGAATGAAGAATAGAATAGAATAAAATAGAATAGAATAGAATAGAATAGAATAGAATAGAATAGAATAGAATAGATAATAATTTTATTGTCACTTTGAATGTACGCTAATCGGTATACATTAAAATGAAATTTTGTTGCATACAGCTCTCAAAGGGTCACCACCTCCAATATACATTCCCAACTGCAGTTTCCAAGTCTTCAAATCACTCCTGAGTTGTTTGCACTAGAGCAGGGGTGTCCAACTCACATCGTCACGGCAGCGTCACGTGACGTATCATGACTTTTTTCCCCCTTCGCTAAACTGAGCATGGGCGGGGCCAGCATGTGACACCTCCAGCCCATGAGCCAGGAGTTTGACGCCCCTGCACAAGAGCAATCTACTTGAGCAGTAATGCCAAGTGTTCCCAGAGCACAAGGATTTCCTGCTTTTTTAAAAAAAGTAAGATGAAGCAATTGAAGACAAAAGTCTTCTGGCCATGCTCTTCACTTACTGATTAAGCAGGCATCATCAATCCAGATGGACCTCCAACCCAACTCAAGGACTTCCTTTGGGGAGAGCGGAAGGAGTGACTTTATCCTAAGAGCAGAATAAGCCAGAAGCTGAAAAGAGCCGAAACATTTTGTTTCACACTTTATATAATACAGTATATGGAGTAGTTGCCCCTGTGATTTTGGAGAGACAGAAACTACAGGACTTCTTCTTTGTTGATCCTTTTATGGAGACATCTGAACCGTAGAATCATAGCAAGGGACTTCGGAGGTCGCCTTCTCCAGTCTGGAGCTACTTCTGAGTAGTTTCATTGTGCCTCACCTATAGTCTAGGGAGAATCTTGCCAAACTAAAGCAACCATTTGCATCATTAAAGATACCCTCTGAGAATTCCTAGGGAGGAACCTTCTTAACTATCTTCCTCCTGGACTAGCTATCTAATCTTTTGCCCTTTGGAATGCAATCCTTCCCTCTTGGGAATCCAGACTTCATTCCACCCCAGCAGCAGTGGTGAAGGGGTCAGACTAGAGATTAGGGAGACCTAGGCTCCAGGCCATCTTTAGCTCTTTGTATGCCTCTAAGCCAATCAATCTTTCGCAGCACAATCTATCTCTGATATGGCTGGGGTGTGGGAATGGTGGGGGAAGTCTAGCATCCTATGACATAGAAGAAGAAAGATGGAATACAAAATCTAGCAAATGAACTCTTCTCATGCATGTTCTAATTGATGGCTGTCCCTGAAATTCAAAGGTTGCATTACTCTTGCCTGGAAGAAATTATTGTCAACGTACACATTTAAGAAGAAGCATGCATATCCCCACCCTTCTACAGTATTTTGCAGAATAGTTGTCAGTTGTGTCGGTTTTTAAAAAGCAAGTGTCGCTGCATTAAAATGATGATTAGAAGTGAAACACTTCTAATCATCATTTTAATGCAGTGACACTTGCTTTTGACATTTCTAAAAGCATGCTTCTTCTTAAATTTGACCTACTGCTTCAGAACAAGGATAGGTACTCCCCCTCTGCGTGTGTGTGTGTGTGTGTTTTATTGAATGGCATTTCTGGATAAACAAAGTGCACCCTGATAACATGCTTATAACTAGTCTGTACTACAAGCACCCTTTGCACTGAAAATCGTGAGCCAGAGGGAAGCCTGCCATGGGAGCTGAATAAATCCATCAATCTCTGTTTCTCACTTTCAAAACCATATGCTCGGTATGGCCAACTGCCATATCAGTTGGTGAATTTGAAGGAAAAGAAAGGTAGGGTGATGGAGCAGGAGGAAGGCTTAAAACATTTGCAAGCATCTTTGTACTCATTTCTGTTAGACCATACTTTTCTACAAATCACGTTTCCGTGATAAGAGCATGGTGGGGTGATTATTTTACTCTAAAGAGGACTAATTAATATGCATATGTTTTCAAATGCAAATTGTATGACACCTTTTGGAAAAAAAAATATAAAACCTGCTATACAAATGCCTTCAGGTTTGAGAAGTATGAATTAAATGTGGACAGATTACTTCTCCAGAATTAGCTTGTAGTCTAAACTGATGCCTTAGCCTATTGATTGAACTGGGCATTCACTTGAAATCAGAATATAGATGGGTTGGAAACTAGAAGACAGCAACAGCACTTAGACTTATATACCACTTTACAGTGTTTTATAACCCGCCCTAAGTGGTTTACAGTGTCAACATATCACCCCCAACAATCAGAAGTAGCCTGCAGTACTGCATTCTAACCGCTGCACCACCACAGCTCCTAAATCAAGGACCACCTGTATTGAATGGGGATGAAAGCCAAACGAAGGTGTTATACTGAGCTACCTTGAGTAGCAAAAGCACTTAGACTTATATACCACTTCATAGTGCTTTACAGCCCTCTCTAAGTGGTTTACAGAGTCAGCCTCTTGCCCCCCACAACAGTCTGGGTCCTCATTTTACCAACCTCAGAAGGATGGAAGGCCGAGTAAACCTTGAGCCTGGTGAGATTTGAACTGCCAAATTGCAGGCAACCAGCAGGCAGCAGAAGTAGCCTGCAGTACCGCACTCGAACCACTGCGCCACCACGGCTCATCAGTTCTAGTCCTACTTTAGGCACAAAGTCAGCTGGGTGACTTGGGCTGGTTCCCCTCTGTCAGTCCTAAGAAGAGCAAGTCAAGAGAAAACTATAATCTTGCCAAGAAAACTTCAGAGACTTGTCAAGGGAGTTGCCAGGAGCCAAGACTCACTTTAAAGTACCTCCTCCCCACAAAAAAAACCCCCAATTTGTGAACGCAAATTGAGTTTAGTTTAGCCTAGGATTAAGTTTAACTAGCTGTGTGAACAATTTATTACTCAGAAACCATGGGTAGAAATTGGATTATGTTTCTTATGAGAAAATTCTTACTCCATCACCCTCATTAATTTTCATTAATGGTCATGAGGGTTAGCGATCTCAAGAAGATGGAATCCACCCAACTCAAGGGTATTCAGGCATGAGGTGCCAAACTAAGATGCAAAATCCATTTGCTTCCAAAATACATGAGTTCTAGCTTAGACAGCAACTATATTCCATAAAACCTTTCTCTCTGTACCCGAACTAAGCAGAATAATATGTGAACTTTGTTTGTTTGACTGGACATCAAGATAAGGTCCATGGTCTGTCTGATGCAGAAGTGGTCTACTCTGTAGCAATCACCATCACAGCTTCTCTCTGAAAAGCACATCAGGTAGGATTATGGAACGTAGAACCATAGGGCTGAAAGAGATTTTTTGGAAGTCTTCTTATCCCAACCCCTGTTCAGTGCAGGAGACCTCATATCACCCCAATCAAACAGTTGTCCAATCTATTTGTGAAAGCACCCACATCGCTAGAAGGCAAGCTAGTCCATTGATTAATCGTTCTCACTTGTCAGAACATTTCTGCTTAGTTCTAGGTTGGATCTCTCATTAACTAGCTTCCACCTATTACTTCTTGTCCTTCCATCTAGTGCTTTGGAGAGTAAGTCAATCCTTTCTTCTCTGTGATAGCCCCTCAAATGCTAGAAGATGTTCAATCAGCCTCCAGATCCCTAATCTTCCTTGTTGCTCTTCTCTGCACTCTTCCTAGGGCCTCAGATTCTTCCTGCTATCTTGGTGACCAGAACTGATACAGTTCTAGATTGATTTGTGTGTGCGTGTGTGTGTGTAACTGAGGTGGTATCCAGCCAGTTCTGACCAGTTCTGGAGAACCGGTTGCGGAAATTTTGAGTGGTTCAGAGACCTGGCCAATCCCACCTCTGACTGGCCCCGCCAACCCCATCTATTCTCTGCCTCCCATCGAGTCCCAGCTGATCGGCTGGGCTTTCTTGGGTTGCCCTGCACAGGAGAACGAAGCTGGAAAGCAGATTAGTGGGGTGGGAAGGGAATGGTATACACGGGAATACAGTATCCTTCCCGTGCCACGCTCACCAAGCCATGCCCGCCACGCCATGCCACACCCATCACACCACGCCATGCCCACCAAGCCACGCCCACAGAACCTGTAGTGGGAAAAAAATTGAATACCACCACTGGTGTGCAGTTTATATACTGTATAAAGTTATAGCCTTTCATTGTATGTGTGTATGTGAATAAATATATATGAATAAAACTATGTATGCATGCATGCATGTACTAATAGTTTCATTCATATATCATTCTAGGTTAGCCTAGATTTAGTTTGGCTGTGCAAAGTGTCACCCGTGGATACAAGACAGCAATTTGATCCCCATTCAATATGCTGATGGATAGCAGGAATGAATCTGCTTGATTGCTTAAGGTTGCCAATTATCACCCTGCAGATAACAAACGGCCAACTTCCAACCTGCCCAGAAGTCCATTTTGTAATGGCTTTAACATGCTCCATTAAGTGTATTATTGTACAAGAGAGCTGAGCCGTTTGTGGTAACCATTTTTTATTAGGATCCATATGCATGAGATTATAATCTTTTTTTATTTAAAAAAAGGACATAGTCATTTGAATATTTGCAAAGGGAAGGACATTGAAAAATATGCAGCATGGCACAGGCAGATATCATTTTTAGAGCTCCTCTCCGTTGTTACCTGCCCATTAAAAAAAAAAATCTCATTCTGAGAGGCTGTGGGGAGAAAAATGGAAAGGAGGGGCTTTCATGTCATTTGAATGGGAAGAAGCAAGAAATCAACACATCGGTGTAGGAAACAAACATTCCCAAGTCCCCCAAAGTGCTTTTCCAAAAGGCAAAAAGCAGCAGGCTGGGGAATTCTGGGAATTGAAGTCCACCCATCTGAACTCCATTGCTGATGTTGAGAAACACTGACCTGACACGTCCTAGCAAAGGGGTCTTCAAATTTGACAGTTTTAAGACTTGTGGACTTCAACTCCCAGAATTCCTCCTCCAGTCTTGTTAGCTCAGGAATTCTGGGAATTGAAGTCCACAAGTCTTAAACTTGCCAAGTTTGAAGACCCTTCTCCTAGCATATCAATAGGGGTGGGATGCTACCAGTTCGATCCGGTTCTATAGAACCTGTAGCTGCAAAGAGCAGCTGACATTGAACTGGTTCGGTGTTTGGCCCACCTGCCTGCCTGGGCTCTAGGCTGTCCTTTATTGCCTGCTTTTTCCTCCTCAGCTGTTGAAAAAGCAGGAAACAAGAGGATTTTCAAATGCTGTGCACCGGAGCACAGTGCTTGTCAGCTGTCCAGGCAGCACAGCTGATGATTTCTTGCAAACTCTGCACACACGATTGTCCCCAGTTCGGAGAATGGCAAATCGCTCCACTGGCTGGTCCCTCCTCTCCCTGCCCACTCACTCCTTACCTGGCATGTGAGCCATCCAACTTGCCTGATTTGGTAAGTTGCTATTTTTCCTCCCCCCCCACCACCATTGGTTGTTCTGCTCTGCCAAGAGATTTAGATTAGCTAGAAAGCAGGAAATCATTGGATTTCTTGCTTTCTAACTAATCTAAAAGCAGAGCCGAACCTTCCTTAGGACTGAAGCTTTTCAGTGCAGACTCAGATAGCTGATTGCAGATAGATAGAACTCTAAGTGAATCTGTGATTCTGTGAGCAAATCAATCTGCCTGCCTGCTTTGCCTGCTTTTGGGTAAAAGTTGTTCTTTCTTTATAAAAAAAAAATCAATATTAACATAAATATTTATAATATTTACATACAAGCCATGACCACCCTGTTACATGACCACCAAACTACACCCACAAATTAGGCCACACCCAGAGAACCAATTGTTAAGACATTTGAATCCCACCCCTGCATATCAAGGTTACAAAATGAGGGGTGACACGAGGTTTCTGATCAACATCCAAGCCTAGTTTTTTTTTTCTTGACACAAACCCTTTCTTCTCAAATCAAGCCATTTTAATTCTATTTCCTTCTTCCTGCTGAGAAACGAGAATTATCTCTACCAAGAGATCATTTCCCCTGTGGTGACTTTAAGATTTCAGGAGTGTTCAGATGTCAAATTTAACTTGCACGTACTTGGCCAGAAGAAAGCAAGCAGTGTGATTCTGCCAGGACTCTGAAATCAGGATGCAGGGAGTGGGGAATTGGATGCTTTTTAACTCAATGTACAGGATTCGGTCAAAACCCCTGATTTGAGCACTCTGCCAAAGCAAAGATGCAATCACAGATTACTTTTATTTTCATCTCCGCGCTATTCAATTTAGTGAGCATTCATGCTTGCAAGGCAGACAGGTTTGAAATCTTAAAAAACAGCACTTTCAAGTTGAGTGTAAGTGAATTAGATTGTCATCCCTTGCCCGATGCAAATGAACTTCTGTCCTCATTCTTTAAAGCAACTAGCCAAGTTTATCTATTCTCTTTAATAATGCAATTTAATTTACCAAAGGTTCCTATTAAAAATTTATCTGACTGCAGCAGTTGGAGTCACCTAGACATATTGTTATAGTTAAAAATTAGCTTTAGTGAACATTGCAAATTTCCTACTGTGAAGCTGAGCCTCGCTTCGTATGGAAAAAGCTCTCTGGGCCATCAACTGGTATTACATTTAAAACAAAGGAGTCTAGGCTCACTGAAAAAAAATGTGATTATTAAAAAGGCATCACAACTAGGAGCGTGGAGCTATGATGAATTAATTGCACTGCAGATGACAAGCAGGCTGTGGAAAGAGTTCTCTAATGCTTCAGGAGTTCCATGCATTTAAGAATACATGTACTATAAAGAAAATCTAGAAATGTGTTATTATATATGTTGAGAAAGGAAAGAATCCTCCGTGTGTAAAAAATGGAAAGAGATATCAACTCCCACAAGGGAAGAACGGATGGAAAAAGTGATGGAGTTGGTAAAGCTAATTGTTTTAATTAAAGAGAAGAACTTATCCAATTTTTTTTCCACTTGGAAACTGTTCCTGGGTTTTATGTTTGCAAGAGAAAAACTTTGATCTTTAATACCTAGATAAACTTTGTTGCTGTAGAAATGGCTTATAGAAATGTAAAGCAGTTAAACCAGAGATATATTTATTGGGAATTATACCAGAAATATACAATAAAGAATTGAAATATTTGATTGCAAATGTTTTAACAGCGGCTAGAATTGTATTTGCTAAGAATTGGAAAAATGAAAAAATACCTATGCAGGAGGAATTTATTAAGAAAATTATGGCCTGTGCTGAAATGAGTAAATTGACATTTGAAATTAGAGAACAAGAAGATAAAAATTTTTATATGATATGGGATTTATTTTATCAATAGTTAGACAAAAAGACATGGTAATGAAATAGACTAGGAAATTTCATAATAGAAGACTAATAGATTGGTGTAGAATACAATACAAAAATATATAACCATTGGATGAATGCATAATATAAAGTTATAATAAAATCTAGAATATCTCATATAAAATGATGGAACAATAGTTTAGTCAAATGAATGATTAATAACTGATAAATATATAAGCATATGTTACATTGACAATGTGAGAACCTATACAACCCATGAGTAAGGACTATGAAAGGATAGCACAAAAGATTTGTTACCAACTGACACACTGTGTGTATATAACTGGAAGATGGTTTTATGTTTTTATGTTTTGTCTGTATATGTTTGTCTTAAAAAATAATATATATATATATATACATTGCATATATATATATGAAATGTAAAGCAGAAAGTTGAGATTGCAGCAGTATTTTGTGTTCTACTGCACTGAAAAGAGTTGGAAATAATGCTTTCTCTTTCTTTCTACTTTCCCCCTTTTCTCTCTAATCTTTATTTTTATTTATATTTTATACTATAATAAAAAACCTCCCTTTTTATGACCCTGTAGTTCGGGGTAGAGTAGGGGTGACTGAATGGAGCTGAGCATTTACTGGCTGGATGTTCTTCCTGACTCCTATGTGAAGTTCACAGCAGATGTTTTTTTCTTTGCGCCCTGAGAGAGAAACATCTGCCGCTACCTAGGATTGAACACTCAACTTTCCAACACTCAACTATCACACCACTCATTTTTGATACTACAATAAACTCTAATAAAACTAAAGTAAAAATACATGGGATAATATATTAGATAGAAATGCAAGTAGACTCACTGCCAAGTTCCCATTTGTCAGCAGGTTGTTATTTTCCAGTGATTAAGAAACAGAGGAAGTTATGCAGGTAAAAACAAGCATCAGGTATGATAAAAAATTCTAGACCAATGTTTTGGAATCTCAGCAACTTTAAGATGCATGGACTTCAACTCTCAGAATCCCCCAATCTAGACATTTTAAAGTACCAGTAAAGGAGAATATTTGTACCTCAGGGTTGAAATAAGGGTTTTTTGGTGCTCCCTTGATAGTTTTCTTGTAGACGTTTCATGACCCAACTAGGTAATATCATCTGTTTTTCGGGTAATGAAACCTCTGCAAGAAAACAACCAAGCTCGGAGACCACCAAGAACTCCACTTCTTCAATTTGCTGAGATTGAGAATACTGGTCTAAACAGCCAACGATGTTCTATATTTTATTCCCTATAAATGAGACAGCTTGTAAAAATACATTCTTGTGCAGAAGAACAAAATACCACCAAAACAAATTGGAACAGAAGTGGCCAACTTTTAAACCGTAAGGCATTCCATTTTCTCATGGGTAATTTCTTTTGGAAGTTCGCCCACTGTGGAGGTGTAATAGAAGTAAGTGGAGGTGGATTTCTGATGAGTGAAATGATCACTAGCAGAGGGATTTTAAGATTATGCCAGTCACAACTAAATCAAGGAGCCATATAAGATTAAGCTAACAGCCACACACTGCTCTAAGAGCTACAAATGGCCAACCCAAAATTAGGAATATAATGAAGACCAAGCCAGTCTTCCAGCATTGATGGTGGATTATTCTAGTAAATGCAAGGAAATAAATACCAGGAAAACAGAAACCACACACCTTTCCCAAATGCAATTAAGCACTCATTTTGTCAATATATCTATATCGACATAAAAGAAATATACCTGTTCCCTCCACAATTATGCTTGCTATATAATAAGCCAGACTCTGCACTCTTTATGGACTTGAAACATCTAAAAGAATGCCTTAGGTTTCCTAAAAAGTTTGATTTTTCCAACAAATGTCATATTATGTAATATAATAATGTTCATTTAGTTATGGAAAGGAAAAAAAGTACCATGAACTGTGACCTATTATTATTATTATTTAAATAAATGATTAAAAGATCAAAGATGGACAGCCAGAAAGAAAAATCCATAAATTATGGTAAAATAATTTCACAAATCAGTTAAAGAACCACTCACTCCAAATTTTGCAGACCAACAATGAATATTCCATAACTTACAAGCAATACTGCTTACACAATTAGGAAAGAGCATACTTCCAGCCAAGCCAAAGCAGAAAATCCTACCTCTATGTTGTTTGTCATCAGCATTGTCAAAGCCTGCAAATGATAAGAAAGAAAATCATCACATCAGCATTGATCAGAGAAATGACTAATTCCATTAATTACTTATTTTAAAGTAACAAACATCACTTGCAGGTTACAGCTAGCAGGTAATTCACAGCAATAGGGAAGCTAAGACAGAAACATATCTATTTGGAGATTCTCAATCATCCAGGTCATGGTTGTCCCAAAAGTGCTTTTCCAAAAGACAACTGAACTTTCTTGGTTTGTTTTCCACCCCCCCCTGTAAAAACATTTCACTTCTTATCCAAGAAGTTTCTTCAGTTCTATTCAGTTGTGTACTGGTCTTCAGAACTGAAGAAGCTTCTTGGATAAGAAGCGAAATGTTTTCAAAGGAAACACCAAGAAAACCCAACTGCCTTTTGGTAAAGCACCTTTGAGAGAAAGTAGAAACAGTTTATTTCGATTTTTGATTTGAATATGAAAACTTCTAACTTTTTGAAAGAGCAATGTGAATTTGCTAAAGTAAAATGTATAAGAAAAGACCCAATAAATAAATAGCTTTACTTGCATTGCATATTTAGATCTGTCATGTCTCAATACAAGGCATCAGGCATTTGAATATCATAGCTACTTTAGAGCATGAGAAATCAATCCATCCAAAGCATTTTGTTATCTAAGAGAAGATATTGTTCACTTCCATACCCTTCCAGCTCCTCTTCCGCAACTCAACTATCCTGACAATTAAGACAGGCAACGTAGAGTTAGTCCATGACATACACCTGTTTGTTTAACAATGTTTCAAAGTTACAATGGCACCGAAATAGTGACTTAGAATCAGTCCTTGCAACTTACGACTGGTGCAGCATCACACAGCCTCATGACCAAAATTTGGTTGCTTGGCAACCAACTTGTATTGAGTTGCAGCATCCCTAAAGCATGGAAGAGCTTTTACATGGAGGGTTAATCCATGTACTCCCCACTTATCTGAAATTTTACAGGTTCTCCTGCTTTGAGCAGAGGGCTGGACTAGAAGACCTCCAAAGTCCCTTCCAGCTCATTCATTCTATTCTGTTCTATCATTACAGATTAACAGAGTTGGAAGGGACCTTGTAGGTCATCTAGTCCAACGCCCTGCCCAAGCAGGAGACCCTATATCATTTCTGACAGATGGCAATCCAGTCTCTTCTTGAAAGCTTCCAAGGATGAAATTCCTATAACTTCTGAAGGCAACTTCTGTTCCATTGGTTGATTGTTCTCCCTGTCAGAAAATTCCTCCATATTTCCAGGTTGAATCTCTCCTTGATCAGTTTCCATCCATTGCTCCTTGTCTGGCTTTGGGGTGCTTTGGAGAATAGCTTGACTCCTTCCTTCTCTCTGTGTTAGCCCCCTAAATATTGGAAGACTGCTCTCCTGTCTCCTCTGGTCCTTCTCTTCCCTAGACTAGCCAGGCCCACTTCCTGCAACCATCCATCGTATGTTTTAGCCTCCAATCCCCTAATCATCTTGGTTGCTCTTCTCTGCACTCTTTTTTATAGTGTGGTGATCTGGGTCACCTGATCACCATGTTGGGGGGGGGGGGGCAAACAAAGTCAATGGGAGGGATCCAGATTTACATAGAACAACTGCAGTAATTCACTTAACCATGGCACAAAGTCATAAAATCAGGAACGAATCTCTTCATATCTACCTTGCTTATCATTAGACATTCTGGTTCCATTCTGGTTGTAAGTTGAAGACAACCTGTGGTTTTTTTAAAAAATATAGTTTTTGTTTTTATATACTTTTTTTCACTGCTGCAAGCTGCCCAGAGTTTATGTTTGAGTTGGACAGATGCATAAATCAAAATAATTAAAAAAAAACCCATGAATGTATATTAGATTAGCACAGCGTGAATTAGTTTCCTTAGTTTTCAAGTAAGGATGGTTACTATTTCACTATACCTATTTGTCTTTTTAATAACAGTTTATATTGGAAGTGTTATTCCATTACCAATCTTTTCCAAACCCTCCAATGGCTTAGAGAAATAAAAAGGAATTAACAGAGGCGGAAGAAGAGATAGGAGAATCTTTTTTTCTCTCTCTCCTTATTTTTCTCATTATCAGTGCAGGTGGCATGACTCGGAGAGCTATTTTACCCAGCTGACACAGTTGAATGATGTTTTCCCCAAATTGGTTGATTGGAATACCGTTTTTGATATATGTGAGCTTTTTCTGCATTTTTATTGGAGGTACACGCCAGGGTAAAAATAACATTAACAGCCACTGGGAGGAAATAAAATTTCTCATCCTCCCTTTCCCTTCCCACTCCCTTATACCCCTTTAACAGAGAAATTACATTCATGACTTTAACAGAGAAATTACATTCATGCTTTTCAGAATTGCACAAAGTCCTGTTTTTTATAAACATTGTTAGCACTGGTGGACATACAATATTTAGAGTTTACACTAAACCCATAAATTGTGTGCGTGGGGTGGTGGTGGTGTTTCAAACCAGAGCGTGTGGGTTCATGTTATACAACAAGTCAAAATCAAAGAACCCATAAGATGGTTTCAGAACATTTGAAGAAAAAACAAAGACCACACCTGGAATATTGCATCCAGTTTCAGTCATCACATTATGAAAAAGATGTTGAGACTGAAAAAAGTGCAGAGAATAGAACAGAGCAGAACAGAATAGAATAGAATAGAATAGAATAGAATTCTTTATTGGCCTAGTGTGATTGGATACACAAGGAATTTGTCTTGGTGCAAATGCTTTCAGTGTACATAAAAGAAAAGATACATTTGTCAAGAGTCAAGAATCATAAGGTACGACACTTAATGATAGTCATAGGGTACAATAAGCAATCAAATCATACTAGGAAACAGTCAATATAGATTGTAAGGATACAAGCATCAAAGTTACAGCCATACAGTCACAAGTGGAAGGGGATGGGTGATAAGGAGTGATGAGAAGATTAACAGTAATAGTAGTGCAGACTTTGTCATAGTTGAACAGTGTTGAGGGAATTATTTGTTTAGCAGAGTGATGGCTTTTGGGAAAAAGCTTTTGGGGAAAAAACAAGGATGATTACGGGCCCAAAGGCTAAAATATATGATGAATGGTTACAGGAATTGAGTATAGCTAGTCCAGTGAAAAGAAGGAGCAGGGGTGATATGATATCAGTGTTCCAATATTTGAAGGGCTGCCACAAAGAAGATGGGAGTCAACCTATTTTCCAAACCACCCAAAAAGGCAAGAAGCAATGGATGGAAGCTAATCAAAGAGAGGATCAATCTAGAACTAAGGAGAAAGTTCCTGACAGTGAAAATAATCAACCAGTGGAACAGCTTGCCTTCAGAAGCTGTGGGTGCTCCATCACTGGAGGCTTTTAAGAAGAGATTGGACATCCACTGTCTGAAATGGTATAAGCTCTCCTGCTTAAGCAGGGGGTTGGACTAGAAGGCCTCAAGGTCCCCCCCAACTTTATTTTGTGTGTTCTGTGTTCTAAACATAGATGCCTCATTCAAGTATATGCAAACTCAACCATTGATTGCACTCAGTGGCTGTTTCTGAAAAATGCCAAAGCATTCAGAAAATTATATAGTTGTACAATTCTGTTTTATATGCTTAACAGATGACCATTTCCCTGAAAATGCTGGATGACTAATAAAATAAATTCAATCTCTTGCATGGAAATACTTCCTTTCCAATGGTTGAACTAAAAATGCCGCCTGATTTTTAATACATTTTTAGAAATAGTGGTAAGGAGAATATTGACGTGATATGCTGCTTAAGAATGCAAAGAGGAAATTCTCAGAATTATAAAAACTATGATGGAAACAGAAGACTGTTCAGTGTATAGGGGAATCAATGAAATAGATTCAGCATTTTTAGACAGTTTCTCATCAGATTCCAGAGAAGGCTTCAAATATCAAAAAGCCCAGATTTGATTTGAAACATCAGTTAATTTAGCTTAATTGTTTAATCCATAATCCCTGTTGTTATGTTGAATAATGAGGCAGTATGTTAACTCATCAGTCATCCAATCTTTGAAAGGCAACTGTTTAAAAGTAAAAGTTTTAAAGCCAAAATAACAGATTTGTGCTTTGGAGTGAATTTATATACCACTGTTTCTCAACTTTGCCAGCTCTAAAATGTTTGAACTTCAACTCCTAGACTTCTCTGTGTTGGCTGGGGAATACTGGAATTTGAAGTCCACACAACTTAAATTTGACAAGGTTGAAAAATACTGCTTTGAGGTCATTCATAAACTGAAAGATGGTCTGAATCACATTTGCCTTTTAAGATCTGAAAGCTGAACCTCTAGTTCAAGGTTTCTCAATCTTGGCAATTTTTATGTGGACTTCAACTCCCAGAATTCTCCAGCCAGTTAAAGTCCACACATCTTAAATGTCACCATGCTTGAGAAACACTACTCTACACTGTATCAAAACATATCCAAATTAGTATATTGAGAGGGGAATTACCATCTTGCATATATTTGTATTTGAATACCCATGAGCTTCTAAAGCAATGCTTCTGGGTATACATTTCCAGAATGCCCCAGCCATCAAGACCATTGCAAAGAATTCTGGGAGTTGAAATCCATGCATCTTGAAGATATCCAAGTTGGAAACACTGCTCTAAGAAGATAAAGGGGTTTACTCTCCTAGTAGTAGCTGACTTTAGGGGGTGGTGCTCATCTCTGTTTTCTTAAGCTATTGAGCCAGTGCAGTCTGAAGATGTTTCAATGGTCATGTGTCCAGCATGCCACAGCGCAGAGCATATGATGAAACTTGGAACGCTGTTACCTTCCCACCAAAGGTATTTATCTACTTGCTTTTATGTGCTTTTGAACTGCTAGGTGGGCAGGAGCTGAGGTGAGTGATGGCAGCTTACTCTGTCACACAGTGGTAGGACTCAAACTGCCAGAATATAGACCTTCTCTGGCATCATTTAAGCCACTGAGCCACCACCTCTCAACACGGCTCTAGAATTAACAAAAAAGACTTAGTTACCGGGTTCACACATGGCCCTAAAACATCACATTGTTTCAGCCTCATGCAGAGGTGCTATTCAGCAGATTCTGACCAGTTCTGGAGAACCGGCAGTGGAAATTTTGAGTAGTTCGGAGAACCGGCCAATACCACCTCTGACTGGCCCCGCCAACCCCATCTATTCTCTGCCTCCCAATTCCCAGCTGATCAGCTGGGTCTCCTTTTGTTGCCCTGCACAGGAGAACGGAGCTGGAAAGCAGGTTAGTGGGGTGGGGAGGGAATGGGGATTTTGCAGTAACCTTCCCTTGCCACACCCACCATGCCATGCCCACAGAACCGGTAGTAAAACAATTTGAATCCTACCACTGGCCTCATGCATTGTACGAAGCCAGTCAATTGTGCTTTGTCAACAAACCATAGTTTTGTGAAACCTGACACATAGAACTGGATCAAGAAAGATTAGTCTTTCATGCAAATGCCATAATCCTTTTAAATAATCCCCCAAATTTAGGGCTAAATTAACTATACCTGGTTAATCACACTCTGCAACCAGATTAAGAGGGTTAAAACAGCAAGACTCAAGAGCACAGTGAAATGCCTCTTGCATTCCCCAACTTTAAATGCAGATCTTTGAGAGTGCCTCTCAAACCTGCCTCTTTATTCAACATGACAACATGGGAAACATTACATTTAAGAATAGTAATCACACAAATGACCAGAAATTAAATTATATTGAAAATAAACAAGTGAACTCTAATTTTATCCTGGCTACATACATATTTTGGAAACCAGAGAGATGTTATGGTTAAAGTGAGAAGATATAAATTGAATTAACATTTTCTACTGGCTTACTAAATTAGCATGACTCAAAATTATTTCTGCACAAAAATATAATTATATATAAATCATTTATTGTTTCTTGATTTCACAAAGATTCTGTCTGGGACAGAAACATATACCAAAACAGTACATTGCAGAAACTAAAAAGTATACATTGCAGGAAAACGGGTCTAAAAATAAACATTAGTGTCTATATTGTATAGAAATAAGACATGATGCAAAAAAAAAAAAACTGTTTGCAAAAATGCAACTCTTCAAGATCAATACATACAATAACATGTACATATTTTCATGTCATTTTTTATTCCTTTAATGCAAACTGACAGGAGAAACAGCAAATCTGACAGAAGCCATAATTGACAGGTTTGGCCATTCCAAATCATGGCCCACAAAACAAATGCCTTTCAGCATCATTTTTGGCAGAAAAGGCAAAATATGCATCCAACAAAATAAATCAACTGAAAGAGAGTTGACGTGATGATTAACTTGTGTTGATAAGTGGGGTAAATTGAGTCAAGTAGTTTGAAAGGACTTGGCCTCATTTCATTCTTAACTCACTCATCAAATGAACATGCTAGAAGACTGTACATTTTATGCTGAGGTGGGTCCAAGCAAAGACTTCAAGAAGAGATTGGACTGCCATTTGTCTGGAATGATATAGGGTCTCCTGCTTGAGCAGGAAGTTGGACTAGATAGAAGACCTCTAAGTTCTTCCAACCCTATGTCAATGTCATTGAAGAAGCTTCTTGGATGAGAAATGAAACATATTCAAGGAAAAAACAAAGCCCGGTTGCCTTTTGGAAGAAGCACTTTAGGATCTATTAATCCAGAGGGGTCAAACTCAATTTCATTGAGGGCCACATCAGGGCTGTGGTTGACCTTAGGGGGCCAGGCAGGCATGGCCAACTGGTTGGGTGTGGCCAACTGGGTGGACATGGCCAGATTGACACCACACTGGGTGTGGCCAACTGGGTAGACATGGCTAGTTTGACACCACTCCTCAAACTGTTGCCATGTTTCCTCTTCACATTGGGTAGACCAGGCCACATGTGGCCCTCTGGCCTTGAGTTTGACACCCCTGTATTTAATCTATGTTCTCTGTTCTTGATGGTAGCACCACTACTGATATTATAACTGATACCTTCATTGCACTTCAAGATTCTTACTCCAATAATCCACCATAGATACTGCTTTTCCTCCATTCCTATGTGCATGTTCGCCTTGTGAGGTGGTCCAGATAGGATGTACACCCAGAGGTACAAGCTCTACATTAAGTATAAAGTTACATTAACAGAATCTTGCAAGTCCTTCCTGTCCATCCATTTTAATCTCCTGAAAACAAGGGAGGATCCCTCCTGAGATGCTTTCTTGTACCCTAGTTCTTCCTTTGACCTCAGATTTTATTTATCAGACTGTTATCTACACTGCATCTCTTCTTCCTACCTCGCAAGGTTGTTCCCACATACCCTTGAAGAACAGGAAACTAGACCGGTCTAGTTTGACAGTAATAAATATTCTGAAATGTTCTTCTGAATAGGGAACAATGGCAGCTATTGTATTTTGCTGCAAGGCAAAAATGAGCTCAGAGTTGTCTGAATAGTAGGAAAAACATAACAGTGAGAAGAGTTTTATGGTAGAACCAGGTGCTGCAAAGGTTGGTGGAGGAATGTCCACCCTTTCTCTGACTGGGACCTTTTCAGCCCATGAAACCAGGGAAGGTCTTTCTGTGACATTTGCCATATCCCCGTTGCTTCTACGAGCTCAGCTGCCTCTTATCTAACCGTTGCCTAATCAGCAGCTCTGCCTCCATCTCCCAAGGTGATTGTCACATACCATAGTCTCAGGCCTACAAAATGTTCTCCAAACATTTTAGGTGTATTGCTATGGAAGTTAGCTCCCTAAACAGAGTTTAAGGGGGTTGCCGTAGGCATTGTTGCATTCTACCAATGAAGGAGAATATTTGTAGCTCAGGATTGAAACGCGGTACATTAAATTAAATTACAAATTAAAGAATTTTCATCATGGCTTCTGACTTCCAGTTGGATGAGTTTTGGCAAAAGCCAAAAAAATAAGAAGGAAGGAGAAGTTGGCTTCCTTTACAACTTGGTGTTCTCTGAGCTTGCTTGTTTTCTTGCAGATGTTTCAATATTAGGTAACATCATCAGTGGTAGTAAGGAGCGTTTATATTCTGGTGACTTGCTCATCTGTGTGGATGTGGGATGGTCTTAGAGATTCTTTGGTTGGGCTTTTTACTGGTGGCTCTTTGACAGTTTCTTGATTTAAGGTTTCATTTACATTATTGTTGGTCTGAAGTTCACCTTGGAGTTAACCTATGCTGATCTGGGTGCTGATTACTGGTGGAAAAGTGTTGGAGTCTTTTTGTTCTCTTTTGGAATGGTGGATTGTCACTTTTGCATTGTCTGTAGATACTATTAATGTCTATGTGTCTTTTGATGGCTAATTTGTCAGAGTGCCAGGCTTCTAGAAATTCCCTGGCATTTTGGGACTTGGCCTGGTCTAGGACTGTCACATTTTCCCAATTGAAACTATGGTTAAATCTGTCTGAGAAATTAAAGAATTTTCATCATGGCTTCTGACTTCCAGTTGGATGAGTTTTGGCAAAAGCCAAAAAAATAAGAAGGAAGGAGAAGTTGGCTTCCTTTACAACTCTTGATGTGATTAAAAATATAGCTGGAGCATGGTAGCCCATTGGCACAAAATGGCAGCCTATTAAATAACAGAAGGTTTTGTACATGCAGCTCACATCACATGAAGCCAAACTGCTGTATTCTGTTCCTTTAACTGGCCTAGAAATAATGTGGAACAGCCTACAACCATTCCCACAAGCAGAATGCTGAAATCCAATCTGTATTGCTCAGCATTCCTTTTTAAACATTTATTTATTAGAATTTGTCAAACAAAAATGAGAACAAGAATAAAAATACAATGACAGAGATGATAGGCACATTATTGCCCTTAGGCACACCCCCTCTACTAACCACTTAAGTATGATGTAAGGTCCACGGTAGTCAATTTGTGACTAAAACTGAAAATGTGTAGCTGAAACAACTGAATCAAGTTGAGCAGACTTTGACAACCCTATTACAGAAATCATATTTTTACAGTCAAGTTTAGAATGATTTACATTGTGTTTAAAGCGGTTGTTATCATGCATATTATTTCAATTAAAACAAAAAAAGTTATTTACAGGTAAAACATTACTATGTATAATTTTGTATCAGTGGTGGGATTCAAATTTTTTTACAACAGGTTCTGTCGGCGTGGCTTGGTGGGCATGGCATGGCTTGGTGGGCATGGCATGGCTTGGTGGGTGTGGCATGGCTTGGTAGGCGTGGCTTGGTGGGGGCATGGCAGGGGAAGGATACTGTAAAATCCCCATTCCCTCCCCACTCCACTAACCTGCTTTCCAGCTCCATTCTCCTGTGCAGGGCAACCAAAGGAGACCCAACTGATCAGCTGGGACTCAGGAGGCAGAGAATAGATGGGGGCGGGGCCAGTCAGAGGTGGGATTTGCTGGTTCTCCAAACTACTCAAAATTTCTGCTACTGGTTCTCCAGAACTGGTCAGAACCTGCTGAATACCACCTCTGCATGAGGCTGAAACAATGTGATGTTTTAGGGCCATGTGTGAACCCAGTCGTTAAGTCTTTTTGGTTAATTCTAGAGCCATGTTGAGAGGCGATGGCTCAGTGGCTTAAATGATGCCAGAGAAAGTCTATATTCTGGCAGTTTGAGTCAGAACCTGCTGAATACCACCTCTGTTCTGTATGCAATACCTAGGTCAGACCACAAGCGACACAGTTCTAAGTTATCCAAACCTAGAATTCCAAGCCTAGTAGAGTAGGGAATTCTATGGTGTACAGAAGAGGGCAATTCCCTTTTTAGAACACTGATCTCCAAAAGAGATGGAAGGATGGGGAGATGAGGGCAGGATCCAGGAGGGAATAAGGTCTTCTTCTGCCTTGGACAGGAGGTTGGACTCAGAAGCCCTCCGAGGTCCCTTCCAGCCCTGGGCTTCTATTAAGAGCATTACTTTCCCAGAGAGGTGGACTTTCTCGAAATCCCAAGCCACAATTCTTTTTGGTTAATAGTCTTCCTGCACCAAGTTCAGCTGACTGTTTGACCTCCCCTTTTTAAGAAGGTGATGATGTGTGAAAGTCTCGCTGTCAGACAGAAGTGATCGTCATGCAATTTTCAGGGCTAATGATTCAGCTGACCTAACGTCCTCTTCCAGCTGCTTTCTATTACTGATGCTTAACTGGGATGGTGCAAAGCTCCAGAGACTGGATTGATATAATGAACTCACTGTTCAATTATGGCAGCTCCGGCAGCCATCTAGAACTAATGCCATCTCTTCCTGGTTGGGCCTCGCAGCTGTTGGGTTTTAGCAACTGACCCCATGGCGAGTCCAGCCCGCCGGGGCTACCATGATAGGAGGGATACCCCTCGTGCTGTCCGATCCATCGTGAAACCTACTTCAAATGAATAAGTCATCGACTTACAACAGTTTGCGACTGTTTGAAGTTGCAACGGCACTGAAAAGAAGGGACTTCCGACTGTTTTTCACATTTATGCCCATTGCAGCATCCCCCATGGTCCTGTGATCAGAATTCAGATGCTTGGCAACCGACTCGTATTTATGACGGTCCCCGGGGTCATGCAATCCCCTTTTGCGACCTTCTAACAAGCAAAGTCAATGGGAAAACCAGATTCACTGAACAACTGTGCTGTGATGACCTGGAGTGTAACACAAATGTAACAAAATCCAAAATGTAAATAAAAGTCCCTTAATGCTTCAAAATTGGCCCCACTGTTCAATAATTCTCAGTTGGAGATAAAATGTACTCAAAAACAGTCTTCAAAAGATAGCAATACAGTCCAAACTTAATGAGCAGATAGAGGTGAAATAAAAAAACCAAAACAAATTACAATGAAGGAAATTCCACAAAGGATTAGGATAAGTAATTACCAGCTTCAAGGAGCTAACAAGGCACAGTATGTTGGAAGGACACCAACCAAGATAACTTCAGCCCAAAATAAAACATGCTTTGCTTCTGGCAATGCTGTGTTTTAACCGTCTCTCTTATACACTATTCTCACCAGTTGCAACCAATGAGGGAGATCATGACCACTTTCTCTCTCGTAAGCCAAGTTGTTTCCTTCTCCGTTCCTCCCTGCATGTCCTAGGATGCAGAGAGGATGGGCCTAGTTCTTCCTCTGACTGCCCAGTTGGTCTCTGCCCTTCCCCGGCCTCCTCCACAACCTCCGGAGCCACACCTCCATTCCCTGTCAGCTGTTCCTCCTCTCCCTCAGAGTCCCACTCTAACAAGGGCATGACAATGCTGCTAACTTAACAATGGTAGAGATTCACTTAACAACTGTGGCAAGAAAAGTTGTAAAATGGAGCATAATTCACTGAACAAATGTCTCGCTTAACAACAAAAATTTGGGGTCAGTTGAGGTTGCAAGTCAAGGATGACCTGTAAGCCATAATAGAATGGTTCTCCGCCCAAACCTAACCCAACCTGATTATGGTTTTGAATAACATATTCACTCAACATTTGACTTGCCTTTAAATGCTGGAAAAGAGCAGGTCAGCTGAGTTAATTAATCAGTTGTGGGTGCTCCCTCACTGGAGATGTTTAAGAAGAGATTGGACAGCCATTTATCCAGAATGGTACAGGGTCTCCTTCTTGGTTGGACTAGAAGACCTCTAAGGTCTCTGTTATTCTGTTACTTCTGTAAGTAGCATTGTCAGGGGAGATTATGCAACATGTACATCCTGCATTATACTTCCAGAGATAGTTGACTGTCCACACACATCAAATCCCATAGAGCTAAGATCAGTGAAAGAATAGCGTCTGCCATTCATTTTCCCAAATGATCTGAAATCTTAGTAGGAAGAAATTCAGACAACCCCTATGTTCTGTACAAGTCAATTAACATACTCGTAGCCCGCGTCGCGATTGGTTAAGGCGCGCGACGACCGGATTGGTCGAGCGAGCCGCACTGATTGGTCCGCTGCGAATCCCCGCGATTGGTGGAAACTAATCGCTGGAGATCAGCGGTGTCATTGGTCGCGACCGCCGCGGCTCGAGAATAAAAAGCCGCAGTTTTCCCTTCAAGCCTAAGCTGTATCAGGAGCCAATAAAGAGCTGAAACCAAGTCACTGACTCCGAGCTTCCTTTCTCGACGGACACGACACCCTAAATAATTATGAGCCACAGTGGCACAGCAGTTAGAGAGCAGTACTACAGTCTACTTCTGCTGCCTGCCGGCTGCCTGCAATTTGGCAGTTCAAATCTCACCAGGCTCAAGGTTGACTCAGCCTTCCATCCTTCCAAGGTCAGTAAAATGAGGACCCAGATTTTGGGGGGCAAGAGGCTGACTCTGTAAACCACTTAGAGAGGGCTGTAAAGCACTGTAAAGCGATATATAAGTCTAAGTGCTATTGCTATAACTAGATAACTCTCAATAGTTGTTCTGCCTTTTTATGGTTCTTTCCTAGAAAGACTTGCCAAGTTGATTGACTGTTTATCAGAGGTTACTTCTCATCAGTGGCTATTTTTAGTTATATCTTCACTCAGTTGTGACATCCTGGTGCTAAACCATTTCGTGATGCACTTGGGTAAATATTTTATTGACCATTTACTTTTGCACTTTTCTCACTCACCTTTGGAATCCTTTCTGTGCTGCAAAATAAAATAAAACCTTTACGGCAGAATTGCGTGATTAACAGAAAGTCTAATGATTTAGCTTCATGTTTTAGAAATGAGGAAATTGGTCAAACTTTGATTCAAGTAATTGATTTCACTGGGATTTGATCAACTGGAACATCTAAACTGTTGAATGAATTAGATCCGATCGGACTTCCAAATTGATTCACCCATCCAAAAAAGATTTAAATCATGCTAATCAGTTCAGAGGTACTTGATTTACTCAATCCCCATCAACTTGTTGAAACTGATTCTGTTTCAATGATTACCTGAACTGAATATTCATACGTACATATCATGTATAGAATTTGTGTGTGCCTGTGTCTGTATCTGGAGTAGGGAGAACAGACCTAGAACAAAATCTAGATTTAATTTAATTTACAGCAGTGTTTTTCAAACTTGTCAGCTTGAAGATGTGTAGAGTTTAATTCAACTTCCACTGAGATTCTTCAACTCAGTTCCTGAATTCTTCACAGAAGGTTGCCAAGTTTGAAAAAAAACAAACACTGTTTATTGTAACTTAAATCAAAATACCTGCATCTTACTTCCATTGCATTTGTTTTTTAGCTTCCATACTAAAAATCACAATTCTATACCAGATTTTGGAAGGACTTTCTTCACTCCTGTCCTAGAAAACCAAACAACTTTAAAGGGTCAGAAAGACATATTTGTTGACAATTTCAGTTCCTTAACTTGGCAGCCAAATGCTTTCAGAAAGCTTCATCTATGCCTCTCTTTTTTTTCTTCTTCAAAATCAGCAGTGAGTTAGATACCATTCTCTTTAAATGCCTTTTATTGTTAACTTGATCCTGGAGATTATCTCTGAACACACAATATTGTGAAGTTGCATAGCTAAGCAGAGAGGGGCTTGCAAAAGACCTAAGAACCTTTTTAGATTTTTTTGTGGTGAAGAAACGCAGAAGATAAAACTCCATTGTGTATCTGAAATAACTGCAAGTTTCTATTAAATTTGTGTCATTAAAAAAAAAAATAGTAGCTGAAGAATTCAAATCTCTCTCAGACAATATTTGACAAAATGGCCCCTCTATTTGTGTGTGTGTGGGGGGGATAATATGCATAATTAGAATGTGCAAGTAAAATTGTATTTCAGGATTTGGGTGGCTTCAATATGATTGAGGAAAGAAAGTCGCTTTCATCTTTTAGCCAATGTCTTCCCTTCCTATGATGCAAAGGGAGAATGTAATGATTTGCAAACCCATCCCTTTTGTTCAAATAATGCCAGGTAGATATTAGGGGCTAAGATATTTTTTTTACTGTGTTCCTTTGTCTCACTGAGAAAGGATACATACTCCCTCTCTGAAAGCAGTAGAAGGATCTCCATGGAGATTCTCAGTCATCCAGTTTGACCCAAAGATGCTTTATCAAAAGGCAACTGGACTTTGTTTTCCTTGAAGACATTTGGCTAAAAAACACCTGAGCTGAAGAAGTTTCTTGGATGAGAAGCGAAACATCTTCAAGCAAAAATAAAGTCCAGTTGCCTTTTGAAATATCACCTTCAGGACAGTAAATGGATATATTTGTTGAGAGCTGATTTTTGACCAAGCTGAGCTGGGTAGATGTTGGAGAAACGGTTCTTTCTAATTTTGGAAAGAAGCAGACTCGGATGCTAAAGGGGAACCTGAATTGAATTTCTAACTCTTAATTTCTCATCTGAAAAATGTACTTGCTCCAACCTTGGGAGGTGTCCAATCCATCCTGCTATCAATGAGATGACTTGGCAGGCATCAATGAGAATCAATAAGTAGACAGACATGTTTGCTGCGCATAGATAGGAGATGCAGATTTAGTACCTTTAGTACCCAAACAACACTGCAGAATTTCCTACCAAAAGTATTTAAAACAATTTATTCATTTAAGCCTTTATGTTTGAAACCCTGATGCATACAAAGAAGACCATATTGTAACTTGCAAGAATTCAGACGGCATGAATTTTCCTAAAGGATGTAACTTGATTGTGGAATAGCCAATAGGCCAAACCGAATACAGAATATAAAACATGGAAGGTTAATAAGACCAGGTGTGAAAACAGACTAAAAGAAACAGGTTAAATAAAAAGCATAAAATAAAGAATGCAAAACCTATTTCTGAAGCACCCCTACAAATTATGCAAATCAGAGCCAGATATGCAGATCTCAAATGAACTGTTTAAGTCAAAGAAAGGGATGTGTTTTCTGTGACTTTTTAAAATTCCATTGTGACCTCATGTGAAATCTGTTGCTTTAACATAAGCATCCAATAGGTTGTTTGTGTAATGTGCAGTCTGAGCTGTTGATTTATTTCTTATACAATAGACATTCAAATAATAGGTGCTTTCTATCTATGGAGTTCTGCCAATGCATATAAGGCAGGGAGGGAGGGAGGAGGAAGAGGAGGAGGAAGGAGAACGAGAAGAGTACTTTATATGCCAAGTATAGTTAGACACAGAAGGAATTTGTCACCGGTACTGAAGCACTCAGTGTACTTGGGGAAAGCAAAGAATAATACTAATAGAATAAAAATGCCAAATCCAGTCTAGATATCTGAAGAAGTGGGAAATAAGAAGATAAATAATACTACAGCCACACTTTATGGGTTAATATACATATGTATAATACACATACACACAGAGAGAGGGGGGAGGGAGGAAGGGAGGGACAGAGGGAGAGAGAGAGAGAGAAAGAGGGGAGGGAGGATGGGAGACAGGGAGAGGGAGAGGGAGGGAGAGAGAGAGAAAGAGAAAGAGAGGGAGGGAGAGAGGCTGGGAGAGAGAGGGAGGGAGGAAGGGAGGGACAGAGGGAGAGAGAGAGAGAGAGAGAAAGAAGAGGGGAGGGAGGATGGGAGACAGGGAGAGGGAGAGGGAGGGAGAGAGAAAGAGAGAGGGAGGAAGAGGGAGAGGGGCTGGGGAGGGAGGGAGGGAGGGGAGGGGGAGGAGAGAGAGAGAGAGACAGAGAGAGAGAGAGAGAGAGAGAGAGAGAGAGAGAGAGAGAGAGAGAGAGAGAGAGAAAGAGGGGGAGGGAGGATGGGAGACAGGGAGAGGGAGAGGGAGGGAGAGAGAAAGAGAGAGGGAGGAAGAGGGAGAGGGGCTGGGGAGAGAGGGAGGGAGGGAGGGAGGAAGAGAGGGACAGAGGGAGAGAGAGAGAGAGAGAGAGAGAGAGGAGAGAGAGAGAGAGAGAGAGAGAGAGAGAGAGAGAAAGAGGAGGGAGGGAGGATGGGAGACTGGGAGAGAGGGAGAGGGAGGGAGAGAGAGAAGAGAAAGAGAGGGAGGGGAGAGGCTGAGAGAGAGAGAGGGAGGGAGGGAGGGAGGGACAGAGGAGAGAGAGAGAGAGAGAAAGAAAGAGGGGGAGGGAGGATGGGAGACAGGGAGAGGGAGAGGGAGGGAGAGAGAGAGAAAGAGAAAGAGAGGGAGGGAGAGAGGCTGGGAGAGAGAGGGAGGGAGGGAGGGAGGGACAGAGGGAGAGAGAGAGAGAGAAAGAAAGAGGGGGAGGGAGGATGGGAGACAGGGAGAGGGAGAGGGAGGGAGAGAGAAAGAGAGAGGGAGGAAGAGGGAGAGGGGCTGGGAGAGGGAGGGAGGGAGGGAGGAAGAGAGGGACAGAGGGGGAGAGGGAGAGAGAGAGAGAGAGAGAGAGAGAGAGAAAGAGAGAGAGGGCAATACAACTATAAGGGACTTGGTTAAATATTACGTATTTAACCACTGTGTCCAGTTGCTCGAATCTTGTTCCAGACTTTTCCTAAAGGCTGACGAGCCTATTCCGTATTGAAAAAATAAACTTGCATGTAGAAGAGAGGAGGAAGGAAGAGAAGGAGGGAGGCTAGGGAAAGCGTGTCCCCAGAGTCCTGATCTTTTCTGCATGTTCAGTCAAGGTGACTTGTTTCTTCGCCGCTGCCTTGATGAGTTTCCCTTTGAACGGCAACAGGCTTTCTATCAATGTCACTGACTAAATAAGTTTGACTATATGCTGATGTTCTTCAGATTGTTTCTACTAGCAATAGTTCTGGCTGGTTTGTTTGGAGAGAAAATTAATGATGATACACCAAGGTCATTTGTACGTCTGCTGTATGGAACAGATGTTAACATATTAGTCCCATACGCTGGCTTCACACTGGACTATAAAAGATTGGACTCGACACTGCAGGCCAATGCAATTTGAGCAGCTTTGGGGGAAGGAGAGGAAGAGAGAAACCATTGCCAAAAACATTAAAAATGTGTCTTCCAGGCTTCTAATAAATGACAGACAAACATCTCCAAAGCTATTAGAGACACACACATACACAAGTGATTATCCCATCTTGCAAGGACAAAAAAAAGAGAGAGAGAGATCTTTTCCAAATGAGTCCAACAAAAAAATAAAATAAAATTATTATTAGACTTTCTATGCTGCAGTCTCCTGCAATGTCTTCCAATAAAAATTAAAATCAAAATGAAAACTTGAATGTTTAGAACGTCTGGATTTCAGTTCGAACCGGGCAAAAATTTTCTCTTGTGTATTTTTCCCCCCTCTTCTTTTTAGAGAAAAGATGATTTGGGAAATGTGTTGTCATGCTGGTATCAAGAGCAGGATGTTATGTAGGAAGAGGAAATAGACTATCCAACCACAGACAAGATTCTTTATGAATGCTCAATTTTAAAAGCTTCCTGAATGGATTGGCCTCATTTTTAGAGGGAAACTTATTCCATAAAAAAAACACCACCTTCTGGCCCTCAGGCCACCTCATCTCCCAAAGTGTTTTAGATCAGGGCAATGCATGATAAGTTGTTTCCAGAAACAAAGCAACCTTAAACAGATCTTCAAGAGCATAACAGAATAACAGGGTTGGAAGGAACCTTGGAGGTCTTCTACTCCGACCTTCCTCAAGCAGACCCTATAGCATTTCAGACGAAAAGTTATCCAATCCCTTCTTGAAAACTTCCAGTGATGGAGCCCTCACAGCTTCTGGAGACAAAACATTCCACTGATTGTTCTCACAGTCAGGAAATTTCTCCTTAGTTCTACTTTGCTTCTTTCCTTGATAAGTTTCCATCCGTTGCTTCTTGTCCTGCCCTCTGGTGCTTTGGAGAATAGAGTGACCAACTCTTCTTTGAGGAATCTCTAAAATAATTCTTATGGTATAAAACAAGTCTCCTTTGATGAAGTTTTTTTTTTATTCGCGTTATTTAAAAAACCCCTTTGGATGGAATTGTAAGGTAGATTTTGGCATAACATAAAGTTTTACACTGTTTTAACACAGCTTCTGTCCCTTTCTTCTTAAAGGAAGGAAAGGCAGAGATGAAAATGCAATGAAAGGATGAAGATGTGACACCTAACCTTCACTTAAATGATGTGAACTTTGCCCCATTTTGTGATCTTTCTTGCCACAGTAGTGAATCACTGCAATTGTTAGTTGCACATTTATTAAGTGAATCTGGCTTGACTTTGCTTCTCAGAAAATCTCAAAAAGTGATTGCATGACTGCTGGCAAAATGTATAGGGTAATTTAAAATATTTACTGGAAATATAACCCAACTGAGCCCTTTTTCATCTTTGATGGACATGCAACAGAGCTAGAAAATATTGGGACCAAGCATGTGTTTTGATTCAGAAGCTTTTAAAAGTGAACGTACAATTGAAATCAAAATATTTTTCTTCTGCATTTCATGGGCAAACAAATGGAATCTTCTAATGGAACTTTGCTTTTATATATGATAAAAGCAGTGAGAATTTTATATGCACAAAGGTGGAAGGGCTTACAAATGCCCACAGTGGAAGAATGGATGGTAAGTACAATAGACTTGACAGAGAGGGTGAAATTGATGGCTTAGATGAAAGAAATGTCTTTGATAAATTTTATTTCTCCTTGGGAACTAAGTAGTGGACCATTTGCAAGAAACTAAAAGAAATTGAAAGCTTGTTTTT
This sequence comes from Notechis scutatus, assembly GCF_049901735.1. Taxonomy (NCBI): domain Eukaryota; kingdom Metazoa; phylum Chordata; class Lepidosauria; order Squamata; family Elapidae; genus Notechis; species Notechis scutatus. Next base: position 6,592,740 of record NC_142020.1, read on the forward strand.
GAGATTTGATGATTAGAATTATACAGGAATGTAGAAATGATGCAGAGAAATGTTACTCTTGGGAGTTGTGGGTGCTTATCGCTGGGATTTCAAAATAAAGTGGACAAACATTTGACTGGAATAGTATAAGATCTCCTGCCTTAGGCAGGGGGTTGGACTAGACCTCCAAGGTCTTCTAAATGTTACTGTTAGAGTAAGACTTTGATGTAATTTTTACTTATATTGTATGAAGAAAGTCAGAAGTCCTATCTTCTATTTCTCTTTTTTCTCTTTTTGTTTCTTTTCTCTCTCTCTCTTGCACTTTCAGTTTCTATTTTTCTTTCCTTTTCCCTCTTTCTTGCACTTCCACTTTCTTTTTTCACAGCTTTTTTAAACCCTTTCTTTAATGTATCTTTTAACTTTGTGTTTTTTGAAATATGTATGCATATTTCAAAATGAATGTGTGTATGTGTATGTAGCACAATACAATCAATTTTGCAATGTTATCTTTTATAGCTCTATAATCATCTGTCTATTCATCCATCCACCCACCCACCCATGTCTGTCCATCTATCTATCTATCTATCTATCTATCTATCTCTTATCTATCTTCTATCTATCTATCTATCTATCTATCTATCTATCTATCTGTCTGTCTGTCTGTCTGTCTGTCTGTCTGTCTGTCTGTCTGTCTGTCTGTCTGTCTGTCTATCTATCTATCTATCTATCTATCTATCTATCTATCTATCTATCTATCTATCTAGATCTGTCTGTCTGTCTATCATCTATCCATCCATCCATCCATCGAGCTATCTGGCTATCTATATCTGCCTGCCTGCCTGCCTAGCTAGCTCGTAGCTATATCTCTGTCTGCCTGTCTTATCTTGCTATCTACCTTTATCTATCTATCTATCTATCTATCTATCTATCTATCTATCTATCTATCTATCTATCTATCTATCTATCTCTACCTACCTATCTATATCTGTCTGTCTCTCTGTCTCTCTGTCTGTCTGTCTATCTATCTATCTATCTATCTATCTATCTATCTATCTATCTATCTATCTATCTATCTATCCATCCATCCATCCATCCATCCATCCATCCATCCATCCATATAGCTATCTAGCTATCTAGCTCTGTCTGCCTGCCTGCCTGCCTATCTAGCTATCTAGCTAGTAGCTATATCACTATCTGTCTGTTTTATCTATCTATCTATCTATCTATCTATCTATCTATCTATCTATCTATCTATCTACCTATATCAGTCTATCTACCTACCAATCTACCTACCAATCTACCTACCTACCTATGTCTGTCTGTCTGTCTATCTCTCTGTCTGTCTGTCTCTGTTTCTCTGTCTCTAGCTAGCTAGCTAGCATCTTGGATGGCAAACATGACTTCTCCTGTGGAAGATGGACTGCCTAGGGAACCCAGTATTGATCAAAAGGGCCTTTTTCCTTGAGAAAATTCTGAAAAGTTTTTTTTCTCCCCTCCAGAGCAAAAAGCAAAACCAAACAAATATGCCATTTGGCAAAGTTGCCCGATTAATTTTTGGAGGACACCCACCCTTTCCCCCATCCTATCTTAAAGCACAATCCAGTTATTTTTGCAATGCTATATTATTTTTTTATAGCTGCTTATAGATATTCAAATTAACTCAGCCTCCTACAGCATGATTTCTGCCAGCATCGGATTGCAAAGCTTATTAAATCTGCTTATGTATTTAGGAAGTCCAGAAAAGAAACTATAATAACCAATCAATACAACTTATTAAATAATATTTCACTTAATGGCACACGGGGCAATCAAACAATCACTTTAGCGTTCCGTGGCTACAAATAACCATTGGCAGGCTGACACAGAACATCTAGGCTAAAAGCATCTGCGGAATACAAGACCAAGGCCACTCGAGGGGAAAATAAGAAGACAAAAAAAAAAAAAAAAGGAAAGAGCAACCTTGAAAGATGGAACTGCCTTTTTTTTTCTTTTGTCTTGCAAAGGCTTAGTTTATGGAAGAGGTTTAACAAAGTAGTTCAGGAAGCAAACGCATTTAGCTGTCTTTGTTCCTGGCTCAGGTGTGGTGGGAGCTGAGTTAGCTTCACCTTCACTAAGAACAAAATGGAGAAAGAAGGTAGAGGAAAGGGTTGTTTTACTAAGCAGGAAAGCTTTTCCTTTGCTTGCTCAGATGGAAGAGAGCCCTTTTTATCCTTTCCTTGAAGAATTGGGCAAGTTAAAAAAAAAAGAGAGAGAGATTCTAACATCAGGATTGGGGAAGTCATCTTAGATGCAGGGGTGGGGTTCAAAATTTTTTAGCCAGGGGTTCTCTGCCCAGTTGCTAGGTTGGTGTGGCCATAGTGGGCATGGCCTAGTTGGCCTCCTGCACCCTGGCAGTGGGGGGTGTTTTTAAGGGTTTGAGTGGGGGGAACATGATCATTGTTTTCCAGTATTTCCAGGAGCTGTCAGAGAGAAGAGAGGATTGACTTATTCTCCAAAGCATCTAAGGGCAAGAAGCAATCTAAAGAGAGCCAACCGAAAAACAGAGGGAGAAATTTTCTGACAATGAGAACAATTAATCAATGGAACCGCTTGCCTGCTGGAGTTGTGGGTGCTCCATTGCTGGGGATTTTCAAAAATAAACTAGAGAACCAACCATTGAACTGGGATAGCATAAGGTTCCCGCCTAGAAGCTTTTCCCCTTTTCTTTCACTCTGCCCTCGACCTTCATTTCTTAGGCCTTGCCGGTTCATTTGCATCTTTCAGCCATCAGAGTGAAATATTAGGAGGTGTTGATCTTTTGTGATCAGCTTACATAAATTGAGTATCATTTCAACGAAAGCATCTTTTGCTACTTTGTAAATTAATGAGTGTCATAACTTTATTTTGAACTCGCGGACTTTTTATGTGCACCTTTCAAGAATTTTGCTGGATGTTATGGATACTCTTTACGAAATGGCATTTTCAGTGTGAACTTTTCTGGGATGATGAATATCTTGAGAGACATACACAAATCACAACTGTAAATTCTCCGTCTTGGGTTTTAGGCAGAGAAAAAAAAAATGGGGCCAAATAATTTCATTTAATATCTGATGAGGATGAGTTATGGATCGCTGTTAGCAGTGGAAATAAAACTGTGTTCCCCTACTCTTTCTCTCTCTCTCTCTCTTTCTCTTTCTTTCTTTCTCTCTCTCTCTCCCCCCAAGCAATGTCAAACAAGCTTCAATTTTTTTTTATCCTCTTCAATATCTAAGAACTTTTTGGAGTACTTTAGAATGGATGTGTGGGAATGAGCAATGAACCAGGAACTTTGAGGGACAGAGAAAGAGAAGAAAAATACCACAAATGGGCATAGATGAAATCTGCCTCTGCCTACCAGCATCCATTGGTATTCATCTGGCTAGCATCCTGTCAGTGTGTGAGAGAGTTGAGGGCTGTTTGGAAATTGAACAGTATTTGCTGTGTGAGCAAGAAGGAGATAGCAAGGAGACTGGGTGTGGCTTAGCTCAAGTATTCTGTACTAAAGCTGCTTGCTGCTGTGAAAGTAAAACTGAAACTGCAACTCCTCTCCTCTGCTTGTGTTTTGCATTTGGAACAGATTTCTTTTCAGGTGGGGAGGGGGAGTAGAACTCCTTAGCATCAGAGCATGTTAATAATAATATATTAATGTTCTGATGGTCATTTTGTAAAATCCTTTCTTAGTGAGCACCTAGAAGCCAAGAGGAACATACGTGTCAAATTTGAAGTTTGTAGGCTTTACAGTTCTGAAGATTTTGTGATGATGCGTGAGTGGCATTTCACATAGATAGATAGATAGATAGATAGATAGATAGATAGATAGATAGATAGATAGATAGATAGATAGATAGATATAGATATAGATATAGATATAGATATAGATATAGATATAGATAGATATAGATATCTCCTTTTCCTCCAAACATAATAATGAGTTATGAGTTATGCCCACCAAAGACATGCTTTGATCACTCCAATTATTTCTAAATATGAAGACCACACTGATAAATGTTATGTTTATTACTTTTTAAAGGATGTCAGGTGGCCAAATAACTTCACCAATATTTTACCACTGCACAAAAACTTTAAATTAAACATGTCCTTTTATTGTCCTATTCTTTTTTCCTCTAAATAACAAACTGTTATTTCAAATTATCTTTTTTTTTTTTTAAGTAAAAGCTGCTCAAAGACCAAGATAAAGACATCTGAATAATGACTATGAGTGCCTTCCCAAATGCTTGATAAAAATCTATTCATCTTTCCAATCCTGATGGCATCTAAACTCCATTTCCAGGATTCTTAGCTATGGCCAGGCTAATTGGGAATGTTTTCCTTTAGCATGCTTACCAATTTGAAACCAATTTGAAACATTTCTAGTTTGCTTATGGTCCACATAGCCTTAATGACTTCTGAGCAGAGATGCATCCACTTGTGCCATAAAATTCACAGCACACAGGGCAAGGTGTGAATTTCGAATGTTGCTTGTGAGTGAAACTCCAACTGTACATAAAATCCTAGTCTTGGTATGAATGAGGAAAAGTGTCAGGGAAATCAGGAGATTCGATCAGTTCAGATATTGCAAGGTTAAGCTATCTACAAGAATCTGACCAACTAGGGGTCCAGGGAAATGAGCAGGAGATAAGAGAGGTATTCAAGGTTGGCCTGGATTTACATCTCTTGTGGGTGTGCATTGATTCATCATTTATGATGCGTTTGACCCCTCCCTCAAGCTCAACTTGGTCTTCTTCTACAGGAAGCTCTATAACCAACAGCATCAAGGGTACTACCCTGCTCCTAATATAAAGAAAAAACTAAATTTGGAAAGGAAACATCTGAAAAGCAAATAAGGCTTTGCAAAAGAATCTTGAGTTCTTTGCGGTATGTTTTGTTTCACTTATATCATAAAGCAACCTGTTTGCCAGCATTCCATTTTCCTCTCCTCCAACTTGCGCTTTATTCCTTAATAATCCTCATCATTATTCTGCAGTCCAATAAAATGAGGCTGTCACCTATGATTTTATTTCACTTATTCTGGAACTGTTTCTTATCCCAACAGTATTTTCAGATGCCTATTTTCACTGATTCACTCCGGCATCTATATATCCTACCAAGTCAGCAGCAAATAATTGGTTTCCTTACCGAGACTAAGCAGGGAAAAGGATATGTGTAAATGGGGAAGGGAGGAGGAGTAGGAGGAGGAGGAGGAGGAGGAGGAGGAGGAGGAGGAGGAGGAGGAGGAGGAGGAGGAGGAGGAGGAGGAGGAGGAGGATCAACAAAGGAATCAAGATGCAGTTAAGATACTTTCCCTTATTAATGAGGTTCTGAATAGGCAAAACATTACAGCTCTTATTTTAATCTGAATCTCATTTCTATCCACATCTGGAGGGTATTTCATTCATGACTCTTGAGCATTACCTTGCCCCAAGGGTAAAATTAACCCCTCACAGAAACAGAGTCAGAAGGAAACTTGGAGATCTTTTACTCCAATCCCCTGCTTGCATGTCCAACCTCTTCTCAAAAGTCTCCAGTGATAGAATAGAATACAGAATAACAAGTTGGAAGGGATCCTGGAGGTCTTCTAGTTCAACCCCTTGCTCAAGCAGGAAACTCTATACCATTCCAGGCAAATAGCTATCCAATCTCTTAAAATCACCCAGTAATGGAGCATCCAAGCCATTCCACTGATAATTGTTTTCACTCCGAGAACTTTGGCCCAATCACCAGGAGACCGGGAGTTCTAGACCTGCTTTAGTGATGAAAGCTGGCTGGGTGATTTTAGGACAATCACCAGGAGACTGGGAGTTTTAGTCTTGCCTTAAGCATGAAAGGTGATGGGGTGACTCTGGGCTAGCCAGTCTCCTTCAGCCTAACCTATCTCACAAAGGCTGTTGTGAGGAAAATAGGAGGAAGAAGGTGTTTTGGATATGTTTGAGTTATTTATAAAAAAATAATAAAGGTGGGATATAAATAAAATAAATACAGGCATTTTGGTTAATTATGTGCTGAAATAAACCTTTGTATGTGGCATTTGAGTTGGGAAATAAACATATAAATCCAGTTTACCTTCAGGGTTGCATGTATTTGTGACTTCATGATTCATTAGTCTTTCTTCCCAAATGCTCATGGTAACATACCCAGTGCATAGCCTCCATTTTATGCGCACAATACAGTAATTCTGCCAAATAGGCTGAACGGAGAATTCTTGACTGCCTTCTAATCACTAATGCACTTCATGGTCAAACGGCCATTTGAAACTAGAGTTCATTATTCTTCATCCATCATCGTGATTCATCTAATCACTATAAACACAAGTAATCCTACTGTTTTTGTTTGTTTGTTTACTTGCTTACTTGTTTATTTGTTAGCTAATGTACCTTGGATTGAACTAATTGTGCCTGTACAATGGGTGTAGATTTGCACCTTCCTCTCTTTTTCTACATCATTAATGTCCACCAATGTGGACATCACATCACAGTCCATCAACCTTCTCTTTGGGGATGCTCACTGTTGTTTAAATGCATTTCTGCAGTTTAATGATCATTAAAAATACCCTCATTATAATTGTCTGAAAGCTGGCATAAAGATTATTGATCAGTGAACCACAATTCTATGTGGAATGTAATGATATTGAGTTGAATAAAAGTGAAAGAAAAGTCAAGTAAGATCTGCAAGTGCTGAGCTGTGCACAACATGTAGATATGTTTTCTTGGGAAAATAAAACTTTCCTCCTGTGTGGTTTTCACTCATGAAGAAAAAAATAAAATTAAATAAATCACCTGGAGCTTTAAAATCCAGAGGAAAATTCCAGGGAAAATTTTGGAAGCATTTTTCTGCCCATAATGAGATTGGGCTGCACTAAAATATTCAGATGTTGCTCTGACATTCTTTGCAACTTCATGGTAGCTGTTTTGAAACTTGACTGAATGGTAATTTACTTCCGATGGTTAATTTTTTATCGCTCAATCAAGAATTCTTGGAGGTTACAGTGACATTGCAGTGAGGATCCAGAAAATCTCAGCATATAAATAATAGATACAACAATAAGGGCAATAACTACTGGAGTCTTCCTCGCTTGGAGAAAGACGGGCTGAGAATTTGTGCAAAGTTTCATGCAGGTAAAGAAAGACGAATTTTGCTGCAGTGTGATAATTTCCTCATCTTCATAAAAATTACATTCCTAGCTAATGCAAGGAGAAGGTTAGCAATAATGAAGTGCTAATCTCAGGGTGGTTAGAAATTCACTGTTGGTGGGTTGTCCCTTCTCCTGCCTCCCCGTTTTGCCTGCTTCTTTTCTGTCCTAATCAAATATTCCCTTGGATTCATAAAAATCTTATGCAAATAGGCTGAAAAAGTAGTTTTCTCATTTTGCATCTCATAATGCAAAACCTCTGCTGGCTAAAGCTGATGCATTTGTGATCCAGCACACCTGGAGAGGTGGTTCTATTATAACGTTAACAATGGGGAAGATAAATGTTTATTATAGCTTCATGATGTTTGAAAAGGAAGAGGATACTCAGCGATACAGGCAAACGATGGAGGTAGCTCAGTTAATGAAGCTTTGGAACTCGTTAATAATCCACAGGAAGGACAGAATCCAGAAGAGATAGTGTGATTGGTTTCCAGGGAGATTGTTTTAAAATAGACTTCTCAGGAATGGGAATGCTAGGATTAACGAATCTGTTTTCTGTGTTTTATCAGCAATCTATGTTTTAGCAAACATCCTCATGAACCTCATCATTCAAATCATTTATTTTTATTTTATTTTTCATTTTATTTTAGTTTGTCAAGCATGTGTGATAAAACAAGTATAAGCATGAACATAACATATAAACATATAAGTATAAACAGGTATAAGTATATACATAATAAATGAGTATGAATAAATGGGAACAGTACGAAGGCACGCTGATGCAATTATGCACACCCCCTTACAGACCTCTTAGGAATGGAGTGAGGTCCACGGTAGACAGTTTAAGGTTAAAGTTTTGGGGGTTTGAAGATGGAACAACAGAGTCAGGGAATGAGTTCCAGGTATTGACCCCTCTGTTGCTGAAGTCGTATTTCCTGCAATTGAGTTTGGAGCGGTTTACTTTGAGTTTGTATCTATGGTTTGCCTGTGTGTTCTTGCAGTTGAAGCTGAAGTAGTCATTGACAGGTAGGACATTGTAGCAGATAATTCTGTATATTAAGCTTAGGTCAGACCATAGGCAGCATAATTTGAAGTTGTCTAGGTCCAAAATTTCAAATCTGATGGCATAAGGGATTCTATTGCGAGCAGAGGAGCGGAGTACTCTTCATCATAAAAAAAATTACTATTTTTTCTCCTTTTTGATTGTGTTCAATTCTTGGAGACTGCTTGGACATTTCCCTGCAGTTTTCTTGGCAAGGTCTTTCAGAAGTGGTTTGCCATTGTCGTCTTCCTAGGGCGGAGAGAAAATAACTGCTCCAAGGTCACCCAGCTGGCTTTGTGCCAAAAATAGAAGTAGAACTCACAGTCTTCCAGTTTCTTGCGTGATATCCTAACCAATACACCAAACTGGGTCTCAAAATTTGGATATTCTTATGCAACTTTGGGGATTGTTGTCTCAGGAATGGCTCACAATCTCTTAGTAAAAACATTTAAAACACACACACAAAGGAAGCACAAAGACACATCCTCTCCAGCAACCAACACCCAGATAAGCAGGGGTGAATACCAGACAAATGACCAAGCATAAAACCATAGCCTAATCAAGGAATTACCAAGGAGAAAACTGCAACCCCAACCAACACTGTCAGGATAAGTGGCTGTATACCAACGGGGAAGCAACCCACAATCACTCACCCTGATGATGTTACCTAGTTGGATAATGAAGTACCTGCAAGCAAACACCAAAATCAGAGAACACCAAGGGCTCCATATTGCAGAACATAGAATAATAGCGTTGTAAGGGATGTTGGAGGTCTTCTAGCTCAAACGTTGCTCAATTAGGAGACCCTATTTCATTTTAGATAAATGGCTGTCCATTCTTTTCTTAAAAACCTCCAGTGATAGAGCACCTACATTTCCAGAGGTAATCCATTTCACTAATTGATTGTTCTCATTGTCAGGAAATTTCTCCTTAGTTCTAAGTTGGATTTTTCTTTGATGATCTTCCATCTGTTCCTTCTTGTAATTTGTGCTTTGGAGAATAGGCTGACTCCCACTTCTCTATAACAGCTCCTCAGATATTGGAAGACTGTTCTCATTTCACCTCTAGTCCTTCTCTTCATCAAACTAGACATACCCAGTTCCCTATTCATTGTACACTTTAATCTGCATTTATCATCTTTGTTACTCAGATAACAGATAATCAGAATTGGAAGGCACCTTATAGGTCATCTAGTCCAACCGCCCAAGCGGGAGACCCTACACCATTTCTGACAAATGGCAGTCCAATCTCTTCTTGAAGGTCTTAAGTGATGAAGCTCCCACAACTTCTGAGGGCAAGTTGTTACATGGGTTGATTGTTCTCACTGTCAGAAAGTTTTTCCTTATTTCCAGGTTAAATCTCTCCTTGTTCAGCTTCCATCCATTATTCCTTGTCTGGCCTACAGGTGTTTTGGAAAATAGATTACCCCTTCCTCTCTGTGGCAGCCCCTCAAATATTGGAAGACTGCTATCATGTCTCCCCTGGTCGTTGTCTTCCCTAGACTAGCCATGCCCAGTTCCTGCAACCTTTCATCGTATGTTTTAGCTTCCAGTTCTTCACTCTTCACTCTTTCCAGAGTCTCAACATCTTTATGGTGTGGTGACCAAAACTGGATGCAGTACTCTAGGTGTGGTCTTACTAAGGCTTTATAGAGTGGTATTAATACCTCCCTTGATCTTGATTGTATCCCTCTGTTAATACAACTTAGGATTGCATTAGCTTTTTTGGCTGCTGCTGCACACTGCTGGCTTATATTTAGCTGACTGTCCACTAAGACCACAAGATCCCTCTCACAGTTACTGCTATTGAGCCTGGTTTCACCCAGTCTCTTTGTGTAGTTTTGTGTAGGACTTTACTTTTCTCTACATTGAACTCTTTCTATAGTCTCAACATCTTTTGTGTATGTGTGTTGTGGTGACCAGAATTGGATGCAGTATTCCAAATATAGTCTCACCAGTGCAGTGTCAAGTGGTACTATCACTGTTGTTGTTGTTGTTGTTGTTGTTGTTGTTGTTGTTAGTTGTGAAGTTGTGTCTGACCCATTGCAACTCCATGGACAACTTTCCTCCAGGCCTTCCTGTCTTCTACCATCTTCTAGAGTCCATTTAAGCTCACACCTACTGCTTTAGTTGACTCCATCCAGCCCCCTCATTCTCTGTCGTCCCCTTTCTTCTTTTTCCTTCAATCGTTCCCAGCATTAAGGCTCTTCTCCAGTGAGTCCTTCCTTCTCATGAGGTGGCCAAAGTATTTGAGTTTCATCTTCAGGATCTGGCCTTCTAAAGGGCAATCAGGGTGGATCTCCTCTAGTAACCGGTTTGATCGTCTTGCAGTCCAAGGGACTCGCAGGAATCAACTCCAGCGCCATAGTTCAAAGGCCTCCATTCTTTGGTGCTCAATCTTCTTTATGGTCCAACTTTCCCAACCTCACATTGCAAGTGGGAAAACCATAGCCTCGACTATACGCACTTTTGTTGGCAGAATGATGTCTCTGCTTTTTAGTATGCTGTCTAGATTTGCCACAACTTTCCTCCCCAGGAGCAAGCGTCTTTTAATTCCTTGGCTGCAGTCCCCACCTGCAGTGATCTTGGAGCCCAAGAAAATAAAATATGTCACTACCTCCATTTCTTCCCCATCTATTTGCTAGGAATAGGAGGGCCAGATGCCATGATCCTGGTTTTCTTAGTGTTGAGTTTAAAGCCAACTTTTGCACTCTCCTTCTTTAACACAACTCAGAAACCTTTTCATAATTGTAAAAGGTAAGTAATCCACATGGATTATGCTTTATGGCACATTCCATTGAAGCTATTTTTATTACTCTCTGGACTAAACATGGAATCAATATAGACCTGATGCTCCCTTCTTGGCTTCTGACATAAAATATACCACCTCCACATCTCCCTAACACACAATGATACTAGAAATAAAGCAGGCTTTTTTGAGGGGAGGTTCAACTACATCAGAGGACATACCTCTAAATTATTAGTCGTTCTGCATTTTCAGTTGGGCATAGAAAAATAGAACGAAAGAATCCTCAAGATGAAAGCAACTCCGAAGATTTTATTCAGCGATAAATCTGATACAAGAGCTGCAGTTTATGATAGATTTAGAATTTTATGCCCAGTAAATGATCTGTACATCATTTGTATGCCACTGACACAAAAGCCATGGGAAATATTACTTAATTACTCTGAGATTGCTTCAAAGTTTCAGCCAATATACAGGAACAAAGGAGGTTTTAATTACAACTGTCTCCTCCAACCACAAGTGAACCTACATTCTTGCAGGGAGGAATTCTCCCATTATCCTTTTGTTGTAAGTTATGGCAATTGTATTATCTAGCCAGGGTGTTTCTTCAACCAAAAATTAATTGCAATATATTTTATTTTGTTATACCAGGTTGTGCTATTTTCTTTCTGGAACAGTTAATGAGGTTCCTTAATTGCAACTGCTGCATTGTTAGCAAACCCCAAACCCACTGGTTTTGCACAGATACGGAGCTCTTCATTTGAAGGCTAGTTTCTAGACAAAAAAAAAATAGCAACAGAATGGAAGCACAAGGGAAGGTACAGCAGCATGATGAAAAGTAGTTGCTAAATTAAAAAAAAACCTCATGCTGTGATGATATATTAACATTACTTCCTAGTCCTGTTTGAGCATCCAAAGAACATTGTTTTATTTATCAAATTTTTACACTGCCCATCCCATTTTTATAACTCTGGGCGATTTACAAATAATACAATATATATATATATATATAAAAGCCATAGTTAAAAACAAAGTTAAAAACAGAATTAAAACAGGATTTTCTTTTTTGAAAATTGAAAAATTTTAAAAAGATGTGGTTCCAATCCACAAAAAGGGATTTGGGGGGAAAATGAGTCCAGGAAATTATAGGCTAATCAGCTAATCAATAGGGAAATCTTGGAAAAAAATTTCAACTGGCAGATTTTTGAGCACCTAGAAATGAAAAAGTTAAAGAACTAAGGAGAAATTTCCTGACAATTAGAACAATTATTGAATGGAACAACTTGTTTCCTGGACTTAAGGCAATTCTATCGCTGGTGGTTTTCAAGAAAACTGGATAGCTATTTGTCTGGGGTGATATAAGGTCTCCTGCCTTAAGCAGGCAGTTGGACTAGAAGACCTCCAAGGTCCCTTCCATTCCTATGATACTATGTTCTAAAGGCAGAGGGAGTACCTTCAACCCAACAACCATCCCCAGGTTTGCATGATGGTCTTAATCCTTTATGCCAATTGGGAGAACCAGGTCTTCATGCTCTCTCTAAAAGCCAGGAGAGTGGGGGCCTGTCTCACCTCCAGGGCAAGATATTCCATAGGCCAGGGAGCAACAGCAGAGCAATCTCTCTTTCTAGAACCTGGCAGTTGAAATTGTAAGTATAGAAGGGCTACTAGGGTAAACTCAACCTGAAGAAATAGTTGACGTGATCTATGGGTTGGCTGCCACATCAAGTCAATCCAGGAAGTTTTAAACCCTAGTATATTGATCAAGCCACAGTGGGCTTTATTAATTCACAACGCTGTTTGTTAAGGGAGGACACTGTACAAAAGCAACATAAAGCACATTATGAGTTAATGGATATGAAAACGCACAAGAAGGCAGAATGTCTTTTCACTACTCATGATCCTCTTCTCCTTCCCAAGATCTTTTTACTGGGGCACTATGAGTATCTATGGAAGAAGGAACTGTGATAAAATCACAGATGAGATGTGATGAGATGAGGTCAGATGAGATATGAGTTGAGATCAGATGAAATATGAGATGAGGTATGAGATGAGAGAAAAGATTTTACATGTCTGTATTTTAATTCCTAGTTAAGCTGTATATTGGTTGGAAAACAGCTGTTCCTCAGGGCATGTGCTTTTACATGGCTGTAGCTCATAACCTGCACACATTTCCAAAAATGAATATACTGGTGTAATGGCATAAAAAGCATACATCAGAGAAAATGATAAATCATCTCTGTCTCTCTCTCTGTCTCTCTCTCTGTCTCTCTCTCTGTCTCTCTCTCTCTCTCTCTCCATCTCTCCCCTGTATCTCTATCTCTATCTCTCTCCATAGATACAAATGTATACAGGATAGAAGGACATGAAAATATTTATTTATTCATTTATTTATTGGAGTCATAGAATCAGGACAATTACTGTACATGGCTGCCTGTCTTATACATGATCATCCCAGGAAGCTCACAATGACATGAAATAACTATAGAATAAATAAACCAACAGAACCCCACAAGAAGAAATAAATGAAATGATCTTATATGAAACTGACATAGGGATTTGATAGAGTGATTTATCCATGCCTGTTTATGTTGTTATTTCAGTTTTTATTCCACATTTAATTTATTTTAATTTATTCAATTTAGGCACTGCCTGACTTCAAAACTAATTCTGGGTGGCAAGCAATAAAATGAAGCAAAATGCAAAACACACACACAAAAAAAACCCAATATCATAACAAAGAAATATAAAAGGGAATAAAAATCAAGAACAGATGGTGGATTCAGTATTGTGGTGACCCAAAACTGGATGCAGTATTCCAAGTGTGGTCTTCCCAAAGCAATATTAAGCAGTACTAACACTTCAAATGTCCTTGATACTTTATCTCTTTAACTTCCCGCTATTACTTCTCATCCTATCCTCAGGTGCTTTGAAGAATAAGTTGACCTCCTCTTCTCTGTGACAGCCCTTCAAGTACTGGAATGCTGATGATATTGATATTTGTGTCTAAGTGCCTTCCATCTCCAAACTTACTCAGGTTGGCTCACAATATAATAAACAATAAAAATAAAATATAAAAAAAAGATGTTGAGACTCTGGAAAGAGTGCGGAGGAGAGCGACAAAGATGATTAGGGGACTGGAGGCTAAAACACATGAAGAACAGTTGCAGGAATTGGGTATGTGTAATCTAGTGAAAAGAAGGACCGGAGTGACATTCCAATATTTGATGGCGGCCACGAGAAGAAAGGGTCAACCTATTCCCCAAAGCACTTGAAAGCAGGACAAAAAAAAAAATGGATGGAAACTAACCAAGGAGAGAACCAAGCTAGAAATAATAAGAAATTTCCTGATAGAAGAACCATTAATCAGCAGAACAACTTGTCTTCAGAAGTTGTGGGTGCTCCATCACTGGAGGTTTTTAAGAAGAGATTGGACAGCCGTTGTTTCTATGAAATGGTAGAGGGTCTCCTGCCTGAGGAGGGGGTTGGGCTAGAAGATCTCCAAGGTCCCTTCGAATTTGCACCTGTTATTCTGTTATTCTCTGTTATTCTGTTAAAACAAGATGGGATCCACTACTCTATGCAAATTATATGTACAAGAACACATCCGACAAGAGGTTCCTTAGGAGAACCACCAAGGCCTACTTGAGAAAATATGACAAAAAGGGGAATGTGACAGAATCCTGGATTGTCCTGGGATTGTCCTCCATGATCATGTTTGTATCATCACACAGGATAGCCAGTGGTGGGCTGCTGGGGGTTCGCAGGGGTTCGGGAGAGCCCCTAGCTAAGATTCTGTGCAAATCCCACTCCTGGCTGGCCCTGCCCTGCCCACCCCTCCCTTCCCAGGACTCCCCATGTGGCCCGTTTTGGATGCAGGTAAGTGCAGGGCGTGCACGGAGGCTTGGGGAGGATGAAAAATGGGCCTTCTGGAAGTTTGGGAAGGACAAAAATGAGCCCATTTCCAGCCTCCAGAGAGCCTCTGGAGCCTGGGGAGGGCAACCCCCCTCCCCTGCCACGGTGCAGGAGGCCGACTAGGCTATGCCCACCTAGCAACTGGGGAGAGAACCCTTTGCTAAAATTTTTGAAGCCCACCCCTGAGGACAGCAGGGAATAATGAGCATAAGTTAGAAGGATGCAAATTCTGATTGAATGGAAGAAAAATCCTAATGGTGAGAGCATTTTGACAGTGGGATGAATGAAAAATGAAATCTAATCTCTTTGCTGAACAGAATGAGGGTTTTTGAATTGGCAGACAGTCAGAAGTTTACCTTCTACATAATTCGATGTATCGGACTATTCAGGGAAGGATCTTCAAGGCAGCAGTAAAATTCATAAAACATTCAGTGTCTAAAAAAAATGCAAGCTAAAACTACAGCAGCAAATGGAAATTGCAAGTCAAAAGAGTTTATATACATCCACAGAAAAAGTAATTAAAAAGTAATTAAAAAACAAAAAGTACAGCTATTTATTCTAATCAGGCAATGTTCTTACTCCTCATCAAAAAGAGAAGCTTACTAAACAGACTTGGGTAATCGATAATCAGTCTTTATTAAAGTGGATTTCATGGTGAGATGGCCATCGCTGAAAAGATTCAATAAACTGCCATCTACCTTCCAAACTAAGCTATCAGTCTAGTCCATATCTTTATCATTTTTTTTTTCTCAATCTAAAAACACGTATTGCAAAAAGAGAGGGGATTTATGTAAAAGAGAAACTGATTGGAAGGAAAGTGAAAATGAAACTGTTTGGAAGAACTAGTTGGATAGGTTTCTCTTGAATATTGTATACTTTTCTTCCATAAGTTTCCAATTTGTATCTATTTTTCTTTTTCTTTCCTTTCTTCTTATTTTCTTATTTTCCTTTATTGTTTGATCTTTTATGAAAATAAAATTTAAATCTATTTATTTGTGCCACAAATAAATAGAAAGAAAGAGAAGGAAAGAAAGAACACTGAAATTACAAAGTTGTAAGGGATCTTGGAGGTCTTCTAGTCCAACCTGCTACTCAAGCAGGATACCCTATACCATTGGCTGAACGATTTCTTCTTAAAAACCTCCAATGATGGAAATTCTGAAGGTGAGTTGTTCCACTGATTAATTGTTCCCGCTGTCGGGAATAACTGAATTAGAGAATAGCAGAATTGGAAGGTGCCTTGGAGATCATCTAGTCCAAAGTCTCTTCCAACTCTGTTATGGAAGGATGGGTAATGAGAGTTTAGACTGGATGCTGGAGGCATGGAAAAGTAAGTTCTGCTTTGATTTGGTGGGGAGGGATGGAAAGATTGCAAAGGCTACAAAGAAATACAATCCTTGCAGTGGTGGGATTCAATTTTTTTTTACTACCGGTTCTGTGGGCGTGGCTTGGTGGGCGTGGCAGGGGAAGGATACTGTAAAATCTCCAGTCAGAGGTGGTATTGGCCGGTTCTCCAAACTACTCAAAATTTCCGTTACCGGTTCTCCAGAACTGGACAGAACCTGCTGAGTACCACCTCTGAATCCTTCCATCCACCACCTACCCCATCCTACCAGAACTTATTCTTCTATTTCCCCCTTCATCCAGTCTCAACTCTCAGTACCTATCCTGCCTCCCCCCTGCCATCAGAATTGATGAAGCTTCTTGGATGAGAAATGAAATGTTTCCTTATTCTTCCTCAAGGAAAAACAGTCCATTCCCATTCTCATTCCTTATTCCATTCCACTGCACTCCACTGCACTCCACTCCATTCCATTCCATTCCATTCCATTCCATTCCATTCCATTCCATTCCATTCTATTCTATTCTATTCTATTCTATTCTATTCTCAGTCAGGAATGCCCATGCCAAAAGCAAAACAGAAAGGACCTATATATTGCTTTTATAATATTTGTTCTACAGATGCATTCTGCTCTGGACTCATATCCAAGGAACAATGATCAGGCATGAAGGAAAGCAAATCTTCAAAGAATATTAAATAAGTACCTGCATACACAAAACAGCTTCACTACTCCTCCGACAAGGATACCGTTGAAGGAGAAAAGAGAACAGGCTGGCTTATTCCTAATCAGAGTAATTAATCAAGAGAACCAAATGGCATTGCCAGGCCTATATATTATTCCTGCAGTGCCATCTATTAAAAATGCAGTTCATTAGTAGCAGAAGTAATCTTCAATACCAGCCAAAAGCAGAGCTGTGTTTGCCAGCAGTAAAATAATCAACAAGCCTTCTGCAGAATTGGGCTATCATCTTTCCTTAACAAAGAATTGTTCTCTTGACAAAAAAACACCATGTTTTCTCCTTCACAAATAAATAGCATTCACTGACTATTTGCTAACTGGGAAGTTTATGACATTGTTAAATAATCTAATCTTTCCTGAAAACTCTAAGCAGAAAACCCTCAATTTTTCAAAGAGCCCAAAACTACTGAAAATTTCTGCACTTTCTAATCTTTGTTGGGTGTTTCTTTTTTTAAGATATAAAGGATCCCTGTCACTTAATATATTTTAGAAGAAAAACACAATCTCTCTACAAACCACTATTTTTTTTGTATCCTGGGATAAAAAATCCACCACTGTGGATCCTCCATGGAAACTCTTACATTTGCTACCAGCAGTTTACATAACATAATTTATTTTAATCCTTAGAACAAGAAGAGCTGCAATTCAACCCATATTTTACAGATTGGATCAGAAAACACTAGATGCCAGTGGGCAGGTGAATAGTCAGGGGTTCTATATATTTAAATAATCAGAGAATTTTTACAAATTTCCCCAGATTACATAATTTGTGCCCTTGAAGACTTTTGCTCCAACTCTTCAAATGGTTTCTACATTATGTAAAAAAGAACTGCTTTAGAAGTCCCCAAAGTGGCATTACTACTGAGTTTGGTCCAAAAATTGTATCCAAGTGAGATGCTCAGTGGGAATTAATTATAAAATCAGGTTGAGGTCCTAAAGTTACAATAGGTGAAGGAAGGAAAAGAGGGTGTGAGCCAGTCTGTAATTAGGATTTAACAGCCTGTCCAAAGAACTGAGAAACATTAAGCTACAATGTCCATACAAGAGGATTTGGAAGCCTATCCAAGACCAGCAGCTGTATAAGCTCCAGGAATGTTTACAGAGAGCCAAATGCAAGAGCTTGGAACACACAGAAATAGAGCATGGATGAGGCAGTTGAATGATGCTCTCAGATAAGCTCCCCATCACCATTCCAGTCATTTTCACATCTAAGAAGTTCTGGCAAGAGTTGGGCATGTCCCCTTTCCCAAAATTTATCAAGGTCATTTTGAGCTTCAGGGACCTTCTGTCTAATTGTCTTCTAGTTTTCCAACTCAGCACACAGCCCTCGTGTCTTCCAGCATCTCACCATCATTATCTGACAGTATTAAACATTTATGAACCAACAGCTGCTCAGAGCTCTGTCTGGGGTCAGAAGCTTCTGACATAACATTGTCAGGCTTCTCTATCATCGCAACCTCTCCACCCATCTGATCCTTGTCTTGGAATGAGGACTCAGAGGAGTTCATTACAGCTGGTTGAAGACATCCCGTACTTAACAAAGTCTCTGAAAATCACGGCTGAAATAAGCACTCTGGAAGCAGCCTTCGTTGAGCCATGTAATTGTATGTTTTACACAAAAACGTTGGACAGGGCACCTCACACATAAGGAGGCAACATAAGAGGCTCCTTGAGGTTACCACTTGAAATATAGCCAATGTCTTTAGCAAAGGTCTGTAGGTAAGTCTTCATAAAACCTCCAAAACTGAACAAGTCTTAAAAGTGACAAAACAATATGCAAAGAAAATTGATGCCTCCTATTTTAATTCTTTGCTTCTAAGGTTTATTAAACTGAGATGGTTTTGCTCTGCAAGCTTCAGACAATTATGTTAACTGTTTTTTAAATGCAGGTGTTTATTTATTTCAAATGTGTCTGAATTGAATTGAACTGAAATAAATACTTTATTTGGCCAAATGTGATTAGATACACAAGGAATTTTGTCTCTGGTACAGAAGCACTCAGTGTATATGCAAAACAACAGAAAGAATAATAATCATAGTGGCATTGACAAATTCACCATCAGTCAATTGCAACAGGCAGCTTTACTTGAAACAGCTCACATCTTGCGGCGATACCTGTAATACCATCAAACATCAATATCTGTCCATCCCAGGTCTTTGGAAAGGACTCAATAGCTAGAAAAAATGCCAAATCCAGTCTGAACACCTGGCTGATGTTGAAACAGTGAACATAATACCAATAAAAGGAGGAAGTAAAGAAGATAAGAAGAGCAAATTATAATACTACAGCCACACAATATGGGTTAATATACATTGACATTAGACAAAACTGTGAGAATGGATTGCCCTTCCGTTGCCTTATATTTCAATATATCATGAACTCCTTTCCCCTCTATTATGTATTTATTATACTTTACTCATCACAACCTGGAACCAACCCAGAGAATAAATGCTGGCAGGATCTGCTCAAATCTCCTACTCCCCCAACTACCCAGCCCCTTATAATCTCCAACTCCATCCATTCTTTGATTCTTCCTCCAGTCATTCGCCCTCCTCCCGTTTTCAACCTGGGGTGCCCTGAGCTATGTAGAGCTCATAAATAAATTTCATTGATTTTTTTTCCCCTGCATCTTTTTCCCTGACTGCAAATTTATAAGCAAGATATTTTTTTAAATAATAATTTTTAAACCAAGTAAGGCCCCAGGAATCTTTGCTGAATAGCAGATGAGCTCAATCATGTAGTGATGGAAATTTTTCACAATTCACAGGAGGATGAAATATCTTATAGCATTGCATTTCTCCCTTTTCCATCTAGAAAATGGGCTAATAAGCCAAGAAGGAAAATCAACAACAAGTGATTGCCAGTGAACAAATCTGAAATGGTGTGCGTTGTAAATAAACTAAAAGCTAAACTAAAATAAAATGTAGATGTGTTTGTTTAGCCTGGATCTCTGGTAAGCACATCTTGTACATCATCTGTTAAAATATTTGTGTTAGGCAAACACTGAACAGGTGCGCGTGCACACACACACACACACACACACACACATACTGTCGAGACATGTTGCTCTAAACATTTTCTTAACTACCATCCACAACAGCTTTTGTGTACATGCAATATTTGCACTGTTCTAATGAAAAGCTTTTCACATCCAAATGGCATGAATGAAATGTACGTCAAAGAATCCTATCCCAATTGCAATGTGCAGAAGGGAAACGAGCGAAAACACCAAAGGATCTTGGTAGCAGTTGATTCACGGATAACAGTAAGAGGGCGAGCCAACATTGCAAATCTTCATGCACCAAACAATCTCACCTGGGAAATATAAATATAACTTCATTTGATAAAACATCCACCGGTAGTGTTCCTATTGGAATTATGGTATGCATCGCATTGTGGTTTAATCTCAGTTTAACAATAGATTGAGAACTGTAAAAGATAATGATGATGATGAAGATGAATATAAAAATAACAATCTCATAGGACAAATATGAAACCTGGCATAAAATATGCAGGTATAGAATACAGAATAACAGAGTTGGAAGGGACTTCAGTGGTCTTCTACTTCAATCCTCTGCTCGAACAGGAAGCCGATACCATTTCAAAAAATGGGGATCCAATCTCTTCTTAAAAACCTCCAGTGATGGAGCATCCACCACTTCTGAAATCAAGCTCTTCCACTGATTAGTTGTCCTTATTATCAGTATGTAATATTGTATTACATAATATATTCAATATAAAGTAAAATTTCTGGCTGGAATTCCTATTACTTGCAAATTTATATTGGGATTGTAAATGATGGTCCCTTTCCCTTCCCTGGAACGGATTGCTAGACTGCAGTCGGTGTAGTTGCGGGTGAAGGCAAACACTCTATGCTTGACTGTTGCTTGCTCAGCTCTTATTGTTCCTGGATAATAAGGATAATTAAATATGAATTCCCTTTTGGAATTTTCATTAAAATTGCAGGAGCAGAGAGTGCTTAACCCTTCTTGCATTCCTGCATCCTTTCTTCAGTTAGCTCTTTATTCTTCCTATTACCCTGTATTCAATTAGGTGTTGAAAGAATATTGGAGGCAGAACTAGAAAATGTCTAGCAAATATAATTGTGTATAATTATGCACACAGGCACCTAGAGATTTACCCAAACCAGGAAGGACAATGCATTTAGACATGTTTATAATCATCAATATAGCTCTAGGATTGAAGAAGGTATGACAAAACATCTCAAGAAACTCTGCCCCAAGAGAGGGCAGAGGGATTGCCCCCCCCAGGCTTTCTAGATTGTTATTGTATCCTGCAATGATAAAGTGGAGTTGCTGTAGTCCATAGTATTTCATTCCTGATCTGGTTTACCTGAAAAGACTCAGATCAATCTTGAAAACGTTCTTACTTTGCTTCCAGGTGAAGAACTATGGTTGGCTAGATCAGTGGTCGCCAACTGGTGGGCCATGGCCCACTGGTGGCCCACGAGAAAATTTTGATGATCCACAGAGAAATATTACCCCCAGAGCACCCCTCAAAGCAATTAACCCAGGCTGTGCAAGAACACAAGGCTGTGCTGCCCACATGGCCGGCCCACATGAACACAAGGCTTGCGTCAGAACAAGAAGAGGTAGTGAAGGGAGGGGGAAAGGGGGGAGGGGGAACTTGCCTGGCTAACGAGCTGTCCCCCCCCCGCTTCTTTCTTCTTCTAAGCAGGTTAGGAATGCGGCTGCCTTGGAGGGTGTGTGTGTGTGTGTGTGTGTGTGTGTGTGTGTGTGATCTCTGTGTTAGATTGGATCTCTCTTCCCCTTCCCAAACGGAGATCAAAAGCAGGAATGTGGCTGCCTTAGAGGGGGTGGGATGTGTGAGGGATCTCTCTCTCTGTGTGTGCGTGTGTGTGTGTGTGTGTGTGTGTGTTAGAGAGAGAGAGAGAGGGGGGTTTAGAACAGATTCCCTAGCCTCCCTCCTTCTCTTCCTTCCTCCTCTCTCTACATGCAAGTTTATTTTTTCAATATGGAATAGGCTCGTCAGCCTTTAGGAAAAGTCTGGAACAAGATTCGAGCAACTGGACACAGTGGTTAAATACGTAATATTTAACCAAGTCCCTTATAGTTGTATTGCTCTCTCTCTCTCTCTTCTCTCTCTCTCTCTCTCTCTCTCTCTCTCTCTCTCTCTCTCCCTCCCTCCCCTCCCTCCCTCCCTCCCTCCCTCCCTCCCTCTCTCCTCCCCTCTCTCTCTCTCTCTCCCACCAACATCAGCAAGCCACCGTCAGTCAAAATTCATATTAGTGGTCCCCGGGATTTAAAATTATGAGTTTGGTGGTCCCTGAGGTCCAAAAGTTTGGCAACCCCTGGACTAGATGACTGTGAAGAGTGGTAGACAGCATTGCAGAAGAAATTGGTGAATTCTAGCTGGCAGTTTTTCTAAGTAAAGGAGAGATCCTGTGATCTAGCACCCTGGATAGCTGCTTTTCCTGACTAAAATGCAGGAAGTGAGTTTTTTGTGATTGACTTATGAGTTGAGTGCTTGGGAACTGAGGTATATTCCTATCAAGCTCACATCCATAGTGCAACTTATATGGACGTAAGGTTTGCATAAGCCTAATTTTCTTAACCACTTTAATTAATTTACAGCTAAAAAGAGCTTTTCTGAGCATCAGGTTAAGAGAATTCTACTTGGTAAGTCAACATTCTTTCTGGATTAAAAAGGAGGGGAAAGTGTTTTAAAAATGTTTGGCAAAAAGCTTAACAAGGAGTAGATGTAAGAAAGTTTAAAAGGATAAAAGGGATAAATTATTTGGAAATATTATTTTGGGGGGTAGAAGTGATTTTGAACAAATTGGCATTAAAACAGGCAAACAAACTGGAAATATTTTCAGCAGGAACTAAAAAACAAGAAAGAAATTGAGTTATTTTGTATAAAAATTTCAAAACTCCAACCACAACCTGTATTGACTGATGGCCCTGGTAGATTTGTTGGGGTAGATGTTAATTTGGCAAAAGAACAAGACTCTAATATTGAGAGTTTATACTGCAAATGAGGATTAAAGTACTATTCTATAAAGGACTAATGGAATGACTTATAGTTTTCTTTTATGAAAATTGGTGGGGGGGGGGTTCAATTTTTTTTAAATTTTTACACATCTCTCTGCATAGACAATATGGTTCCAGATTATAACACTTGTACATAATCATACTTTCATTTCCACCAATCTTATATGATGTTGTCTCATATCATTATCCATTTCACTCATCTTTAAATAAATTTCCATTTCATATTTCAGTTCATTAATTCAATATCAATAACATTTCATCCATATATAGATTCCCAGTTCTTTATCCCCTATTATTTCCGTTTTCATCTTACTACCTATTTTATTTTACATTACACATCATTATTATCCTTAATTTTCCCTAAGCCAATTATATAATAAACAATCTAAAAAAAAATAAAAATAAAAACCAATATATTTAGGCTCTACATAGTATATCCCCTCAAACTATATAATTTAATAATTCATTCCCCAGTTTTAAACATATTCACATTAAATAATCAACTGTATATTTTAAAACATATATATTTTAAGATATCCCCCCTGAAGAGAAAAGACAAGTTATTTTTGTTGAGAGAAAGAGAAAAGAAGAATTAAAGAAAATCTCAAAGAAGATCAGAGCCACTTTAACACTAAGAGAAATGGAAATAAAAATTAACTATATAAATCACACCCCACCCCCCAAAAAAAAAGTGAGTTTGCAAAAGAAACCTGTAAGTGGTTGGCATATAAATTATGAAAAGAAAATAATAATGAAAAAAACAAGACGGAGATGCTATATTAATGGATAGCAAATCTACATAAAAAGCATTTCGTCAATATTATTCCAACTCGTATAAGGAAAGTGACATATCTCTGGAGAAAATTGATGAGTATCCAGATATATTCAATCATAACTGTATCCAGTTTCTGAATCATTCAGATAGTGTTGGTTATTTTCCTTGTATTCTCATGCGGCATGCTTCCTTCCCATCTTTTATATGCAATTTTTTCATTTGAGAAAAGTTGATGACTCTGACTGATTGATTATGATTATTGATTGGTCTGAGAATAGCACTGCGAAACAGTACAGCTATTGCTTGCCATAACCAGGACTTGAAACAACCTTCCTGATGCAAATGTGAAATGCAAATTGCTTAAGAAATAAAACCCCTTTACTTGAGACCACACGAACCAAGTTGCTTGGAAGAATCTTCCAGCTTGTATGCTGCATGGTAGATGTGACTGTGTACTTAGAGGTGGGTCTAATCTGGATTGAATCTAGAGCCCAGATACATTAAAACTGAATTTTCACTCCAAGTCTTGAGCTCCCACTAATACTAGATCTTAGAAGCTGAAGGTAGAACAAAATATCCTACACAGTAGACTTTATCCCCAGATGCTGGCCCTACAATCAAGCCAGAGAGAAGATAACAGAATAACCGAGTTGGAAGGGACCTTGGAGGTCTTCTAGTCCAACTCCCTGCCCAAGCAAGAGACCCTATACTATTATGGACAAATGGTTGTCAATCTCTTCTTGAAAACCTCCAGTGATGGGGCACCCACAACTTCTGAAGGCAAGCCATTTCATTGATTAATTGCATTGATTAATTTCATTGATTAATTGTCAGGAAATTTCTTTCTTGTTCCAGTTGGATCTCTCTTTGATAAGTTCCCCAATAAGTTCAAACAGTCTTACTGATACTGACATGCAGGAAGACTGAGGGGTAATTTCTTTATGTGCTTCAGAGGTGGTACTCAGCAGGTTCTGACCAGTTCTGGAAAACCGGTAGTGAAAATATTGAGTAGTTTGGAGAACTGGCAAATCCCACCTCTGACTGGCCCCATCACCATCTATTCTCTGCCTCCAGAGTCCCAGCTGATTGGCTGGGTCTCCTTTGGTTGCCCTGCACAGGAGAACGGAGCTGGAAAGCAGGTTAGTGGGGTGGGGAGGGAATGGGGATTTTCCAGTAACTTTCCCCTGCCATGCCCATCAATCACACCACGCCCACCAAGCCACACCCATAGAACCGGTAGTAAAAAAAAAAAATGAATCCCACCACTTGGGTGGGCTCTCCCAAAAGTCCCCCCCAAAAATTAATTTAATAAAAAAAAGTTTATGAGGTGGGATTGATGACAAATAATCCCCAGGCAATACAGTGACTCAAACAGCTTACTCTTTTAGTGCTTTCTATTGCTTATTTATCATGTGTCCTTCAATTATTTGATTAGCTTTTATGCAAGCTACAACCTATCTTATTTAGTTATTGTAATTAGAAGCAATATGGCAAAGGATTGGAATAAAGCAACAAGTTTCTTTTTTTAACAGCATCGTGTCTAGAATACCTTTATACCGTATAATGCTTCTTGGATGAAGAAGCGTTATAGGATGAAGAAGGATCTTTTTTTAAAAAAAAATTAAAATTACAATAATATAAATTGCAAATGAAAATAAATATGATAGGAAAATGGGGACACGGAAGAAAGGGGAGAAGAAGCCTTAACTTTGTTGTTATATAAATGATTACTATTTGTTAAGTAAAAAGTTAAGGCTGTAATTTTATTCTGTAATAATTTATTACACTGAAAAAAGTTGGAAGTTGAATGCTTTTTCTTCCCTTTCTTTCTGTACAGCATTCTTCCTGTGTTAATCAACAAAACCCATTGTCAAATATTCATATTTTTTTCCCCTGTCTCGGGTACAAAGTCCGGAAACAGTTTCCAAATAGAAACAAAGCTGGATATGTTCTTATTTTTTCTTCTCTAATTAAAGCAGGCAATTTTGCCATTTCTGCTAACTCCATCACTGCACGGAGAAGAATCTCGTTGAAAAATTTCACATCATTAAAGATCTCCCGGCCCCTTTTGTAAATCCCTTAAACCAAGTGTAAATTCCTAAACCAGTCCGGCATTTTTGCTATCGATATTTGTTGCCGAAAATGCATTTTAAAAAACAAACAAACAAACCCAGATCTCTGTACAGCAAAATGTTTCTACTCTAAAATGGTCAATAAGAAAAACTCCAAACAGTGCTCCAGGAAGGATTTTTCTCTGAACGTCAACCATCTCCAGACTCCACTACTCTGACCCCATGACCTATAACATTTAAAATTCTGCTTCTTTCGTTGCAAAAATAGTGTTTTAATATATCTCCCACTGAAAGCAGCATTACAATGCAATTTAACCTGGTAGCAGCCTTCTTTTCAAAGCAAGCTTCTGCCATACGCACAGAAACACACAATTTTCCCCCACCTCTCCATTCAATTGGATTTAAAATGCTTCTGAGTGAAAAGTTACTTCCACTATTAGAGCTTCTTCAAGACCCCCAGAACAAACGTCAATACCATGGAATTTTTCCAGCGTGGAATCAAGTTTCTCTTTCATGTGTGAAATAAAAGTTGGTGGTTTTTTTTTTTTTAAACTCAATACATGACTTTGAGACAAGCTCCTCAGCTTTCACCGTTAGCCATTAATTAAAGCTTAAGGGATTTTGATATTGGAATAAGCCCTCCTTATTATAGGAATGAAAGGAAAAAGGGGGAAAGTACTCTCAGATAATTAGCTCTTCCCTTAAATGCTGTTTGGCTCTCATTGCAAACAAAGTACTATGCTAATATACCTTGTGTTGTAAATGGCTCACAATTCCTGTTAATTGAATTAAACTCAATTCTCTGCAAATAAACTCTCTGGCATACTTAATAGGAAATAAGGGAAAAGAGCTCTTCCATCTGAGAATGGGGCCATTATGACAATTGCCTAATTACCAGAGTCTTCTTCATGCATAATGCAACATGCTATCCGGCGCAGCTTTCTTCAAACGAAAGCGGCAGCAAAATCAATGGTCTGGATTTGCCCTTGAGACACAGAATGAAAGACATTTTGGAAAGGGCATGAGACAAATTATTTACTGTATTGTTACACAGGGAGTTAGAGAGGAGATGAGGCCTTGAAAAGGAGTCCTAGGGTGGGAGAAATAAGAGAATAACAGAGTTGGAAGGGACCTTGTAGGTCCTTTAGTTCAACCCCCCCTCCAAAACAGAAGTCCTTACACCATTTTTGACACATGGCAGACCAATCTCTTCTTGAAAGCCTCGCACAACTTCCAAAAGCAAGCTGTTTCATTAATTGTTCTCACTGCCAGAAAATCTCTCCTTATTTCTAGGTTGAATCTCTCCTTGTTCAGTTTCCATCCATTATTCCTTGTCTGGCCCTTGGATGCTTTGGAAAATAGCTTGACCTCCTCCTCTTTGTGGCAGCCCTTCAAATATTGGAAGACTGCTCTCCTGTCTCCCCTGGTCCTTCTCTTCCCTAGACTAGCCAGGCCCAGTTCCTGCAACCGTTCATCGTATGTTTTAGCCTCCAGTCCCCTAATCATCTTTGTTGCTCTTCTCTGCACTCTTTCTAGAAACTCAGCATCTTTTTTATAGTGTGGTGACCAAAACTGGATGCAGTAGTCTAGATGTGGTCTTCTAGTCCAACTCCCTGCCAAGGCAGGAAACTTTATAGCATTTCAAAAAAAAAACCTTGCATAACAATGGAAATTCTGGTACCAATTGTGGTTGCAAGTCAAGGACTACCTGGATGGGTGTCAAATGCTTCAGAAAACATGTGAATGGGAGAAATTTGTGTGCAGGTAAACCTCCCTCAAGGAACAACTATCCATGGAACAACATGTGAATGGGAGAAATTTGTGTGCAGGTAAACCTCCCTCAAGGAACAACTATCCCTTCGGCACAAATGTCTCTAAGAGGGAGGAAAGCCCACCAGCACTGATGATGATGTTACCTTCTTGGGTCATGAAACATCTGCAAGCAAACAAGGAAGCTCAGAAAGCACCAAGGACTCATAGCCTGAACTACAAATATTCTCTTTTATTGGTAGATGTCCCTCCTGAGCAGCGTGGTGGTCTAGTGGTAAGGACACTTGCCTGCCACTCAGAAGGTAATAAGAAATCCTAGGTAGTGCCAGATATTTCTCTCCTAGGGCACAAAGCAAAAAAAAATATCTGCTGTGAACTTCGCATAGATGTCAGGAAGGGCATCCGGTTAGCAAACAACCAGTTTCATCCAATTGCCCTGACTCTACCCCAAATTAAAGGATCCCAGGGTCATAAAAAATGAGGGTTTTTTTTTGTTTGTTTTTTGTAGATATCCTCCACTACAATCGTCCACTTTCTGCAAGGCAACCATAAAAAAAAAGTTTAGAAAGCTTATTGAAGAAAAATTATATTCTTCTTCGTGGGAAGAACAGCTCCATAACTGAAATAATCACGAAGTGTTGAGTCTCCCTTCACTAGAGATGCTCAAACAGAGGTGGACTGCCATCTGTTATGGATGTTTTAATTTGGATTCCTGGCCTAAAAGAGCCTCTTCCAATTCTCTGTTTCCCTTTATTGCTTTTATTAATTGCCAAGTCTATTAGTATCGGGAAAGGTTATAAATATTGTGAAATGAACAAATCAATAAGCTTGAAGCGTTTCTGAACAACTTTCCATTACGAAACAATTTCAAGCCGTCTATAATAAAGTCCTTGCTCTTTTGTGTAGATTCACTTAGCTACATGAGTTGTGTGCCTTGAGTGAGAAAATAATGGTTATTTATATAAAGACCAAAAAAGGCATTTTTATTTACTTTTCTACACATTACTCTCTATTCCTCCTAAAAGCTATTGCAAGTCAGCCTGAAACTCCAAGGCTAAAGGAAGTTACTAAAGACAATCTTTATCTCTCTGGCCCAAATTTAATTAGCAGTTTGTCAAAAAGCAAAATTCCACACCATTTGTACACGAGGAGAACATGAATACTAGAATGTCACATAAATCCTAAAATAGCTCAAAATATACCAATGTACCATATCAATCTTCCCAATGCCCCATTTCTCCCAAACTTGGAAAAATATAGAAAATCCAAACTTTAAACCTTTATTGCTCCTCAGTGAATTCTGGGTCCCATCCATATAAAACTTTGCACACACCCCAGTGTTAACCGAAATGTGTTTTTTCAAGAGGCAACTGGACTTTCTTGTTTTACTTTGAAGATGTTTCTCTTCTCATCAAAAAAGCTTCTTCAGCTCTGACTGGATGGTGGGGAATGGAAGGATTTATATTCCTTGCAGACAGCTGGTCATTTGCATTATTTTGGAGTCGTTGAGGCCACTTGGAGGTTTGTCTGTGTCCTCAGAGTCACCTGAGTAGTGCAAATGGGTATGGAGCCTTCTTGGAACTGTTGAAAGGACTGTGTTGTAGACTGGAGATAGATGGGGTTGTATCCCTCCGCCCCTGTTGAAAGAGGCCTGTTCAGTTGGCCTCTTTGACCCCTCTTTCAAACCAGTGGTCCTCTCTGTCCAAAATGTGGACTTTGCTGTCTTAAAAAGAACTGCCTTTGTCTTTTAAATGCACACAGACCTCTGAATCTAGTCCTGCTAGGTTTGTTCTCTTATGTTGTGCCATGTGTTTATGAAGTGGTTGCTTTGTTTCCCCAATGTTCAGATCTGCACATGTCTCATTGCATAAAAAAGCACCTTTGAGACAACTATGACCTGGATGATTGAGAATCTCCATAGACATCCCAGTGTTAAAAGAATCCTATAAATTCTTTCCAAGCTTATTTATTGCCTAAAAGCAGGAGTATCCAAGAGACTTCTCAGAAAATCGAGTGGGTTGGAATTTCTGATGGGAATAGGAATGCAATTTATGTCCTAATACACCACATGGAGTGCATTTCTACACCCTTACCCCTCACCCATCGCCTCCTCTATCTTATGTCATGCATAGGAGTTAATGGAGGGTTATTACTTTTCTCCCATCTAAGTTGCCGGAATGTCCAAGGTTAAAGCAGAGGACACTCACCTTCAAATTAGTTTGGCGATGCCTGGATGATAGATGGCATATTGCGATTATCATGCCAAGCATTTATCAATACTTTGCCACCAATTATTTTCTGTAGCTCTGCTCTTCCTATCAGAGGTCAGTACCTTTCATTTAAATTTGCTAAATGGGAGGAGGAGGAAGAGGAGGAGGAGGGAGGAGGAGGAGGAGGAGGAATGGACAGTGGAAGCAACAGAATGCAAAGTCATTCGTAAGGATTTAATTGTCTGGCTCAGAGTTGAGATCCTGTGCTTAATGAAAAGCTTTTCAAGGACACTCTTCTAGTGACATAGTTTTGCTCATAGTTCCTCAATCATCCAGATCATGGTGGTCCCAAAGGTGCTTTTCCAAAAGGCAAGTGGATTTTTTGGTTGTTTTTTTCCCCTTGAAAACGTTTTACTTCTCATCCAAAAAGCTTTTTCAGTTCAGAACAGAAGAGGCTTCCTGGATGAGAAGTGAACTGTTTTCAAAGAAAAAAAAATCATGTAAGTCCACTTGCCGTTTTGGAAAAGTACCTTTGGGACTTGGAAAGAACTGTTTCTTTTCTTTAAGCAGGAGACCTGTTTCCCAAGAAACTTGTTTCGTGAAATAAATCTTGTTTCATGGATTGTTCTGAGTTTGGTTCTGAAAGAAAACAGGTATTTTGGAATACTTCCAGTCTGTCTGATCTGTTTTGATTCTGGATACAGCTTTAAGATCTGCCTTTTCTCCTACCCTTCAAGACACTGAGAATCATAAAGTTTGAGAAAATGTTTTCTATTGGGAAGGTAGCAATTCTCAAGCAGTTCAAGTAGCCAACGTATGAGAATATCATAAGCAACTTCTATTTGTATCCAGGTGTGGACTGCTGGGAGTTCGCAGAGGTTTGGGAGAGACCCTAGCTAAGATTCTGCACAGTTTGGAGAACCCCCAAATCCCACTCCCGGCTGGCCCTTCTCACCCCACCCCATCCCTACCAGGAGTCCCCACACGGCCCATTTTGGATGCAGGGAAGTGCAGGGCGCACACGGAGGCTCAGAGAGGGCAAAAAACAGGCCTCCTGGAAGTTTGGGAATGCCGGAAATGGGCCCAATTCTGGCTTCCAGAGAGCCTCCAGAGCCCAGGGAAGCCATTTTTGCCTTCCCAGAGGCTCAGGAAAAGCCTCCTGGAGGCAGGGGTGGGATACAACAGGGTTAACTACCGGTTCGGGATTTACGAGCTTCCCTGCACGCTGTGAGCCGCGCACCTGTAAATCGTCATCAGCATGCTGTGTGCAGAGAAGCAGCCTTTGAAACAGCCCTCTTTTCCTGCTTTTTTAACTGCAGTTGTGCCTCGTTTGGCAGCTGAAGTTGAAAAATCAGGAAATAAAGATCAGGTAAGAGCCAGGGTGGGCAGGTGGGCAAAAACATCAGCAGACATAAAACTGGTTTTACGTCTACTGCTCTTCAGAGCTACTGGTTCTACAGAAGTGGACAGAACCGGTAGAAACCCACCCCTGCCTGGAGGGCAAAAACCCTCCAGAAACTGACTAGGCCACGCCCACCATGGCCACGCCCACCCAGCAACTGGACAGAGAACCCGTTGCTAAAATTTTTGAAGCCCACCCCTGTTCGAATCTAGTTGAAATACCGATCGATAGATTCAAAAACAGATCTTAATTTTGAAAAAATATGTCAGCCTTCCAAGGTCGACCAGGCAAGAACATGACCAGATGATCTAATTATATTTTACTGTAAGGCTACATTAATTGAATGTTTGCAAAATACAAATCTCCCACTGTCTCTTTTTACAGCCTGATACATTAGGAAGAATCTGTTCTGAGTTTCTTTCTTTGCCTGTTATGCAACTCTTCTTTTATTTCATCATTTTGTAGCGAGTCCCTTGAAAACACATATATTTTTCAGTGCATGTCATAAATGAAATATATTTTAAAGGACTGCATGGGAATCAAATCCATTTACAAATCCACATCTTGAAAATTCTAGTTAAATATGACTTTCTATTCTTCACTGTAATGTTTTTTTTAAAAAAAATAACAAGAGAAGAGAGCATAAGAACAAAATAGAGTAGAAGGCACCCAAATGGCAATCAAACCATTCCATATTCTGCAGTCCCACTTCTACTACCCCGTTTCTCCAACAATACAGCCTCCCCCAATAGGAAGTCCCAGCATGTTTTATAGGCATGAAATGAAATTAAGCCCCTCCCCCCATATTAAGGCCTATATTGAAACATGCAAAATGGGGGGAGATGGTGGGGGGGCTTGCCATTAGGAAGTACTTTTGTTGCACACCCGGATATGGTGCTGCCTGTGTTGACCCCGATACAAAGTGCCCCACCAACACTGAGGTCAACCTCCAAGCTGTCGCTGCCTGCCCACCCGAAGATGCAAGGAGGGGGGAAATTAAGTCACCTCCGAAAAGACGGCCTAGCCATTTTTTCGGGGCTCAAAAAAAAATAAGACCCGGCCTTATTATATGAGAAACACGGTATTTTTAAGAAGACAGTAGGACATGGCTTATTTCAAACAAATCAGATATACTATGGTTTGAAATGAAGCATTTCTCATCCAACATTACCAAAGCCTCTTGCATACCCTTCTCCAAATTTTGGGTAGTTCTTGCATATAAGAAGCCATAATGACAATTGACAATCGACAATCAAGTTTTGTTTTGCCCCTCTCTACCTCCTTCCTCTTCTTTATGATCTTCACAATGGCAAGCCTTTCTTATTATTGCCTTTATAAACGGAAGAAGAACCAGAACTATGTTAAGTGAAAGAGATTCTCTTGTGCCTTTTCCAGTTGCAAACAAGTCCTCGGCTCGCTCTGAAGATTTGATGGCCATTCTTGTATTCCTCCTCCCTCAAATACAATTACATGAGCTAAGAAACTCATATTAAGCATCAATATCTATTTACAGTCTCAGGTTGACAGGTACAGAGGGAGAAAAACGAGAAAGCTTTCCAATATCCAATGAAGCACACTGAGGAGCTGAATAGATTTCCCTTGCTTATGCTATCAAAAATAAAACTGTAATTTGATAACAACTGTAACTGAATCAGGAACTGTTGCCTTCCCATGCCACTTTACACTTCAAGCCACTCCATCCTGGTTGTGCGTTGTTCTTGCCTGTTGTTTGTGTTGTTTTTCATTGGAAAAAAAAAGATATTTACCAGTACATTCGAATATTTTCCTTTTAGCACTTGGATCTTGGGTTGAAAAAAAAGGGACATGGGAAGCTGCAAAAAGTGGGAGATTAACCCAGACAGCTGTTTTCAGTGTATGGTATGGTAAAAATCAAATCAAATATTTATTATGGTTATAGACCACAATAAGAAGGGTAGGATACCAATAACTAATCATTTTTAAAGCTAAAAAATATAAAATACACACAATTTAAAACTTTTAAAACCATATAAAATCTTTAAAAAGCTACAAAAAGGGGTAAAAAACATAAAATAAAAAAATAAATGTTACTAACTGTAAATATATAATAATACAAATAAGTTTGATCATATAGTTTTTATTGTTTAATATGTTTTTATTGTTATATTTTTTATTGTAAGCCATTGATTGAGATAGCTGGCTATAGAAAGTGGAGGTGATAGATAGATAGATAGATAGATAGATAGATAGATAGATAGATAGATAGATGATAGATAGACAGACAGACAGACAGACAGACAGACAGACAGACAGATATGGGTGGATAGGAAATTGAGAGAGGGAGGGAGGGAGCAAGGAAGGAAGAAAGGAAGAAGGAAGGAAGGAAGGAAGGAAGGAAGGAAGGAAGGAAGGAAGATGATGGCTCATCCATTTTAATCAATGTTGCATAAAAATGAATCCAGACATTATCTAAGATATTTGTATCAGAATTATCAAGAAGAAACTCAACATGGTGCTTCAGACATTAAGAACCTTTCATCTCATTCACACAGATCAGGTAGAAAACAGCACATTATTTAAAATTTAGGAGGAAGGGGAATCAGGAAAATCCCAACAAATCTAATTAATGATAAAATGAATGTGTCCATCTGTTTATGGACAAAGTTCAATCTCCATTCTAGATCAGTGAGAGGAAAAATGCTGCTTTTGCCAATAAAAGGTCCACTTAGAGCAAGTTAATTATTCTCTCATGACATCATCCTCTTACATGGAAGACAGCCACTAGTCAAGGCCCAACAAGCTAAATAAAAGGAGGAACACACCATGTAAATTAAATTAAAGGATGATTTTATCTCCTGCATTTTTATCCTTTGCTGCTCTGGTGGATTTCTAGTCTTCTCGAATAGCTGGGAAAAGATTTCCTAAAAAATTTCCATCTAGAGCATCTTATGCCTTTCTTTACCTTTCCATGCTTCTATGTTACTTGATGGGCTTATGTGCCTCTTATTGATGAACTCATAAAGATTGCATCAAGCTTCAAAAACATTGCCTCAGAAGAAGCAAGCTGGAATTAAGGAGAAACTTCCTAACAATGAGGACAATTAACCAGTGGAACAGCTTGCCTCCAGAAATCGTGTGTGCTGCTCCATCACTGGAGGTTTTTAAGAAGAATCTGGACAGTCACTTTAAATGGTATAAGTTCTCCTTGAGCAGCGGGCTGGACTAGAAGACCTCCAAAGTCCCTTCCAGCTCATTCATTCTGTTCTTCTGTTTAGACAAGGTTTTATGCAGACACATAGACATCCCTGGCCCAGATAAAGGTAAAAAAATTCCTTCCAGTTAAAAGTTTGACTCCTGTTGAATTTATGAAGAGCTCCACATTGGATTTTTCGCAAGCAATATAGAAAACGTTTAACACCGCTTTTTCCCTCCGCTATCTTTTTGATTGCCTAGTCTAGCACCCAACCTTTGTATTTCCAGTAATTTCCTCCACAAATACCACACAAAAGGAAACCAAAACAGTCTTTGTGTTCACGGGTTTCCACCCCAAGGGGGTCAAGAAATTCAAAATGATTACTACAATTTTTTTCAATCAAGGTCACCTTTTTGGATTTTCTTCACACAGACACCGAAGCTTCTGTTTCTTCGATTGTGGGTTAGTTTGCCCAGTCAACGTCCTCCTTCCTGATCTAATGCTTTTAGATGGGCTATAAGTGACTGCAATAACACAGAAACATAAAGCCTAAAGTTCAGCTCCCCACAATTCGATGTCAGAAGCCAGAAAGAGCGTGGCATTTCATTTCTTCGGTCCCAAGCTCTCGGCTAGCTCACAAGGAATCCAAAAATTGCAGTTTATTTTTAATGGGAAAGTGGCAGCTGTAACTAAAGAATTTCAACAAGGGCTGTATAGGCAGGCCTTGACTTTAAGGCTACAGTTGGGAGCAAGAGTTTCATTGCTAAGCAAGGAAATTGTTAATTGAGTCACACCTGATTTTACGATCTTTTGCCACAGTCTTTAAGCAAATCACTGAAGCTGTTAAGTAAATCACACAGTTATTGAGTGAATTGTTAACATGGAATTAAGGAAACTTCCAAATAGTGAGGACAGTTCACCAGTGGAACAGCTTGCCATCAGAAGTTGTGGGTGCTCCATCACTGGAGGCTTTTAAGAAGAGACTGGATAGCCATATGTCTGAAATGGTTTAGGGGAGGGGTGGGATTCTACAGGTTCGTACCTATTCACTAGAACCGGTTGTTAATATTCTAAGCAGTTCGGAGAATCAGTTTTTGGAAGAAATTACTGGCCTAATCCCGTAAGGAAGGCAGGAAGGAAACATTCTGGTGTTGCTTACAGAAACTGCCTCTCCGTTAACCCTTATTACATTCTTGGCAGGACTAGACTTCCTGTCTCTGGAACTTCTCTGGATTTTTTCCCCCCCTCCTTTGCTGGTATTTTGCTTGTGTGGAGTGACCATTCAAAGTTACAATGGCACTGAAAAAAGTGACTTATGGCTGTTTTTCACATTTACGACTGTTGCAGCATCCCCAGAGTCATGAGAGGCCAGGTGAGGAGATGGTGCCTCGATGTGAGTGATATTGAGTTGGGCACACCCAGCTTCCCTTGTGGGAAGCTGGCTGGGAAGATCACCAATGGTGATCACATGACCTCAGGATGATGCAAGCACCCGAATTTGTTCATGTGATTGTGGGGATGCTACAACAGTTTGTAAGTGGCAGAACTGGCGGTACACATCGCTTTTTTTCAATGCTACGGTAAGTTCAAATGAATTCCTTGTTCACTAAACAAATGGTTATAACGTGAACACTGTCGATAACTCAAGGACAAGTATTACTGTACATATAAAGCGTTTCACAATCTTGCATTTTATTATCCTCCCTTTATTATCCTCTCTTCAAAACTGCTATTTTGAGAGAATTGACTTATCTCCTTCTGCCCTTTGTTTCTATATCCATCAGATCTGCAATTATATTTTATACTGAGAATTAACATTTAATTGAAGGTACGGGTTCTTTTTGCAAAAAAGCAAAGTCTCTGCATATTGTTTTCTTTTTCAATGTGTGGGGACTTGAAAGGACTTCAGCTCTACAGCTGGAATCAATCTACCAGCAGGATTCCATCCTGGAGTTAAGAATGGAGCCTGCTTGATGACCTTTTCAATGTAATACAATAAGAGAATTGGAAGAGACCTTGGTGGTCTTCTAATCCTGCTCAAGTAGGAGATTCTATACTGTTCTGGACAAATGGCTGTCCAGTTCTCTTCTTAAAAATTTCCAGTGATGGAGGAGCCACAACTTCTGAAGGCAAGCTGTTCCACTGGTTAATTGTTCATTAGGAAACGTCTTCTAACTTCTAGGTGGGTTCTCTCCTTGATAAGTTTCTGTTAGTTACTTCATATTCTGCCTTCAGGTGCTTTGTAGAACAAGTCAACCCCCTCTTCTCTGTGACAGCTCCTCAGAAATTGGAACACTGCTATCATGTCACCCCTTGTAATGACCCGGGGCATGGCACAAAGGTAACTCAGCCAGAGAATAAGTATGAGTTCCTTTATTAGCTCCAACTTTGCCCCCAATGACCCGGTTACCTTCCAGTCTGGAGGAAAACTCTCCCATGAACCTGCAACAGCCTTTGGCTACAGATATTCTAGTCCAATCGTTTTAAACTGAAACTTTTAAACTATATATCCAACAAGGCAAAATAAGGTAATAAAGCTGGCAGAACAAGACACGGAGTTCCAGAAATGAAATAACAAGGCAGTAAATCAAACCATTTGGGAGGGTGCCAGGAACTCAGATAACCGCAGCCAACACAACATAAACTCAATGTTTGTTCCTGACAACTGTCCCTCCCATTCATTTCTCCTTTAAACTTCATTCCCAGGTGTGCCTTGTGAAGGGAATCAAGGCCCTTTCCTCCCTCGTAAGCCACACAACCCACATTGCTCTCTTCTCCATTCTTCCCTGCGTGCCTAGGATGAAGATGGGGTGGGCCTTGGTCTTCTTCAACCCCCTCTCCCCTGTTCTACCTCTGCCCTGCTCTGCCCAGCTTGACTTTGCCCTTCCCCAGTTTCCTCCACCTTCAATGAAGCCACTTCCCTGCTCCCTGTCAACTATTCGTCTTCCTCCTTGGATTCAAACTCCGGATTCAGACTCCAACGGGGGCATGACACCCCTCGTCTTTCTCTTTGTTAGACTAGACATACCCAGTTCCTGCAATCATTCATCATATGTTTTAACTTCTAGCCATGACATTCTTTGACAGGAGAGGAGGGAGGGAGAAGGGGAAGCAGTATTAAGCTGTGATGGTGCAGTGATTAGAATGCAGTATTGCAGACAAACTCTGCTCACTCCAGGAGTTTGATCCTGACTGGTTCAAGGTTGACTCAAACTTCCATCCTTCCAAGGTTGCTAAAATTGAGGACCTAGATTGTTGGGGTCAATAGGCTGACTCTGTAAACCACTTGGAGAGGGCTGTAAAGCATTGTTGAGCAGTATAGTATGTCTAAGTGGTATTGCTATTGCCAATTCCTACCAGCTCTTGATCAAAATCACTTTTCATTCTAATTTATCATTGCTCAGTTGGGGAAGACTTAATTAATAATAATAAAGAATAAAAATAATAATAAATAAATTGGGTGACTTTCTCTTAACCCAACCCACTTCATAGGGTTGTTGTAGCAGGAAAAAATAGAAGGAGGAAGTAGGTATAGATTTGCCCCCTTGAATTGTTTATAAAAATAATAAAGGTAGAATAAAAATAAGTAAAAATAAACTGTATATTTTGAACTCTACATATGGGAGGACTTGGTACAAGGAGAACTTTAAAAGCATCCCTAACCAAGGTAGGCTTCAGGGACAATGAACTATTGCCACATTCTCAGGAATAATTGGGATTTTTTAAACATACAGTTGTATTATAATTACCTGTATCATGCCACTGTCAAACTGTGCCCCAGAATGTCTCACCATTAAAGAAGGCTTTGTGGAAGGTCTACCGGCAAATTCTCAGAGCGGGAGGGAACCTGAACGTGAATAAAATTTCCTGCAAATGGAAGACTTTGAAATAACTGTCCAGGTGAGACAAACTATCCAGGCAAATAGTGAAAGGTCACAACATGGGTATGTATCAGGATTCAGAAACCACCCAGACATGAGATCAAGCCTTCCACTTACGGATTCTTAACACATCCTCCCTTAACTTCTCCCTAGGCTGTTTGGAATTCCTGCAGATAATCAACCTGTATATTAGGTAAGTAGAATGTGTTCTCATTTTGTGTGTGTGTGTGTGTGTGTGTGTGTGTGTGTGTGTGTGTAGATTCCTCCCCCCCCCCCACAACTGGTTCAGCATCTTGCTCTTCTATCAATTACGTAGCATGTTGTTGTTCCGATAGCAATGCTTTCATTTAGGGGCTGTCAACCCTTCATTTGATTTATTTCCTCCTCTGTCTTCTCTGCCGCTCAGCTCCCTTGATCAGGATTCTTGTGCTCAGCCTGCATAATCTTGTAGTGAGTCGGGGAAAAAAGGTCTCCGTTTATAATAATAGAAATAAACCACCTCCGATGCTCCTCAAAGGAGCAAAACAGAAAAGCAACCGACATTAGTATGCGTGGTGCGCTCTCACCTTCTTTTTTATTTCCTCCTACGGCAGCCTGTTTGCTATTTTCCACCCAGCCCTCGCAGTTCCTCCAGCCGGAGGTCACCAAGGACCTGTGACAGGAGCTCTCAGCCTCCAAAAAAAAAAAAGTGACCTTCTGTTAACTGCATGCTTTAAAACTCGCCATTCTCAAGAGGATCTTGTTCACAATAACCCATATGTTCAGAAAATTCCAGTTATCGCAACCTGTTCTTGGGATAACAGAGTAATAGAGTTGGAAGGGAGCTTGGAGGTCTTCTAGTCCAATCCCTTGCTCAAGCAGGAGCCTTACACCCTCCTAGTCAAATGGTTGTCCAATCTATTTGTGAAAACCTCCAATGATGGAACATCCGCAACTTCTGGAAACAAGTTGTTCCACTGATTAATTGTTCTCACCATCAAGAAATTTCTCCTTAGTTCTAGATTGGATCTATCTTTGATGAGCTTTCACTCATTATTTCTTGTCCGGCCTTCAGATACTTTGGAAAATAGGTTGACCCTCTCTTATCTGTGGTAACCCCTCAAATATTAAAAGACTGCCACCATGTCACCCCTAGTCCTTCTTTTCAGTGGACTAGGCATACCGAATTCCTGCAACTATTCATCATATGTTTATCCTCCATCTCCCTAATCATCTTTGTTGTTCTTCTCTGCACTCTTTCTAGAGTTAACTCCATTAGGGAATTAACTAATTAACTAATTCCCTAATTAACTATTTCCCTAATTAACTATTTCCCTAAATTAACTAGGAATCTTATCTAAATCTTCTGGATACTTCACATTTGTATGACACTGGCTGCATGCAAACATGGTTACCCATGGTTATTTTTTTTCTGAGATAATATAATTATAAACTAATCATGTGGGCTTGGTTCACATAAGGGTTTATGCTTGGTTAAATTATGCTCGGATGACCTGTTTGTTGAATGAATACATCTACTGACCCTCCAGAACAACCCCTACAGCTTTCTCACAGGTATGTGCAGTGGGAAAATATTGAATCATTCTATTTAATGTGACATTTGTTTTTCACCTTTCCGCGGAATGGGCTCCATTAAGAAAGTCTTGAAAGCATTTTAAATACAACTCTATAGAATTGTAGAAGCATTTAGCTCTTCCTTTGAGAAGGGGGAAGAGAAGGAAAAGAATTGCTTAGCCTTGGGAAATTAGAAAGCTTCACAAAGAGTCTCTCAGAACAATCTCTCCTTGACCTTGTTATCCTTAAAAGCGGGGTAATAAGGGCTTTGGGTTGACAAGGTTTCAAGATCCTGAATAGATCTTGAATAGCTTTCATGGAATACCTGAGGGGGTCTGATGCTTGACCTGTCTATCCCAAATGCAAAGTGATCATGCAGAAAAAAGAAGAAAAAGGAGAAGGACAAAGTCAAGGACAAGGCCAGGAGACAGGAAAGGAAAGGAAAGGAAAAAGGAGAAAGAGAAAAGAAGGAAAGGAGAGAGAAAGGAAAGAAGAGAAAAGAGAAAAGAGAAAAGAGAAAAGGGGAAAGGAAAGGAAAGGAAAGGAAAGGAAAGGAAAGGAAAGGAAAGGAAAGGAAAGGAAAGGAAAGGAAAGGAAAGGAAAGGAAAGGAGAGGAGAGGAGAGGAGAGGAGAGGAAAGAAAAGGAAAGGAAAGGAAAGGAAAGGAAAGGAAAGAAGAAAAAGGAGAGGAGAAGAAAGGAAAGGAAAGGAAAGGAAAGGAAAGGAAAAGGAGAAAGAGAAAAGGAGGAAAGGAGAGAGAAAAGGAAAGAAGATAAAAGAGAAAAGGGGAAAGGGGAAAGGAAAGGAAAGGAGAGGAGAAAAAGGAGAGGAGAGGAGAGGAGAGGAGAGGAAAGGAAAGGAAAGGAGAAAAAGGAGAGGAGAGAAGAAGGAAGGAAAGAAAAGGAAAGGAAAGGAAAGGAAAAAGGAGAAAGAGAAAAGGAGGAAAGGAGAGAGGAAAGGAAAGAAGAGAAAAGAGAAAAGGGGAAAGGAAAGGAAAGGAAAGGAAAGGAAAGGAAAGGAAAGGAAAGGAAAGGAAAGGAGAAAAAGGAGAGGAAAGGAAAGGAAAGGAAAGGAGAAAGGAGAAAGAGAAAAGGAGGAAAGGAGAGAGGAAAGGAAAGAAGAGAAAAGAGAAAAGGGGAAAGGAAAGGAAAGGAAAGGAAAGGAAAGGAAAGGAAAGGAGAAAAAGGAGAGGAGAGGAGAGGAGAGGAGAGGAGAGGAGAGGAGAGGAGAGGAAAGGGGTACAATCCATAGGGTGTATGATCTATACACCATTCAAATAATGTGCAGGCAAGCTATACAGTTCTGCCTTAGGTATGAAGCCAGCTGCGTGACTTTGGATCAATCCCTCTCTCTCAGCCCTAGGAAAGAAGCAATGGCAATCTGCTTCTGAAAACCTTGCCAAGAAAACTATGGGGACTATTTCAAGCAGCCACCAGAAATCAACAGTGACTCAAGGGCATTGTGAGAAGTACATAAAAATGAATCAACAGACTTTTGATAATCTGATCCACAGGATGCTTTATTAGGGAAAATACTGCAGTACGGACCCCTTGACTCCAAAACCATGTTTAGGAGAAAAGGAGACACTCCCATTTAGTGAATACAGCTTATATAGGTTTATCAAATCACATGGTTACATAACACTTCCTGTTTCCCATATATGGACAGTATACAATGTTTTCATAAGAAAGTTCAAACCTTCCATGGAAAACTCCCCACATTCTCATTATAGTCCGATGTCCTGTTATTCAAATTCCAGATGATTATAAGAAAACCATTAATATCTCTTAATGTGACATCTAACGTCAGAGCGCTCCAGCAAATACCTCTAACTTATGCCAAGTACATAGTTTTGCAATCTTGTATTATTTCTAGCAGAAAACACATTACATAAATGTTCTGAGCTTTAAAAGTTCAGACTGCGAACCCAAAAATGGCTTCAGTTCGGCTCTTCACATTCTCAGGTGTAATAACCAAATTTTCACCTCTAACAGGCATCAACACAGAAAGAGAGACAGGGAGAGAAGGAGGGAGGGGGGAGAGAGGGAGAGGGAGAAAGAGAAGGAGGGAGGGAGGGAGAGGGAGAGATGGGGAGAGAGAGAGAGGGAGAGGGAGAAAGAGGGGGAGGGAGAGAGAGAGAGAGAGAGAGAGAGAGAAAGAGTGGGAGGGAGAGATAGGGAGAGAGGAGGAAAGAGAGGGAGACAGGGAGAACTAGCCCTTTAGTAACTTAGAGCACCTTCTAGCATTGCTTGATTCTAAAAGATTAGAAAGGTCAGAGCTGGTGATCCTGCCTCAAACATGCACAAAACTAACTCTGTGTATCACATGCTTTGACCAAAAACCAGAGGACTGGTGACAACCACCATTCATTTAGTACCGTTGAAATTTCAAACAGTTGCTGAACGAATGGTCGTAAGTCAAGGACTACGTGTGTTATCAATTCTCCATCCATACAGCAACTTCAGTGGTTTTGCACCACTCAGTGTCTGTACACCAATTAACCAACCTTTTCCAAAAATAATTGTACAAAGTAGATTAGGCTGAGGGGGAAAAGATGACTGGGACATAAACATCCAGTGGTTGGTTACTCGAGACATAGTGGGTAACAAATGAACCAGCCTCATCCAGAGCCACAGTGGCACAGTGGTTAGAGTGCAGTACTGCAGGCTACTTCTACTGACTGCCGGCTGCCTGCAAATTGGAAATTCGAATCCCACCAGGCTCAAGGTTGACTCGGCCTTCCATCCTTCTGAGGTGGGTAAAACGAGGATCCAGATTGTTGGGGGCAAGAGGCTGACTCTGTAAATCACTTAGAAAGGGAAGGACAGAGATACAGAGACAGACAGACAGACAGAGCCATAGAGACCTCTTAAAATAAGAATAGTGTAGGCTTGTCTACACCATGTCTCAGCAGAGGAATGGAAGAAGAGGCTTCTCAGGGATTTAAAGAATTGTGCAGGTTACTTGTAAGGTCTGTAAGGGGGTGTGCATAAGCGCACCAGCGTGCCTACCATCCCTGTCCTACCGTTCCCATTTATTCATATTCATTTATTATGTATATACTTATCCCTGTTTATACTTATATGTTTACATGTTATGTTCATACTTATACTTGTTTTCTCATACGTGCTTGACAAACTAAATAAATAAAAATAAAATAAAAACACAAATAAAATGTAGGCCACCGAGTTAAAACCATCCAGAGTATTAACATCCCCCCCACCATTCTGAACGATGTCTGGAAAATAATGGCCAATCAATGCATCAGTTGCAGAAAGAGCCTATATTGTTCCTATGAACAACACCGCTAACGCTGCTACTGACCTTCACCTTCCTGTTCCCGTCTTAGGGAAAGAATACGACTTTAAGCAAACTGCTGCAAAAGAAAAAAGAAAATGGGATAGAAGCAAAGTGTTTGAAAAAAGAAATGAAATAAAACATCAAGCTAGAATGTGCATTAATAGGAAACTAAAAATGGAAAAGACCAGGATTTTGTGGCCGTTTTTAATCCCCATGGAATATGATTAAACAACTTGACTAATGCAACTTTGCCCTTCCTAATAAAAGACATTGATGCGTAAAAGAAGCTGTAATAAGGTCTTGAAATTGAAGCAATATATATGCTCCTTGAGCTGCTAGATGCCGAACAGCATGACCATTAATTGAGGAATTAATCATAAATATATGGGTACCCACCATACTGTTCCCTTTTGGGGTAAGTGATCTAATGGGGGAAAAAGAGTTTTAAAAAAAGTATGACAAAGACATTAAAGACATGAGATAAGAAAATTA
The DNA here is from genome assembly GCF_049901735.1 of Notechis scutatus. Taxonomy (NCBI): domain Eukaryota; kingdom Metazoa; phylum Chordata; class Lepidosauria; order Squamata; family Elapidae; genus Notechis; species Notechis scutatus. The sequence continues at coordinate 6,636,306 of NC_142020.1, forward strand.
AAAAAAGATTACATAGCTAAATTTGCTGGCCACCAGAACCATTCATTCCCTATCTTTTAAGCCTTGGAAATAGTAAGAGCATGGTGGCCTCATGAGATTAGAACATTGGGCTGACATCGACAGCTCCTCCAGTCTATGGCAGGCTGGTGCACCTGGGTGGAGGAGCAGCTGCTCCAGGATGACCAAAGGGCCAGTCCTGTGACTACTGCAGCTCTGGAATATGGGACTGACTTTCCCACCAACATCAGCAAGCCATCGTCAGTCAAAATTCATATTAGTGATCCGCAGGGTTTAAAATTATGAGTTTGGTGGTCCCTGAGGTCCAAAAGGTTGGCAACCCCTGGCTTGGTGGGCATGGCTTGGTGGCAGGGGAAGGTTACTGCAAAATCCCATTCCCTCCCCACCCCACTAACCTGCTTTCCAGCTCTGTTCTCCTGGGCAGGGCAACCAAAGAAGACCCAGCCGATCAGCTGGGACTCAATGGGAGGCAGAGAATAGGTGGGGTTGGCGGGGCCAGTCAGAGGTGGGATTTGTCGGTTCTCCAAACTACTCAAAATTTCCGCTACCAGTTCTCCAGAACCAGTCAGAACCTGCTGAATACCACCTCTGCTTATCTTCCTTTAGAGCAACACCTGGAATTGAGTTATCTATCAATTTATGACTTGTGAAATGGATTTCTCTTGGCTGAGTGAGACTATGCCTTGACTGATTCCAGAACTTGTTCTTAGAGTTCATCTGTATTGGATGCTTGGACTCTTAAGTCTGAATCTTGGGTGAAATTACTTGGGGCTTTGCCTTCAATCAATTCCAATTCTTCAATATTATGCATCCTTTGACCCTGTCTGATACCTTGGTTCTTTTGAGTTAGGATAGCTTCTCTGAGATTGAAGAAACCTCCCACTGCAGAATTATTGTAATATCTATCATATAGAAAGATCCAATAGCAAAGAAACAGCTATGGTACTTTAACTTAAAATCATTTCCCTGATTTCAACAATTCATTTTCAAACCTAATGGGCTTCTTTGGCTTCTATTTTTGTCACACCATTTTCCTGCCAAATAATCTCACCTTTTGATCATTACCGACCGAGCAGAATATTCTACCCTCCCAGCCAGTTTATCAAGAGAAAAAAAAATCCCTTGCTGAAAACAAATATATTTTCCACTGCTGCTAGATAATATTTTGACCCTTGGATTGTGCTTTGTTCTGCTTGAATTGGCAAAGGATAGAACCAGGGACATCCAGAAATGTTTGCACCTGCAATTGAACACCATGAGTGTTGCACAAACTCCATTGTTTCACATCCTTTGAATGGTTAGTTCAGAGCTAACAGGAACGTGGCAATCTAAAGCTCTTAGATCTTTGAGCTAGAAGCTCTCAGTTTAAGCTTGGGAGCCCATAAAAAGTGAAGGAACATCAGTTTCCCTCAGCTTATCCACTTGACCAGAAATGCTTCTATTAGATGTCAAGCTTTGTAGAAAAAAGGAGGACAGGAGGTTCGTCTGATGAAACATTGTAGGAATGACAATTAAACCTATCTATTAACAAGACAGCAAAACTGGATTTATACAATACAATTTAAGCCTAAATCTGGATTTCTAAAACAGTTCTGTTTGCATGATATGTTAATGTGAATAGGGGCTACCATGCCAGTCTTGGCTGGATTTGCTAAAACTTCCCGAACCAAAGACGATTAGGGGATTGGAGGCTAAAACCTAGGAAGTCCAGGTGCAGGAATTGAGTATGTATAGCCTAATGAAGAGAAGGACTAAGCAATGTTCCGATCAGTGGTGGAATTCAAAAATTTTAACTACTGGCTCTGTGGGTATGTCTTGGTGGGTATGACAGGTCTTGGTGGGTGTGGCTTGGTGGGCATGGCAGGGGAAGGATACTGTAAAATCTCCATTCCCTCCCCACTCCAGGGGAACTTGTCATGCCCCTGTGGCTCCGCTGGCTGTGGAAGAAACTGGGGAAGGGCACAGTCCGGCTGGGCATTCAGAGGAAGACCCAGGCCCACCCCCTCTTCATCCTAGGGCATGCAGGGAGGAACGGAGAAGGGAGCAAGTTGAGTTACGGGGGTTATGGGGGAGAAAAGGGCCCTGATTCCCTTCATTAGCTGCAGCTGGGAAAACAGGATTTAAAAAGAGTGTTTGCACACAGCACCTTGCTGGAAGCAAAGCATGAATTATATTTGTTTGTCGAGGCTTATCTGGTATCCTCCCAACTCTGTGTGTTTTGTTATCTTTTGAAGTCTCCAATTCCTTATCCTGCCCTGTCTTGTTAATTGCTACAGCATGGTTTGTGTTGGTTTTTATTTATAATTTATATGTACTTTTGGTTCGGACTGAATTTCTTCCCTTTAAAAACTGTTCTTGGGAGAATTTGTTCTTCAGCCAATGATAACTGGACATTGGGGCCAAGTTGGAGGCATTAAGGGGACTTTACCTACGTTTTGTTGCTCTTGTGCCATGGCCCGGATCATCACATTACCACTGGTTCTCCAAACTACTCAAAATTTCCACTACCGTTGCTCCAGAACTGGTCAGAACCTGCTGAATACCTCCTCTGGTTCCAATGTCTAAAGAGCTGCCACAAGAAAGAAGGGGTCAACCTATTATCCAAAGCACCTGAGGGCAAGACAAAGATTAACAAAGAGAGATCCAACCTAGAAATAAATAGAAATTTCCTTGACAGATAGAACAATTAATCAGTGAAACGACTTTCCTTCCAAAATTGTAGGTGTTCCATCACTGGAGTTTTTAAGAAGATTTCTCTTTGTCTGGAATAGTATAGGCTCTTTCCCCTGAGCATGGGGTTGGACTAGAAGACCTCAAAGTTCCTTTCCAACTCTTATTATTCTGTTCTGTTAACCATCAGTTTTGGAACAAGGAAGAAGAAAACCTCAATCCTATGTTACCTTGGTTTAGAGAGTTTTTGGTGACTGTTGCTGGATGCTGTGTAGAATATCTGCTGATGATCTCCCTTGTAAATGGATAGCCTTGCGTTCAAGGTCAGTAGGTGATGTTGTCTCACGGAAGGAAGATTTCTTTGCCTGCCTTCCATTATACAACACATTTAACTAAGTTACTAATGGTAAAGGTAAAGGTTCACTTTGCACATACGTGTTAGTCGTTTCCGGCTCTAGAGGGCGGTGCTCATCTCCGTTACAAAGCCGAAGAGCCAGTGCTTTCAAAGACGTCTCCGTGGTCATGTGGCCGGCATGACTAAACGCCCGAAGGTGCACAGAACGCTGTTCCCTCCCCACCAAAGGGGGCCCTATTTTTCTACTTGCATTTTTACCTGCTTTTGAACTGCTAGCTGGGACAAGTAACGGAGCTCACTCCTTGACGTGGTGCTAGGGATTGAACCAATGAACTGCCGACCTTTCTGATCGACAAACTCATGCCTTAGCCCCTGAGCCACTGCGTCCCTAACTAAGTTACTAGATCACCTCATATTCTGGATTTAATCAATGGAACAACTTGTCTCCAGAAGTGGTGAATGCTCCAACGCTGTCAGTTTTTAAGAAGAGCTTGGACAACCATTTGTCTGAAAAGGTATCGGGTTTCCTGCCTGAGGAGGAGGTTGGGCTAGAAGACCTCCAAGGCCCCTTTCCAACTCTTCTCTTATTCTGTTATTCATGTAACACATCACACCACGAGCTAATCGAAAGGTTGGGCAGCCATTCACTTCCTTCCTGTCTTTCCGCAGGTTGTTTAATCATAACAAATAAAACAAAAATGAATTGGAGCAATTAAATAAGAGAGAATATTTGACAATTCTATAGAAGCCTGAACTTACAGGGGGAGCGTTCTTTCAAAAGAGAAGAATAGCACAGAAAGGCTCGATCGCTCGAATACAAAACTTGACACACATAATGGAGTCTTAAATGTGCTTCTCAAAATGCTTTTTTTCACGCTGGGTGCATTCTGCCACGCTCAGCTCCTGGTTGCGTCTCCCCGCAGGCAGACTCAACACTTGCCCGTCATTTTCGAACCTCTGCTTTTTTTTTTTTTTTTGGCATCCCCACGTTGGGTGCTTTTGTCACTGCCTTTCTGCTGTGAAGTTGTGTGTTTAGCAAACACAATGCAGTCCCACTCAACCAGATCTCCTTTCCCACTGAGATGATTTCAAGCTGCTAGCCAAGTGCTAAATTCAATGCTTGGGAACGATAGAGCCCCCAGTTCTAGACTATTCCTTGCATCAATCATGCAGGCAGGAGTCCCTTCTGAGCTGCATATAATCAAAACGCACATTCCTGCCAACATCAGCCGGTAGGGAGTTCAAGCATTCACATAATGAATGGGCTTATTTCTTTGTCCCATACATGAATATATGATTTAAGTGTGATTTGGGGGAGGAGGATCAGGACAACAAGGGGTGTGTATATTTTCTTGTGATTTTTTTAAAAAATTTAGATTTATTTTTTTAATCCTGCCTTTATCATTTTTATAAACAACTAAAGGCAGTGAGTTACGTAACATTCTTTCCTTCTCCTATTTTCCTCACAACAACCACTCTGAAAGGTGAGTTGGGCTGAGAGAGAGAAACTGGCTCAATGTCATTCAACTGGCTTTAATGCCAAGGAAGGACTAGAACTCACCACTCCTGGTGATTGATTCAAAGTCACCCAGCCAGCTTTCATGTCTAAGGCGCGACTAGAACTCACCATCTCCTGGTGATTGATCCAAAGTCACCCAGCCAGAAGTGGTATTCAGCAGATCCTCACCAGTTCTGGAGAACCAGTAGCAGAAATTTTGAATAGTTTGGAGAACCGGTAGTGGAAATTTTGAGTAGTTCAGAATACCACCTCTGACTGGCCCCGCTCCCATCTCTTCTCTGCCTCCCATCGAGTCCCAGCTGATTGGCTGGGTCATCTTGTGTTGCCCTGCACAAGAGAACGGAGCTGGAAAGCAGGTTAGTGGGGATTTTGCAGTATCCTTCCCCTTCCCCTGCCATGCCCACCAAGCCATGCCCACAGAACCGATAGAAACAAATTTTGAATCCCGCCACTGCACCCAGCCAGCTTTCACGTCTAAGGCAGGACTAGAACTCACCATCTCCTGGTGATTGACCCAAAGTCACCCAATCAGCTTTCATTCTTAAGGTGAAACTGGAACTCACAGTCTCCTGGTTTCTAGGCTGGTGTCTTAACCACTATATTCAGCTGGCTCTATACTGATAACCAATGCTCAATCAGCAAGAAGATAAGTTGGCAAAGCCACATGTCGAACAGTAATAATATTATTCAGAAATTTTTTGTGCCTTTGTGAAACCTGTTGCTTTCTATGGATATTCCTGGCCAATTAAAACTGGCTAGGATAGGATAATTCATGGTTTGCTTAACCATGGATTCTCAAATAAGTCAACATATGTGGGTTTAATACAATACGCTCAGCTCTAAATCCTAAAGTGCAATTTACCATGGCCAGGTTTGTGCAACTTGTGAAGCAAAAAACATAGTTTGTCATTATGGCTTAGTATGATATAGGAATGCTGATTGTCTGCCAGGGATAAACACAAATCCAGTCTTAGGCAGATTCTACAACTGCCATGAAGTAAACAAACCAATTTTATGAATAATTTTCTTCCCAACCTATCTCTTTGCATAAATACTTTCAAATGGGATGTGTTTCAAGCAGAGGTAGCATCAATTTCTTTCTGAAAATTTGCATTTTCAGTTATAAGTTAGCCTGAACAGGTTGCGTTTTTCTTTGTGAAGTTGCTAGCAATGTTGACAGCAATGTTCCACAGGAAAAAAAACCATCTATGAAGAAATCTTTCAAATACTAGTAAAGATCCCAAGAAGCCGCATTTGAATTTGTAATGAAGTTGCGAGCCACACCTGCAATACGATTTTGCAGGCTATGCTATTTAATTAACAATGACTAATCAGACCACTTCATAGTTTTCAGTATCCAGAAGTCTCCCATGTACTAGTACAAACAATGGATGAAAGCATCACATTCGATTCTGCCGATAGTTTTGAATAATTAAATGATGGGACAAAGTCACAGCCTCTCTAGAGGCTGAAATTGTAACATCTGAATTTATTTAAGGAACCCACCCCCAAAACAAGGGGATATATACTTCCTTTAACAGTGGTGAATTGGAAAAACGTTAGAACATAGAACATAAAATAATAGAGTTGAAAAGGACCTCACAAGCCTTCTACTCCAACCCCGTGCTCATGCAGGAGCCCCTATATCATTTCAGACAAATGGCTATTCAGAAGTGAAGTCAGATTTTGAAGACCTCCAGTGATGGAGCACCTACAGCAGACTAGTGAAGAGAAGGACCAGGGGAGACATGATAGCAGTCTTCCAATACTTGAGGGGCTGCCACAGAGAGGAGGAAAGGGTCAAGCTATTTTCCAAAGCACCCAAAGGCCAGACAAGGAATAATTTTGGGAAACTGATCAAGGAGAGATTCAACCTAAGGAGAAATTTTCTGACAGTGAAAGCAATCAACCCATGGAACAGCTTGCTTTCAGAAGTTGTGAGAGCTTCATCACTGGTAGCTTTCAAGAAGTGACTGGATTGCCATCGGTCAGAAATGGTGAGGGTCGGGCTGCTGCTTGGGTCGAGGGGGGTTGGACTAGATGACCTACAAGGTCCCTTCCAACTGTGATAATCTGTTAAACTTCTGAAGGCAAGCCATTCCATTGGTTAATTCCTCTCACTCCTTCTAGGTCGCTTCTCTTCTTGGTTAGTTTCCATCCATTGCTTCTTGTCTTTCCTTTTGGTGCTTTGGGAAATAATTTGACCCCTTCATCTTTACAGGATGTTGGAACAGTGCTATCACACACACACACACACACACACACACACACACACACACATCATTCTTTTCATTAGACTAGACATATCCAATTCCTGTAACGGTTCTTCGTATGTTTTAGCCTCCAGGCTAAAATATACAGGGAGAAACCTTGGAAGATCCAGATAGGACCTCAGGATCAAGAGGACATGTGAGAGAAGGCCAGCTGAACAAATGGGACTGACTCCTCTTAAAAATAAACTCTCTTCCTATGGCTTTGAAATTCACATCTTGCAAGAAATTCACCAAGTATTGTTTCTTGGCCAAAACCAAGAAGCATCTAGTCCAAAAGAAAAAAGCATCAAAAGTTTTTAAGCATCAAAAAAAAATGTTTAAAGAAAGTTATTTAAAGATGACATAAAGGAGGGCTTCCACATTCAGCCTATTTTAAAATTTAATTTCATTCTATGACAAAGAAAAATGGCCAATGGCCAAACCAAAAACAAGAGATAGTAATAAATTCGATCTGTATACCTATTGACTTTACCAAATAAGAAAATAAGACAGTTGGAAGAGACTTAGGAAGTGTTCTGATCCAACCTCCTGCTCAAACAGGAAACCCTATACCAAAAGATTCCAAACATAATTTTAATCTTTTAGGTAAGACCATAGAAGAATTCTTCTTGGAATGGTGTGGTGGCCTAGAAGTGAATCTTTTGCCTCCTAATCAGGAGGCTATGAGTTCGATCCTAGGTGGAGGCAGATATTTCTCTCTCTCTGGCACAATGGAACATATCTGCTAAACAAAACTCCACATTGGTGACAGGAAGGGCATCCATCCATTAAACACTCTGCTAGCTCCATTCAGTTGCCCAGACTCCATCCTGCAAGGGATTATGGGGTCATTAAAAGAAGATGGTGATAAAAGAATTCTTCTTCCTTCTTCTTCCTCCTCCTCCTCTTCCTCCTCCTCTTCCTCCTCCTCTTCCTCCATCATCATCATCATCACCACCACCACCACACAACAACATCTACCTCTCCCAGATCCTTGGGAAAAACTCAATATGTGGATTAAAAATGCCAAATCCAGTCTCAACATTTGGTTGACCGGGCAATGAAATCACAATAATAACAGCAGTCTCCCATTAATGCCACTCCAGATTCAACTATAATCAATAGCTACCTATCGACCTATCCAAACAATCTTTGCACATTCGTTACAGTTTTAAGGAACTTATCATTATCATGGTTGAGTGCTACTTCCCATGTCTAGAATTGGAGGGAAGCACACTAATCCTCCATAAATTCAGTGGGGATCGCTTTTATCTATAGGATTATGCAATGACAGTTTCAAACTCCCGTTGACCTGAAGTTCAGCTTCAGCTGTCACTCAGAAGGGGGGAAAATTTCCAAATCTCATCTCTCCATAAATAAGATCAAAGCATTCCCCATCATTGTTCGCAGAAAAAAAAAATCCATCAGATTTCTTTTTCTTTCTTTTTTTTAAAGATGCACCTCTCAGCCAGCTATCTGATCCACTTAATACCTCTCTGAGATCATGAAAAGGAGCAAGGGTGTTGCATAAATAATGCTTTCTGAGATAGTCGAACAATGATTTGGAAGGTCAGAGCTATTATTCTCCCGGTGGGGAGGGGCAATGATTTTCATACCTATTGTGTAATGAAACTTTATTAAAGAGAAGACAAGGAGAGAAATGACAATGCAGCTTTCATCGCTGACTAGTTGGTGATGCCGACAAATGAGAACTTTTAGAAAATCGGCAACATAATGACATGATTCCCCGCAGTTTAGAATCAAGGCTTCTGAAAGGTCCTGTTTTCCTACCATTGTGTAATTATTTAGAGCTTGTCAGCAAGTTGGCTAAAATTAGAAGGCTCCTCATTGGGATTTCTCAAGGGACTGAATAATAAGTCACAGTGCTTGCCATCTAAGGTCACTGGCTGGAACACAATGCAGGCCAGGTTTTAAGGAAACCAAGCAAACCAGCACACCGTTACCACCTCATCACCCTTGGCTTGATTTAGAAGTCTCATGGGAGCAGCTCTCCAATTCAGAAACGTGGAGGAAGATGCTAGCTTTTTATTCAGATTATAGCTTGGAGGGGAGCACACAGGTAAAGGTAAAGGTTCCCCTTGCACATACATGCTAGTTGTTTCCAGCTCTTGGGGGCGGTGCGCATCTCTGTTACAAAGCCAAAGAAGAGCCAGCACTGTCCGAAGACGTCTCCGTGGTCATGTGGCCAGCAGGACTAAACGCCAAAGGTTGGTTACCTTCCCACCAAAGGTGGTCCCTATTTTTCTACTTGCATTTTTACATGCTTTTGAACTGCTAGGTTGGCAGAAGCTGGGACAAGTAACGGGAGCTCACTCCGTTATGTGGTGCTAGGGACTCGAACCACTGAACTGCCGACCTTTCTGATTGACTAGTCCAACTCACTGCTCAAGCAGAAGACCCTGTGCCATTCCAGTCAAATAGTTGTCCAATCTCTTCTGAAAAACCTTTAATGATGGAGCACCACAATTTCTGGAAGCAAGCTGTTCCACTGATTAATTGTTCTCACTGATAGGAAATTTCTCCTTAGTTCTAAGTTGAATCTCTCTTTTATGATCTTTCACCTGTTACTTCTCATCCTGCCCTCTGGTGCTTTGAAGAATACTCTGACTCCCTCTTCTCTCCAATACTGAAAGACAACTATGATGTCATCCCTGGTCCTTCTCTTTACTAGACAAGACAGTCCCAGTTTCTGCAACTGTTCATTGTTCAGTTTATTCTCCAGTCTCCTAATCATCTTGCTCAAAAATTCAGAGGAAAGATGGTAGATTTTTATTGAGATTATAGTTTGGTTAACCAAACCAAATGAGCACAGGGGCATGGATACAAAAATATTTTATTTATTGATACATCATACTTAGAAATACCAATCTTCCCCATAGAATGAATATAAATTCCTCCAGACCTTGGTACCCAGAAAGCTCCAAACTCCACTTCATTTTATTTCATGTTAAAATATGTTTAATTAAGCTCTGGTGGAAGAGAAAATGCTGGTATGTTGGAAAGAGAAGGATGTGGGAAAGCAAATTTTTTTGTGATAAGTGAGAGTTTTGTCACTGGTTATGGCAACCTTCTTGTGAATGGATCATCTTTTCTTTCTTAATCATCCAAAACTCCTTGACATCTTTTCTAAAGTCCTAGCGAACCTCATCAGCCACAAAAACCAGTCTGATCCTGAAGCAGGACATTGCAGAAAGCTGTTGATCATTGCACATGCTTTCTCCGACGTTTTAAAGAAGAAGTTGGTATGTAGCTGTCAGCGGAAGGCAAACAAACTAAATCAAGTCTACCTTTGGCTTAGGATGCTTTTACCATTTTAACAGCTCTTATAGGAACTGGTTAGTTTCAGCTGCATTAGAAACAGTAAAAAATAAAATAAAAGCCTATTTAGTGGTAATGTCTCCTCCTCTTAGTATTTTCCCACAAGTGCAGGGTCTGCTTTTCTCTGATCAATCAAATGTTGATCCATTGGTTGCAACAGGAATTGACCAACCAACTTGTTCCCCCAGTCTGATATTGTTGGCTAAACGAGAGTAAGTGGCTCAAAGTCACCCAGCCAGCTTTTTAGCCTGATACATTTATTGATGCTGTATCAGAGTCACTATAAAACCCACTTTTCAATACATTTTCAACTTTCCTCTCATATCCAGAAATTGCTAGTGCGCTGCAATGATTTAAGCTTTGCAATTGCCTGCTGGATACTGTAGTTAAACCTACTCTGAAATATGGTTAAAAACCCTTATAAGTAGGCTTTGAACCAGAGAACAATAATACTTTGGATTTTTCCATCTACAGTCCTAAATTGCAGTAACAGAGGGATACAATCAAGATCAAGTGAGGTACTAATACCACTCTATAAAGCCTTCGTAAAACTACACCTAGAACACTGCATCCAGTTTTGGTCACCACACAATAAAAAAGATGTTGAGATTCTAGAAAAAGTGCAGAGAAGAGCAACCAAGATGATTAGGGGACTGGAGGCTAAAATATATGAGAAACAGTTTCAGGAAGTGGGCATGGCTAGTCTAGTGAAGAGAAGGACCAGGGGGAGACACGATAACAATCAACCCATGAAACAGAAATTGCCTTCGCAAGTTGTGGGAGCTTCATCACTGGAGATTTTGAAGAAGAGACTGCCATTTGTCAGAAATGGTGTAGAGTCTCCTTCTTGGGCGTGGGGTTGGACTAGATGACCTACAAGGTCCCTTCCAACTTGGTTAATCTGTTAAATCTGTATAAGAGAGAAATGCCTTAAATTACTGAGTCTTATAAAAATTATATTCTCTGACTGATTCCACAGATAATTTGCAACCAATCTGATTCAAATGTTCAGCTTAGTTTTTTTTTAAAAAATAGATTGAAGTCTATAGAGACATTTGAATGAATGTGGAACAAAATGATGAATCAAATTCAGTTTGATTCAGATCAGTTTGGATGATTAAAAATCATGTACCCATGGATACATGGGCACCGGGTATCAATCGTGATCTAAATCAACTCAGATAAATTTGAATTGATTGGCTTCATTGAATGGATTCAATTCTCAATTAATCTGCAACACTGAATGTTTACCAATGATTCATATGTAGATTGGTCTTTGCCTCCTCTGTATAAGTTTGCTAAGTTTTCATTTGAAAGAATCCTTAATTGTCATCTCTTAAGTAGATGGATTTGTGGGGGAGAAAGGCTCTGTCCCTTTCCATCCACACCTTGATTTAAATACAGCACTTAGACTTATGTATCACTTCATAATGTTTTTCAGCACTCTCTAAGTGGTTTATAAAGTTGTGAAACATTCCTATGCCAGTTTCCAAGTTGCCATAAGAAAGAGGGGGGAGAGAAATCCTGAACTCAGAAGTGCATTCCAAGCTTATCTGACGAAGGTTGTAACTGAGGCAACCAGGTATTCTGCGCTCAAAAATCCTTTATTGGAGAGTGTGATTGATGACACTCAGCCATGAACATGTTCCATTGGACAATCTGAATTATGATACATCCAGAGGGGTGGGGGGAAACAGGGTCATAAGTGATTGTAAATTACGTATCTCAGAGTTGGCTTCATACAGGTCATGCCAGTATGTCGCTCCTAATAAATCCTTTGAAGTTTTTTGAAGTTTGGCTTGAGACTCATGATTTAATTAAGGGCAATTGCTGGAATCCTGGCAGTCAGTGTATCTCCCCCACACCCCAACAGTCTGGCTCCTTATTTTACTGACCTCAGAAGGATGGAAGGGTGAGAGCCAACTTTGTTCTGGTCAGGATCAAACTGCTGGCAGTGGGCAGAGTTTGTCCTCAATACTGCATTCTAACACCGCTCAGCCCAAATTCTACAGCTTTCTGGTTGTAGGTTTCCCAGTTTCTACTGGATCCAATGATCTACGATTCCACTGTAACTGTTTACTTCCAGTTCATTGCTCTAGCAGACATGCAACCTGGAATGAATTGCTAATTGGAAAAGGTTTTCAACGTTCAGAAGCATTTTTTTAATCATTGTAAGACTTCAGAGGAGAGGCGAGCTACTTGTGAGCTTGATCTTGAACAATGCTGCCAAGACAATTGTGACTGAAACTCTTATGCTTAAGCCACCCTTTTCGCTGTTATTTCCTCTCTTCTAACAAATGCTTGTCGGCTTTGATCTCAACAAGTGTGCAAGAAGAATCCAGACCCCTGTCTCCAAATACCTTGGCTTTCAGGAATCAATTAAAAAAGCTTTTCTGATAGATCTCTTTCAACCATTCTAGATGTTTGATTACAAATAGCAACCACTAATGTTAGTGCTGCATTAAAGAATTTAGATGGAATCGTAGTATGTGAAACTATGTTCTAAGAAATGGAGAGAGAGAGAGAGAGAGAAAAGACAATAAAGTAACTGAAGATAAACAGCTTTTTTTAAAAAAAAAAATCCTTGTGTAAATGAGTTGTGCTGCAGAAATAGATATCCTACAGTATCTCTCTTCAAAAGTAATTATTTTGCTTTTCCTTGGCTTTATTCTGACAGCTCTGCCTCACTCTGCAAGCAATAGCTTCTCTCTCATCCTCCCTCTGTGTGTGTGTGTGTGTGTGTGTGTGTGTGTGTGTGTCTCCTCCCTGTTGCCCTTGATCACAAAAGTTGTCTGAACCACAGCAGCAGTGTTAATTTAAAGACTCCACAGTGGCTGGAGTACGGTTTAAATATATAATTTGTGTGTTTTTTTCAACTCTATTCTTTCTTCCTCCCAATTAAGGGCATGATCCAGGTGAAAGGAAGAGTCAAAAGGTTGCTTCACACCTTATGCAGAAGAAACTCAAAGGTTTTTTTTTCTCTTTTCTTGACTTCATCCTGCACAAGTAGCTACGGGCACCCTTTAAGCATGTTCTGCTCTAACCCCAATTAGTTCCTTCTTTTTCTTCCTTTGTTTTAGCAGCACCCAATTATACCTGCCAGATATTTAATCCTCATTAAGGTGTAACCTTTCCTCACTGGTGACTAAACTAAGCAATTTGATGTGTGGTTGTGTGTGGGAGGGGATGGGGGTGGATAACTTAGATAACTAACTAGGTAATATTATCAGCGTGAGTGAGTGTGGGGCTTGCTCCCTGTTTATATTTAGTTGTGAGAAGACAAGACAAAAAAAAGTCCTTAATCCCACAACACATGGACACTTTCAATCATAGTTTTAACTGGAAAACTGTGAGCATCCTCAACCAGGCTAAATCCAGAAATGCTGTGGAATTCCTGGATGTTTGGCACTCAGGAAAATTGGTCATCACTAGACCTATAGAGATAGATCACATTTACGAACCATTCAAGAGAGACAATTGACATTTGAAATCAGAGAACAAGATGATAAACAATTTTATAAAATTTGGGATCTATTCTATCAATGGTAAGGTGTCTTACATTTTAAAACAAACATGACAATAATTTTATATTTCATACTGTTGAGATTCTTATCTAATTTGGCATTAGTACATTTATACTATTAAATTATCAATCTTACTTATTCAATATTACCATAGGTTATTTTTATGTCAATCTCTATATTCTTAACATCACTTTTGTTGTAGATACTATATGAATAGTCATATTTGCAATATTTAATTAATTATATAATTCTAATATTCATTCATAAATTCATATCAATTTCTATTTTCCATTATTTAACCTCGTTTTAATTCTCGGCTGTGCCACTATTATACTTAAAGCAAAATCTCTTTCTCGTCAGATTTTAATACAAACAATGTGATATTCATCTTATTTACGTTTAGCAAATTATGCAATTCTAATAGTAATATAATTACTTTTATCTTATGCTATAATTCATCATTTTCACATATTTATGTGCAATCAAAATCTTTGTTCCCATTTAGCCATCATAGTTTAATATTAGTACACATATTGAATTAATCCCTTTCTCGTTATCTTTTAATACAAACAAGTTCATGTTATTTACATTTAACAAATTACACAATTCTAATAATACTATAGTTATTTTCATCTTATACTACCATACAGATTCCAAGCTCTGATGGCAGCCCTCTGGCTCATGGGATCGCTGTCAAGACATAAAATATTTCTCTAGTCTTTTTAGAACAGAAAGGGCCAACGGAAAGGGAGGGGGAGCAGTGCAGCAGCTTGCAAAACTGAAACTGAATTCCATAAATGTTTTCATAGATAGTTTCTAGGCGACCAAAGTTTCTGCCACCAAATATCTAATTGGAGAACATGATTGATGACTCTTGGCTATGGATGTGTCCCACTGGAGAATATAAATTATGATACACCCAGGGGTGGGAAGGAAACCAGGGTCAAGGAAACCAAGGATGACAATGAATGATGTGCCTCAGAGTCGGCTACACCCAGGTAGCACCAGCATGTTAACTCCCAATAAATCATTTTTAAGTTTTGGAAGTTTGGCTCGAGACTCATGATTTAATTGGGGTAACTGCCAGAATCTTGACAATTGTATTTTTGCTGCTTGACATTCAGCTAACATTTATGTCTGTTTCCACTATCCCACAGCCACATGATCATGATTTACAAAGGTTTTTATTGCTGGAAACCTGCATTTATTTTCCAGTTTTCGACAACAAACACTCATTGGGGACAATGATTTTGCTTAGGGACTACAGCATTTGCTTAATGATCACAGGTTTGCTTAATAATCAAAATGCCATAAAATTAGGTCAGTCACCCGATGACCCCATCTCATGATCGGTACAACTTACAAATGTAATTCCAGGCTCAGTTGTGACCGCCAGTCAAGGACTACTTGTAATTTGTTGAATGAGACACCATTGCTCAGTTCAGAAAACATCCTGAGTCATAGACTATTATTTGTAAATTATAATAGTTGAGTCATACAACTGATAAAGCTATGTTCCCTAGGCTAGGAATGGGGTTTCCTTGCAAGGGGCATTCCCCCCAAAACAGTCATGTCTGGCAGACAGCAGGTTTCCCCAGCAGGCATCTTCAAGAGAAAAGGAGTTAATTTTGGGGTGTAGCAACAGGCAGATTCTTTCCAAACTCATTCCCTGCTCAACGGAAGAGCTTGTTCTGTCCTAGGCCTCACCAAAGAGCACTCAGTCAATTCTGAATCCTGGCAAAAATCTCTTTATTTACAGTAATGTGAATTATTTCATTCAGTCAGCCAACAGCTTGGCAAACAGTCTCACGAAGGTAGACTGATTATCTGAGACCTTTATCAATCCTGGAACACTGCCCAGTAAATAGTTCCACACTCGCTATTGGCAGGGAAGGCTGGGTTTACAGGCAAATCTTCAAGAGGCTGGAACAAACAAATGATGAAACAAGCAAGTTCTTTCCTGCAAAAGCCCATTTTGCTCCTCTTTTAATCCTGATGGGAGGGGCCATTCATCGTCCACCTGTGGCTTTGTTCCCATGTCGACCCTGAGTTCTTAATTGCTCCTTTCTTTTAGCAACTCTGTGCATGTGCAGGCTGGGAACCGGTTCCAACTGCTCCCCAGCCTCACTGCTATCTGAGCTCAAAGGCAGCTGATGATTGCCAGCCTGCCCTGGTCCCATCTCTACCTCTGGCGCAGAGCCCTTGTCCGAGCCTTCCTTGGCCTCCAGGACTGGCCAAGGTTCCTTCCCAACCTCCTCACTACTGTCCGACTCTGCTGCCATCTCCGCCAGCCATCGGCAGGCCACAACAGAGCTTTTGATCATTTAGAAACCGTGGACATTTCTCTGGGAAGGAAAACAAACCAACCAGAAGAAGTGTTCATGGCTAGATTATTCCTAAAAGTTTGTCATCTACAAGAGGCTGGAAAAAAACAACAACCCCAAGATTGAAGTTTCATATATTGGTCAATCTAGAGGAAAAATGATATAAATCAAGAAAGACTGCTATTTAGGACAATGGTGGACAACTATGGCCTCTTTATACTTGTGGACTTCAACTCCCAGAATTCTTGAACCATTCCCAAGAGCACGTTGGCTTAGGAATTCTGGGAGTTGAAGTCCACCGGTTGTAAAGGTGCCACTGTTGCCCATCCCTGTATAAGACAGTTAATTTGGGAGTGGGAGGGGAACAGTAATGTGTCTTTAAGTGAAATGTTTTGTTTCTTGCATTAATTGTCTCTCTACAAACTCAAGCCATCTTGGGATCTGCTAGAGCAGGGTGTCAAACTCAAGGGTCTGGCCTGAAAACAGCAAAGGACCACTCCATGGTACCTCTGCCAGTGAAAAAGGAGCTTGGAGGGCCAAAAACACACCCCAAGCTCCATTTTTGCTGGCAGAGGGCTGCAGGAGGTTGTTGAGGCGAAAAACAGCGGGGGGCCACAGCCTCCAAGCTCAAGATTCTTGACTACTTGCAGAGGGCTAAGAAAAAAAACAAAAAAAAAAAACAAAGGGAAAATGTTTCCCCTTTTGCATTTGAGCATGCAAGAAAGGACAGGAAAGGAGAAAGGGAAAGAGAAAGAAGGAAAGATGGGAAGAGAGCAAGGGAGGGAAAAAGAGGGAAGAGGGGAAGGAAGAAGAAAGGAGAATGAAGAGGGAAGGAAAAAGAAGAAAAAGGAGGGAGGGAGGGAGGGAGGGAGGGAGGGAGGGAGGAAGGAAGGAAGGAAGGAAGGAAGGAAGGAAGGAAGGAAGGAAGGAAGGAAGGAAGGAAGGAAGGAAGGTGATTATAATGAGAGTGAGGAAGGGTCTCAGGGAAGTCCTGCCTTAGCACTTGGCCACCACAAGTGCCTCCAACATGAGTGACATCAAGCCACACTGACCACGGCCACCACTCACCCACCCTCGAGGTCAACCATAACCCTGATGCAGCCCTCAATAAAATCAAGTTTGACACCCTGTGCTAGATCCTTTTTTAAAATAGGGGAGAATCTTGCTGCTGTGATGTGAGCAGCTATATCTTTCTATCTCCTTTGGCACTGAAAGTTCCTTACCATTTCTTAAAACCCCCCCAAAAAATGTCATATTTTCTTTGAATTGTGCTTAATTTTATCTCTCGGGTTTGTTTTCTGAAAATGGAGAAGGGGAAGAGGGATTGATTTCACAAGCCATATGCCTCCATTACATCAAAACTAGCAAGTGGCTATAGAATTTGTTTCCCTTTAATTTGCCCAGAAAAAAACAAAAAAACAAAACCAAAGGGGATGGAATTCCATCACTCTCATACAGTGAAGTTGGAAAAAAGATAAGATAGCAGTCTTCCAATGTTTGAGGAGCTGTCACAGAAAAGGAGTGGAAGTTGACCTGTTATCCAAAGCACCCTAGGCAAAACAAAAAGTAATAGATGGAAAGTTATCAAGGAGAGATCCAACTAGAACTAGGGAGAATTTTCCTGACAATGAGAACAATTAATTAATTATGGATTCATTAGGTTGCCTCCAGAAGTTGTGGGTGCTACATCACTGGAGGTCTTCAAGATAAGATTGGACAACAATTTGTCTGATTAGTATAGGGTCTCCTGCTTTGAACTGGGGGTTGGACTAGGAGACCTCCAATGTACTTTCCAACTCTGTTATTCTGTGTTCTAAGATACTAGAAGAGACATTCCATAAAAGGAGCTGCTGATCCAGTTCTACAAGAGGAATTATTGAGTCTGTCATCTGCACCTCTATAACTGTCTGGTTTGGTTCTGCAACCCAACAAGATAGACACAGACTTTAGAGAGTAATTAGGACTGCAGAAAAAACAATTACAACCCACCTGACTTCAATCGAGGACCTGTATCCTGCATGAGTCAAAAAGAGGCTGTGAAAATATCTACAGGCCCCTCACATTCTGGACATAAACTGTTTCAACTCCTTCCCTCAAAATGACACGATAGAGCACTGCACACCAGAACAACTAGACACAAGGATAGATTTTTCCTGAATGCCTTCACTCTGCTAAACAAATAATTCTCTCAACACTGTTCAACTATTACAAAGTCTGCACTACTATTACTGTTAATCTTCTCATCACTCCTTATCACCCATCCCCTCCCACTGTATGAGTGTATGATTGTAATTTTGTCGCTTGTATCCTTATGATTTATATTGACTGTTTCTTAGTAGGATTTGACTGCTTATTGTACCCTATGACTATCATTAAGTGTTGCGCCTGATGATTCTTGACTCTTGACGAATGTATCTTTTCTTTTATGTATGCTGAGAGTATTTACACCAAGACAAATTCCTTGTGTGTCCAATCACACTTGGCCAATAAAGAATTCTATTCTATTCTATTCTATTCTATTCTATTCTATTCTATTCTATTCTATTCTATTCTATTCTATTCTATTCTATTAAGACAATTCCTTCAACATTAAGGCAAGAGGATTAGTTAGGGTATGTAGACTAGGAAAAAAATGAATCACATCTCCTCCTGGGCCTTTTTCTACTGCAGCTGTGAACCACCCACTGAAGGATAAAGAAGAACATAATAGGTGTTCAAATTATTCCTAAATCCCCAGGAGCCACGTTCCCATAAAAATTCCTTCTAAAACAAACACGCCCGTCCCATTCCCGTGTCGCATGTAAATTACCGCCACATCCAAATGCTCTCACCTTGGTCAACTCAAAATGATTTTACAAATTGAGCTATGCCAGCTGTCATAAATATATCTTCAGGATAAATCTGAACTCTGACAGAAACGGCCAAGAACTCTAATCTCCAGTGTACAATCCAACTGATGAGTATCGTTGTGGACAAAAGACTTTTCCCCTCAATTTTCGGCAGCCCCCACTGCCTCCAACAATGTTCTAATCAGCTACTGTGAAGGAGAAGATAAGAAGGACGAGCTGGAATTTCTATAAGAAACTTCCAAAATTGCCGGGAAGGAGCATGGAGGTTGCACACCAACTCTGAGATTGAATTTTTAAACTTGAATTTACATGCTATGAGACAAGTTGAGCCTACTTGCTCTATTTTCCTCCTCCTTTTCATAATCATGGCCATATGGAGTCTGAATAAAAATCACGCTACAGAATAGACTGACTCACTGATTTATCCAGCTTGAGAATCCTTCTCTTAGGAGACATGACTCCATACCTACACATTCTCACATTTTATCTGAGGAATAGAATAATGAATTAATTGCCAAAACATGATGTCTGGGTAGCATACTAGCTCCATACATTATATGGAGGAGGTGACTTGCCTACTCACACTCTGTAAAAGAAACATCTTGGGAAATTGGGACCTTTGGTTCTCTTAGACTGTTGTGTGAGTGACTACAACAAACAGATCAGCCTTTTTGTGCTTTATGTGCTGAACCACAGCACTGCAGCTTCTCACCAAGGTCTCATCTGATAATTAACGGGACTGAGATATTTCTGAACTGTCTTCTCAACATGTTTCTAAACCATCTTCATCCATTGGGCACTATTGATTACAAGTAGCTCTCAACTTTTCCATTTGTTTGGTGATGTTTGAAGTTACAAGGGCTCTTTAAAAAAGTGACTTATGACTGTTTTCCACACTTATAACCATTGCAGCATCCCCTTGGTCACAGCATCAATATTCTGATGCAGAGAGCCACAGTGGTGGAGTGATTAGAATGCAGTATGGCAGCCTACTTCTGCTGACTGCCAGCTGCTTGCAATTTGGCAGTTCAAATCTCACCAGGCTCGAGGTTGACTCAACCTTCCATCCTTCCGAGGTTGGTAAAATGAGGACCCAGATTGTTGGGGGGCAATAACCCCAAAAACTTTAACCTTAGACTGTCTACTATTGACCTCACCCCTTTCCTAAGAGGTCTGTAGGGGCGTGCATAAGCGCACCAACGTGCCTACCGTCCCTGTCCTATTGTTTCTCTTATTCTTTTATTTTTCTTATATGTACCCATTTCATGTATTCACAACTATGTATACATTTATACTTATTATCTTGTAAACAATTGGCAAATCAAATAAATAAATAAATAAATAAATGTGCTGACTCTGTAAACCACTCTGTAAAGCACTGTGGAGTGGTAGATCAGTCTACCTATTAAGTGCTATTACTATTGCTCTTCCTTTTCTCTTTCCTTCTGTCAGGGTTCCGGCAGTTACTCCAATTAAATCATGAGCCTCGAGCCACATTCCCCAAACTAAAGGGGATTTATTTGAAGTTAACATTCTATGTCCAGCACTAACCTGGGGGTAGCCAACTCTGAGATAATTCACTGTCACCCTTGATCCTGCTTCCCCCCACCCCACCCCTCTGGGTGTATCATCCAACAAAAAACATCATAGCCAAGAGTCATCAATCATGCTCTCCAATTATATTTTTTTGCGGCAGAAGCTTCAGCCATCTAATCAGTCTTTGAAGAAAATATGAATGGAATGTACTTTCGATTCCACACTGTTGCCTGCTCTTTGAAACTCCCCCTTCTTTCTGTTGTGAACTATAAAACATGTATACAAAATGTTTTATGAGCTGACACCTTCCTTCCTTCCTTCCTTCCTTCCTTCCTTCCTTCCTTCCTTCCTTCCTTCCTTCCTTCCTTCCTTCCTTCCTTCCTTTCTTCCTTTCTTCCATCCATCCATCCATCCATCCATCCATCCATCCATGTATCCATAGTGCACAATGATTAGAATGCAATATTGCAAACTGAGTCTGCCCACTGCCAGCAGTTCGGCCCTGACTGGTTCAAGGTTTCATCCTTCCGAGGTCAGTAAAATGAGGAACCTGATTGTTGGGGGCAAGAGGCTGACTCTGTAAACCGCTTAGAGAGGAGGCTGTAAAGCACTGTGAAGCAGTATATAAGTTTAAGTGCTATATTGCTATTGCTATTGCTTGGCAACTGTCTCACATTTATGATGATTGCAGTGTCCCGAGGTCACATGATCCTCTTTTGTGACCTTCTGACAAGCCAAGTCAATGGGGAAGTCAAATTTACTTAACAACTGTGTTACTAACTTAAGTGAATCCCTTAACAATTGTGGCAAGGTAGGTCATAAAATGGTGCAAAACTACTTAACAAGTTTGCATATGAACAGAAATTTCAGGCTCAATTGAAAGTCATAAGTCAAGGACTACTTCTACTGTATTTTGAATATGAATGGTCAGTATGTTGTCCAGGTTCAAACACAGAGTATAAATTCCATAAACTTTGACTCAGTTTAGTATAACCTTCCATCCTTGTATTATTATTATAGCAAAGAAGCTCAGAGGGATATTATGCAAACACAAATAACATGGTAAGTCAATTCAGACCAGCTAGCTAGCTAGATGTGCCAACTATCTCTCTTAGATGTCAGTCTTGCTGCTTTTCAAAGACTATAAGGTATGATCATCCTAAATTTGGCTAAATTGGAAATTAGCAGGTTGAAGCGTTTGATTTCATTAAACCGTTTTCTCCACCCAAATTATTAAAACATTTCTTTTTCTTCAACCATGTCAAATAAAACCCTGGAGATATATAATTCAGAGGCTGAAGCTGGAAGAAAAACAGGAATTTAAATCTTTCCCATTCTAACACTCATGCAGAGGATTTCTACAGAACCTGAATGGCTATAGTAGAATTGATGAAGAATTAAACAAACAGTTTCTGATTCCAAATTTAAACAGTCCTGACATAGTACTATGTCTGCTTAATTATCAATAAGAAGCTGCAATTTAGATCAACTGCCTGGGAAATGAAGGCGCTTATTGATTTCTGCTCATGTTGATATCACCAAATCCGTCCTATTGAGTTTTTCTTATATATAAGGTCCTTGGAAAGGACCTTTGAGGTGTTCTAGTGCAACTCCTTTCAAAGCAAGAGATTCTATAACATTCCAGACAAGTAGCTGCCCAATCTCTTTTTAAAAGCCTCCAGTGATGGAGCACCCACAACTTCTGAAGGCAATCTATTCCACCGATGAATTGTTTTCACTGTCAGGAAATTGCTTTTTAATTCCAGGTTGCTTCTCTCCTTAATTATATCCATCTATTGCTTCTTGTCCTGCCTTCTGGTACTTTGGAATGCAATACAGTATAACCCTTGGTCAAGGAAACATAATGAAAATATGACGGAGCAGTTCAACTGCTTGCTTAATTTGAAAAAAAAATGTATTTCACATGATCAAGTTAGTAGATTATTTCATTCAGCACTACATAGAGCTCAAAAAATATAGAGCAGCTTGATCTTACAATTTGAAGGTTGCATGGTCATTTTTTGGTTTGTTTTGCAGATCCAGAGAAAAGCATTCTGGCCTCCAAGCCAAGATGCTAAAACAGTTGTGAGGAGAAATCATTGCATTTTACAGTGCACCTGACTAGAAATTTGAGTCCTGGGGAAAAAAGCAGAGAAAACTAACATATGGACCCTCTTTCCCTGTAAATCTACAAGGACCGTGACCAGATGGGTAAGCTTTGTAATGCACTAGTGTAATGTTTTGCTTTTCTTTAAAAAAAAAAAAATAGGTAAGCTGCCAGATGCCATTTGAATGGACAGCCTATAAATTTCATAAGATAAATAATAAAAATTAATTTAGCGTTGTTGTTGACCTTTTAAGGAAACTTTTGGATAATGGTACTCCAAGTAAACTCTAAGAAGGATGAGTGGGGTGAAGGACTAGAATCTGGGAAGATGCCAGCCTTGACAAGGGAAGGGAAAGAGGGAGAGGAAGGAAGGGAGGCAAGGACGGGAGGGAGGGAAGAAGCAAAAGAGAAGGGAAGGGAAGGAGGAGGGAGGAAGGAAGGATGGAAGAGAGGGAGGGAGGAAAGAAAAAGAATGAAGGAAGAAAGGGGAAGAGGAAAAGAGTGGGAGGGAGGGAAGTAGAGTGGAGAAGAAGGAAAAGGAGGGGGAGGGAAGGCAAAGCAAAATATTCCTGATTGACTCTGTTGAACAGAGATGTGATTGGTATAAACCATAATTTTCATTGAATTGTATACGTCTTAATGTTTTATACTGCATTTTATTCAATTTCTGTAAGCCACCTAGAATCGCCTTTGGTGTGATGGCCAGCATACAAGTTTGGTAAATAAATAAATAAAATAATAGGGTTATATAAACCATAATAGAATATCTGATGTTGAAATACACAAGATTTGTACCAGTAGTGGGATTCAAAAATTTTTGCTACCGTTCTGTGGGTGTGGCGTGGCTTGGTGAGCGGGGCTTAGTAGGAATGGCAGGGGAAGGATGCTGCAAAATCCCCATTCCCTCCCCACCCCACTAACCTGCTTTCCAGCTCTGTTCTCCTGTGCAGGGCAACCAAAGAAGACCCAGCCAATCAGCTGGGACTCAATGGGTGGCAGAGAATAGATGGGGGCAGGGCCAGTCTGAGGTGGTATTTGCTGGCTCTCTGAACTACTCAAAATTTCCACTACTGGTTCTCCAGAACTGGTCAGAACCTGCTGAATACCACCTCTGATTTGTACCATAATTGCTTTTATCCTGTGGCTACAGCGTTTGGTTTTAAGGAACCAAGGGTCTAAAGCTATCAATCAACCTGAGCCTAAACTATCTCCAGTTGTATTGGACATCAATTGCCATGTTTCAGATTGTAAATTTGGGCCCTTCAGACCTTCTCCATTATTTTGGATATGCTACTCAAAAGGGGGGTGGCATGGTGGCTCAGTGGTTAAAGACACTAGCTTTAATGGCTGGAAATCCAGAAGCCCAGGTTTGCCACACGCTGGGGTGAGCTCCCATCCTCACCTCTAAAGCCCCTGTAAACCTAGCAGTTTGAAAGCATGCAAATGCGAGTAGATAAATAGGTACCACTTTGCTGGGGAGGAAACAGTGGAACAGCATTCTGTGACATCATGCTGGCCACGGAAATGTCCTCAGACAGTGCTGGCTCAATGGCCTTGAAATGGAGATAAGCACCACGGAGTCAAATCCCAGGAGGACTCCTAACTCAAAATGAGGAGGTGCTAGCGCAGGGGTCCATGAACTGGCCGTGGCCTATTCAGAACTGGGTTGTATAAGAAGTGGCCCGGTGCTCGTGTGAAGCTCAATTCACATAAGCAGCAGGCCAGCACATATATGCATGTGTGTGCAGCTCTACTCGCAATCAAGCTGTGCGCTCATATGCTTATGTGCCGGCCGACCGCTCATATGGGTTGACCTGCATGCATGCTCTGGTGGCCCAATTCCCTTCCCCTCCTCTCCCCCCAGTGGGGACCCAAGCTGCAAAGTTTGGGAACCATTGTGCTAGTGGGTTCCAAGTTTATTGGCAATGCCCTAAAAACCAATCTTGAAATCTACATAGAGCATTAAGAGCACTTCTTTTAAGCTATATTATTAGCTTATTTGATAAGAATCACACCATTGTGGTTCCATGTCAAATATAAAGCTTGAATAGCCTTTATATAACAACACGTGACCGCTTCTTTATTCCTAGAGGTGGATGTGAACAGGATGCAATATGGTAAAGTTAAAATCACAGTTAACGTACCTTCACCCACTCATCATTCTGCTTCAATTATCACATAAAAATTAACTTTTTGTTTAGCACAACGGAACCTTTGTAGCTGTTTACTCAAAAGTTGTAATGTAAAATGGACTGGAAGAGGAAAGAGGTCAAAATGCAAAATGTTCCCCTATATATGAAAAATCATACTTCGCCTTCTTTTCAATTGTAACTTCTGTTTTCAGCAATTAGATAATGTAGTAAGAAAAGGAGGGGACATTTTTGACTTGAATTTGTTTTGATTGAACCTCTAAAATAGAACGAATTACACTTTCCAGCAAAACACCTCAAACACTTGCTATATGTAACTCTCATATACAGTCTTTTAGAATTTGGAATTTCTGGGTATCTCTAGGTCTTAAATGATGATGAGGAACTGTTAAAAAAAGAGAGAGATTTTTTAAAAAATTATGATGGTTTTTGGAGAGTTGCTCTACATTGTGAAATGAACTTGCTTAAAAAGATTGGAAATGCAATTAGTGCTAAAATACCCACAACATCACCTTAGGGTGATGTAGTGGTTTAAGTATCAGAAGATCAAGAAAAGAAAAATGTAAGTTTTCACCAATCCAAAGTCCATAAAAGTTACTCATCTGATCCTGTCCTTGGTTGGAATGAAGTAACCACTGGAGGCTTTGGGTTGGAAGCACAAAAGAAGGAAGTACTTTCCATTGTATTTTTACTGATAGAGAGTGAACAAGGCATTACTGAGAGAGATGGTGCTTAGAGGATGGGAGCGCCAGTGTGATGGACTACAGGTAGTCCTCAAATTATAACCACAATGGAGCCCAAAATTTCTGTTTTAGCATCCCTTCTTCACGCAAAGGTTTTTTAACAGATTGACAGAGTTGGAAGGGACCTTGTAGGTCATCTAGTCCAATCCCCTGCCCAAGCAGAAAACCCTACACCATTTCTGACCGATGGCAATCCAGTCTCTTCTTGAAAGCTACCAGTGATGAAGCTCTCACAACTTCTGAAAGCAAGCTGTTCCATGGGTTGATTGCTTTCACTGTCAGAAAATTTCTCCTTAGGTTGAATCTCTCCTTGATCAGTTTCCCAAAATTATTTCTTGTCTGGCCTTCGGGTGCTTTGGAAAATAGCTTGACCCCCTCCTCTCTGTGGCAGCCCCTCAAATATTGGAAGACTGCTATCATGTCTTCCCTGGTCCTTCTCTTCACTAGACTAGCCCTGCCGAGTACTTGAAACCTTGCAATTTCTTTCTCTCTACCTTCAGAGTGGCTTTACCTATGGTTCCTTTCTTCCATTGTATCAAGGAAAGCGTTCACAAAAGGTTGGAACACTGAGTGTTGAACATCTTCCTCTGAAATATGAGTTGTTTAGGATCAGAGTTCTGCCTCTGAACAGAGCAGAAAGAAGCCAACTGAATTACAAAAGAAAAAAAAAAAACCTCTGCCTTTTGACATCCAGTTCCTTTCCATTTAAGAACCATCTTGGTTTATTGTGTAGCAAGAGCAATCAAGCAAAAATAAAGTAGACTGAATGGGAGGTCTTGCCAAGCTACATGCTCTGCACTGTTGATACTTTTATAGCCCCCAATATGTTTGAACATCTGTGATTGTAGCCCGACTGCAGTTCCAAAACCCATAGCCAATCCATTGTGGTCTGCAGAAGATTTCTGCATGCCAAAAGTACTCTTAGCTCGCACGTTCCTATTTCCCCAGAATCACTTTGCTCTTGTTTTGTCCTTGCAATGTCCCCTGCATTTTTCTGGGCAGGTTCATCTTTCTGTTCCCCATTTGGTACAAAAAAGAAAGAGAGAGAGAGAGTGAGAGAGAGAGAGAGAGGTTGAGATCTAGAAAGAGTGCAGAGAAAAGCAATAAACATGATAAGGGGACTGGACTGGAGGCTAAACTGTACAGTGAGTACTAGGATGGAAAGTGATTTTACTCTTGATCAAGAGCTGGTGGGAATTAATGTTCCTTCTCCTTCTCCCTCCCTCCTCCCCTCTCAAAGAATGTTATGGCTGGAGGTTAAAACACATGATGGACAGTTTGTAGGAATTGGGTATGTCTAGTCTAATGGAAAGAAAGACTAGGGATGGAATGATAGTCCTCTTCCAATTTTTGAAAGGCTGTCACAGAGAAGAGGGGCCAACCTATTCTCCAAAGCACCAGAGGTAGGTCAAGGAGTAATGGGTGGAAGATTTAGGTTGGATCTCTCTTGAATGATCGTCCATCTGCTATTCTTGTCCTGCCCTCAGATGCTTTAGAGCAGGAATGTCAAACTCAAGGCCTGCTCAAGATCTGGCCTATGGGGTGCTCACATGCGGGGCTGTCCTGGAAACAGCAAAAGACTGGCCCATGGTGCCCCTAACAGCAAAAATGGAGCTTGGGAGGGGCACCAGCAACCTTCCCGAGCCCCATTTTTGTTCTCAGAGGGTTGCAGGAGGCCGTCGCAGCTGAAAACAGAGCTTGGGAGCCCATTTTTGCTGGCAGAGTGTTTGGGTGCTCACAGGCATCCCTGACACAAGTGACATCAAGCTGGTCAAGCCCACCCTGGCCACGCCCACCCCGGGCCCCCGAGTTCAAACACAACCCTGAATGCGGCCCTCAATGAAATGGAGTTTGACGCCCTTGCTTCAGAGGATAGATAGACCCCTTCCTCTCTTTGACAGCCCTTCAAGAACTGGAAGATTGCTACCATAATTATTATGCATGTGCACTGTTCCTTTTAAAAAGCAGCATTACATTTTATTTTAGTTATAAATACTGGCTTTACTGGAATGCTTGTTAAGTCTTTGACGTGTTTATCTATTTTATGAACACCCCCAACTGCCCCCTTGCAGTTCTAAAGAACTGCCCATTTACAGGAATACAAAACCGCAGAACAACCATAGCCAGCATTAGCTCTTTCTGCCCTAGTAGAATAAGATTTAATGTTGAGGCTACTCAACTTTAAAACTCTAAAAAGACTCTGTGTGTTGTCTGGAATGGTATATAGGTATATCTCTTGCTTGTGCAAGGGGGTTAGACCAGAAAATATCTTCTAACTCTGTTATATTGTTATTATTCTGACTTGTAAAATAAGATAATTTTTAATATAGAAAGGAAAACATGAACACTGGGACTTAACTAAGAACTAAGGCAGGTCTCCAAAATCTTCCAGAAGATTGGAAGGATGAGAGCCATGCATTTCTACATATCTGCTATCAAGGATAATCTCTGTAAAGTCAGTTGAAATTTTTGTGGATTGCAGGATTCATAAAAGGTCCCCCTTAATTGACTTTTCTACAGATCCTGGAGGCCATAATATCTTAATAGGGTGAAACCGAACAATCTGGAATGTTATTCATGGAACCACAGGTTGTACCCTTATCCAGTGGTTCCAGATGTCAGCAATAATTGAGTTTCCTTCCTCTACTGGAGAATTCATCCACTTCCCATTGAATCACTGCAGGATGTAAAGCGATAAGTAATAGGAGGCAGATACAACTTGAACATATTATTACTGAGTAACACACCCATCTTGAACAGCATTTGAATGGAGACTACCAGGAGTTTCCAGGGCAGTTTGTTTGACTAAGAAAACTTTCCTGATGACTACAAAAGCAAATTCTGTCCTTAATTCTTTCAAAATCTATATAAAAATGTCCATGAAGTCACCAGAAGTTGAGATGGACTTGAGACTTTTTTTTTAAAAAAAAAAAAAGGAATAGCAGTAACGACATCATCTTAGTGCAGAAACACAACCAGATGTTGGCATAACATTATTTTTCTTTTCCTCCAGTGAATCTCACATTAATATGCTCTGTAAAACAGCCAAAATTAGATTTTGGAGGATGGGATTCAGTGTGATGCATATCAAGCTGGATATCTACTGCTTATTCCTAATGCCATCAGAAACAGATCCACTGATTCTTTTTTTAAGAAAAATGGGATCATCTACTGTTGACATTCAGGTGGCTGAAAAATGGAATATATGTATACGTGTGTGTGTGTGTGTGTGTGTATGTGTGTGTGTGTAAGTGTATGTGCTTATGTGTATATGTGTATACATGTATATATGTATACATTCTGGTATCTATCTCTCTTCTTCTTCTTGTGCCCTATCCATCATCGGACACTGACAATCATGTTGGCGATCCTATTTTTATCAACAGCTGCACGAAAAAGTGCTGTCGAATTCTGTCTGTCTGTCTGTCTATCTATCTATCTATCTATCTATCTATCTATCTATCTATCTATCTATCTATCTATCTATCTATCTATCTATCTACAGTATCTCTATCTCTATCTATCATCTATCTATCTATCTCTATCTATCTATCTCTATCATCTATCTACTCTATCTATCTATCTATCTATCTATCTATCTACCTACCTACCTACAGTATCTCTATCATCTCTATCTATCCTCTACCATCTATCTATCTCTATCATCTATCTCTATCTCTATCTCTATCTCTAACTCTAACTCTAACTCTAACTCTAACTCTAACTCTAACTCTAACTCTAACTCTAACTCTGTCTGTCTGTCTGTCTGCCTCTCTTCTATCTATCTCTAATCTATCTATCTATCTATCTATCTATCTATCTATCTATCTATCTATTTGTCTATCTATCAATCAATAATCTATCTATCATCTATCTATCTATCTATCTATCTATCTATCTATCTATCTATCTATCTATCTATCTATCTACCTACCTACCTACCTATTTATCTGATAACCAACTTTGCTAAAAGTAAACCTGCTTCCTTCAAAAACCATCTTCACCCTTCTTGAGTAGAATGGTCTTGTTGGGTTCACATATAGTTTTCTGCACATCTGAAATTTAGAATATGTTCTATCAAAATGGGCCAATCTTGTGAAAATTCCTTTTGCTATCTTCAAAGTGCATCCATTACTGGTTGGAAATTTTGCTGCAAATCAACATTTGAAGATCACACAAATAGGAAGGAATTTCTTTCCTTTTAAATCACATCCTCTAGTCCCAAGACTGTGGTCTTAGGGGAGAAAAACGCTACGGCTCTCTCCGGTAAGAGCATTAGATTTATCAGAGAGAGTAAGAGCCAGAAAGAAATTCCCATTTTCCCCCTATTTTGATTTTAAAAAAAGCAATTTTATGAAGTCCTTGGGACTAATGCAGAGAAATCCCACCACAGTGCTCGTCTCTGAGGTACTGCTAAAACACAGTGGAAAAAAAAACCAGAGAAAGCAAGGTAATAAAACTGAAACTGTGAAATACTAAATAAATTTACTCTCAGCTTTGGTTAGTTCTGAATTGGCTACAAATAAGAATCTGAAGATGATTTAACACTGCCCTCAATGCATCATGGCCATGGCTTAAAGAAAAGTAAACACATCTGTCTTTTGAAGGAATATCTAGCAGGTAGCAAAGTCTCTAAATCTAAGATAAATACTTCAGCAACCCCAAGCATAAAGATGGTAGCCAAGCAAAAGGAGACAAATTCTTATCTAAGAACAGTTTTAAGTCTATACGTGCCCAAAATTTCATTAAATAATTTATCATTGAAAGAAGACCCAGGAGATAAGGAATAAAAGGCTTGGTAAAAGGTAAAGGTTGCCCTCACACATATGTACTAGCCATTCCCGACTCTAGTTACAAAGCCGAAGAGCCAGCGCTGTCTGAAGATGTCTCCATGGTCATGTGGCCAGCAAGACTAAACGCTGAAGGCGCACAGAATGCTGTTCCCTTCCCACCAAAGGGGTCCCTATTTTTCTACTTGCATTTTTACATGCTTTAGAACTGCTAGGTTGGCAGAAGCTGGGACAAGGAACGGGAGCTCACTCTGTTACGCGGCGCTAGGGATTCGAACTGCTGAACTGCCGACCTTTCGATCGACAAGCTCAGCTTCTTAGCCACTGAGCCACCATGTCCCTTAAAAGGCTTGGTATGAAGCCCAGAGATATCTTCCATGGTCCTTTAGAGGTTTCTGGATCATACCTACCATAAACTCAGTCATAAAAACCAAAGGTCTGTAATTCAGAAATCTTTGGCTGGTCAACTTTTCCTCAAACTTGCCTCAGGATAACATCCTGGTTTATATTGCACCAAATTGTATAACGTGTGTTTATTTAGTTTTGACTTAACAAATTTTGTGATTTGTTTCCTAAAGAAGCTATGGTTTATTGCAGTGTCTGTAAGCCCTCCTTTTTTTTCCAAATTGGAGAGCATCTCACAAATTGGTATAAAAGTTCTCATTTTCATGTGAGATCCTTAAGGGGTGGGTGCATATGATTCACAACTTCACAGTGTTCTCCAAAGTATTAAGAAAATGGTTGGATGATTTTCTCTTTTTCTTTTGAAGGACAGAGAGAGAAAAGGAGGGAGGGAGGGAGGAAAGGAGGAAGAGAAGCCCAATTTTTTACAGTAGAAAAGTGAACAGATCAAGGTTTGTTGGTAATCAGGCAGCATACAATGGCATTTATGGCTGGTTGCACAATCAGCCAGATGCTTGGATGGGATTTGGCATTTTTATGGGCAGATTTGCCAAGTGCTTGGGCAAGTTTGTAAGGAGAAATATACAGCTTAGTCAGGTCTGAAGCTTGTTTAGGGCTTTAAAGGTTAATACCAAAAGATTCTCGAGTCAAAGCTCTGGTTTTCCCAGTAATAATGTGCGGCCGTGAGAATTGGACCATAAGGAAGGTTTAGCACTGATGAATTAGTGCTTTCAAGTTGTGGTGCTGGAGAAGTCTCTCACGAGTCCCTCGGACTGCAAGGAGATCCAGTCACTCAATTCTAAAGGAAATCCACCCTGACTGTCCTTTGGAAGGACAGATGCTGAAGTTGAAGCTCAAATACTTTGGCCAGCAAATGAGAAGAGAGGATTCCTTGGAGAAGACCCAGCTTGGAAGCCATTTTGCTTTGAGGCTTCTGGGCTGCCCCATTCAGTACCTGGGAATTTGAGAGGGGGACTTCAAGGAGTGGTGGAAGAATAGCCACAACAACATTCCTTTCTCAGAAAGTCTAGAACATGTTACTCTGCACCTGGAGGAGAGTGACTGGGGATAGTCTCCAGTCGGAATGAAGTAATGATTGGACCATGTGATGGACTATTGAGTGCAGGGGTTGGATTGGGGTTTTTTCTTTGGGTTGGGGAAAACCCAGAACTCTCAGATTCAGATTTTCCCCAGATGTGCCAATACAACATCTATATAGATATAAAAACAAAATACCCACATCACAAAATCTCCAGAACCGTAAAGCCTACAAAATTGAAATTTGGCATATATGTCCCTCTTGGCTTCTAGGTGCTCACTAAGAAAGGATTTTTTGAAATGACCATCAGAGCATTAATATTTCCTATATTATTATTAACACACTCTGATGCTAAGGAGTTCTACTCCCCCTCCCCACCTGAAAAGAAATCTCTTCCAAATGCAAAACACAAGCAGAGGAGAGGAGTTTCAGTTTTAGTTTCACAGCAGCAACCAGCTTTAGTACAGAACAGTTGAGCTAAGCCACACCCAGGCTCCTTGCTGTCTCCTCACACAGCAAATACTGCTTCAATTTCCAAACAACCCTAAACTCTCTCACACACTGACAGGACGCTAGCCAGATGAATACCAATGGATGGTGGTAGGCAGAGGTACATTTTTCCCCTTTATTTTCCTCCCCAAAAGCTAAGTCCGATTACATAATTTCATAGCAAAGCACGGGTATAGAGTCTTGCAGTCTTGGAGTCTTTCAATTTGGAGGTTGTTACATGGAATATCTCAAGTGATCATTTGGGCAAACCTTTACACAAGGAGTTCCTACTGAGCTGGGGTACAGTTGGATTAACAACAATAACAAACCAAAAACCTAGCCATTGCATTTTCAATATCTCAAGTGAAGCAGCCCTACCATTGCATTTCCACCACATTGTGATGAAACCAAACATGACACAACTAAAATATGGATAAACTCAGGCAGTTCAGAAATAAAAAGTAATCTCAGCATCAACCGTAAGTAGATGACAACCATCCTTTCCATAACTACAACTTGTGAGTCAGTTGACACCTGGCGAGCAAGGAGTTTCTCCCAAACTGCAGTCTACCTGGGCATAAGAGAGCTTCAGCAATATCCATGAACCACATTTCAGGTTTTCCCGAGACCACTCCAAATTGGATGTTCTTTCTATAAAAAACCCAAGCTCATTCCTGTCAAACACAATAATGAGAACGGGAATCTCAGTAATCTCTAATGTGTTGGCTGGATGTAGCCTTTGCAAGCAAGTGAAATCAATTTATGGGTTAGATGCCAGCTATAGCTTATGAACAAATGTCAAGGATTCTCCAGAGCCTAATTTCGTATTTCCCTCCACACCCCACAAATCTCGACTATTGACTTCACCTGTCACCTTCCATTTGAGGGTGAGGGTGGGAGGGAATGTGTGTTAAGTTCTTACAAGAACATTTCTAACACATCAGCCAAATCATCATCATCATCATCATCATCATCATCATCATCATCATCATATTGTTTGTCATATATTCATCAGTATTTTGAGCATTCAGGAAGACCTCACTTGGAAGACATTGCATCTGCTTATTAACATGACAATAACTACTCAATTGTTAAGATTAGACAAATGGGAAATACTGCTGGGAATTTAGAAATATTTTACCCCATATTTCACCATAAATCTGGATCTACTGATGAACTTTGTAAATGGAATAGAATGTGTCAAAATGGATTGCATGTCAGAAGGGAAGTAAAGCCAGCAAAAGCAAAATAATAATAATAATTCAACCCTGTGAAAATTTTAAGGAGTTTCCTATCAACAATCATATTCGGAGGTGGGTTATAGAGGAAATTTGTTTGATTTCTGGTGTACAGTCTTGTGCCAACCCAGTCATAAACTGGAGTTTATGGCTCAACATATTATAAAACCTAACCAAGTGTGAATTATGCAGCAAAATGTAATTGAGCAAAGCCTAGGTTAGCATGATGTATACATCCAATGTTGAAATCTGGAGGTGTGTTAATTTTCTTCCAAGCTAGATTCACAACAAAAATGTTTGTGTTTATAAACCTCAGTCCAAAATAAAGATTGGTTTTGTAAGCCCCTCATTTCCATATTATTGGCTTTGAATAAAATCCAAGCCAAAGATAAATTCTTGGTTTTGTTCCTTCTCTTCCTGTCCCTGTTTTCCATCTCCATCTCCTGGGTCCATATCTGCTACTGAAGAAACTCAGGTGGTTATTTAATGTCTTTCTCTGCATTTAAGATGTAGGGGGCGTGCATAAGCGCACCAACGTGCCTACCGTCCCTGTCCTATTGTTTCTCTTATTCTTTTATTTTCTTATATGTACCCATTTCATGTATTCACAACTATGTATACATTTATACTTATTATCTTGTAAACAATTGGCAAATCAAATAAATAAAAATAAATAAATAAAATAAAATAAATAAATAAATAAAAATACTATAGAATGAACAGCCATGTAGCAATTTCATGGGGAGAAAGGAAGGAAGGAAGGAAGGAAGGAAGGAAGGAAGGAAGGAAGGAAGGAAGGAAGGAAGGAAGGAAGGAAGGAAGGAAGGAAGGAAGGAAGGAAGGAAGGAAGGAAGGAGGAGGAGGAGGAGGAGGAGGAGGAGGAGGAGGAGGAGGAGGAGGGAGGAGGAGGAGGAGGAGGAGGAGAGGAGGAGGAGGAAGAGGAGGAGGAGGAGGAGGAGAAAAAGAAGGAAGGAAGTAAAAGAAAGAAAGAGAAAGAAAAAGATAAATGTTAGTCTTTCATCTGTTGCCAATCCCCAATTCACTGTGCCCAAAATTTACCTCTTCTGCCTTCACTGCCATTCTCTTTTATCAGTGGCCCCAATAGCCAAGCACTTCCCTCCCCCACTATTTTCCCTTATTTTCTTTTAGAGTTTCTACTTTGTTAAAAATATCTTTAATAAAATTATTTTGAAGATGGAATACATCATAGAGTAGCACTTGGTAGAGAAATAGGCCTTGGGAAAAAAATATTCAAAAATCCATGGTGTGTCTAAACCTACAAAAATCAAAATCAGGCAAGCTGAAGTATTCCCTGTAATGCTCTGTGGAAGAAAAAGTTGGACCTTGAAGAAGCAAGAGAGGAAGAGTATCGATGCCTTTCAACTTTGGCATTTTAGAAGAACCCTGAGAATACCATGGACAACCCAGAAAACAAAGCAATTGAATAAACCAATTCAGGTTCAAATGACTTTACTTTGGACATACTACGAAAAGACCCAGCTCTCTGGGAAAGATGGAAAGGAAGAAAAGAAGAGGACAATTGGGTGACAAGGGCACCATTGGGAGATTTCAAAGAACAGGTTAGCACATAGGAAAAGAACAGGCTGACTAGGGGGGTGGAGTTAACATAGTCAGCCTAGATTTTTTTTATGTTCCCATAAATGGTGTATGTCCAACCTCTCTTGAATTCCATTGATCTTTATCTGGCACCCATTAAGTATTGTATGTTAGTTGACTAGATTCTTGCCTGTAGGGTTGAACAATACATGTTCTGAACTGGAACTTCTGTGCTACCCTGATCTTTCAGCCCTTATGGTTTGGAATAGATCAGGGGTCTCAAACACAATTTACCTGGGGGCCGCTGGAGGCAGAGTCTGGGTGAGGTTGGGCCTCACATAGAAGTGTTTAGCCAGCTAGCGACGCATGGAGAACGCACTAATATTATACTTTCATATCACGGTGGGGGCCACAGGATATCGTCCTGCGGGCTGCGAGAATGAGACCTCTGGAATAGATCATCATGGAGAAAAATCTGTCTGGATTCCAGGAGTTGAAAATGACTTGATAGCACACAACCAATCGGTCAATCAAAAGAAATTTAAAGAGCGGGGAAAAAAAGGAATTGCTAGGATTGATATCCAGTTGCTGCTACCGCCATTGTTCTGAGTAGTATCAATAATCCCGTCACTTGTCACTCTGCATTGAGTGTCTGAGAGAAGATCATGATTTTTTTAAAAAAGAGCATGGCTTTTTAAGATGCCTACTTCCTTCGCTATCATCCTTGGGGGCAGAGGGGGAGATAGGACAGCTCTTTCCAAGTATCTAAACAGATTGAATTCAGCAGCCTAAATTAATCCTGCCATATGCCTGGAACTCATAAAGTCATAAAACCATAACACTTAAAGCAGTTCCAGGATCATGACCTCATCCAAGTGACTTTAAGAATCACTTTTCCTCAATGATAGCACAGTCTTACTGCTCCCCACAAACTAAATTGCATACCGTGTATAATCACAGGGGGGGGGGGAAGCAAATGACTTTTCTTCCAAGGTAGCTTTCCAGCTGTTTCAATAGAGACAACATTCTTCTAAAGCCACAAAATCAAAGGCTGGGAAATGAGGAGCAAGATGTCAGGAAAACATCTTGGAAATCTGCCTAAATTTTGAATGCAAACGAGATAATACCTCCTACATTTATTTCATCCTTCTTTAATTGCATTTATTAATGAGCAAAGGATGTTAATCCAGTGCTTCGTGACAGAGTTGAGAGGATGTTTGGGGCCTTTAAATGCTATGCTGTGTGTATGTTATACATACATGCAATAACCTTGAAGGTTTCCAGATGAACCAGAAGCAGGAAGCAGAAGAGATCTTTTTGTTTATGTCAAGCAAGCAAAATGCCTGTCCTTACCAAACTAGTTGGTGTCCACCTGGATAAAGCTGTGATGCCACCAGGGGTGGGACTCTACCGGTATGGACTGGTTTGGCTGAACCCCTTACTTCAGTGGTAGGATTCAGATAACAGATAACAGATAATCAGAGTTGGAAGGGACCTTGTAGGTCATATAGTCCAACCCCCCGCCCAAGCGGGAGACCCTACATCATTTCTGACAGATGGCAGTCCAATCTCTTCTTAAAAATCTCAAGTGATGGCGCTCCCACAACATCCGAGGGCAAGCTGTTCCATTGGTTGATTATTCTCACTGTCAGAAAGTTTCTCCTTATTCAATTTTTTTTACTACCATTCTGTGGGTGTGGTTTGGTGGGCATGGCAGGGGAAGGTTACTACAAAATCCCATTCCCTCCCCACCCCGCTAACCCTGCTTTCCAGCTCTGTTTTTCCTTTGCAGGGCAACAAAAGAAGATCCAGCCGATCCGGGGCTTCTGGTTTGAGCTTCTTCAGCGACAGACCGAAACCTCGTCTCTGTGAGGCTTCGATCCGTGCTCGCTGCTGGAGCGCCCTGAGCCGACTGGTTTTGGGGTTAAGCCACCCCGTAGAGGTGGTAAAGAGGGGGGAGACTGCCTGCAGGGTTGAGGAGAGCCACATCTCTCCTCCCCAGCTGGCCATTACTCCCTTTCCCGAAGGCAGTTGTAGTGGTGGTCAGAAATGGCCACCACAAAGAAGAACTCGACCAGAAAAGAATGTGCAGGAGGAAGATAAGAAGATAAGTTTTGGTTGACCGGGTCAAATAGCAAAAGCAACAAATAAGGGACCCTGGAATTGAAACTATTAAAAAAACAATAACATTATTCCCTAAGAAGATTTTTAAGCTGTTACATAGGGAAGCCTGTCCAGATCACCAACAAGAACATCCATTGCAAACAAACAAACAAACAAACAAAAACAAACAAATAAATAATCTACTCCAGTTCTATGACTACTTCACTTTTGGCTTCTCATTGTTGTTATCACAGCTGCCCCAATCTTATCCCCTAAGAAAATAAAACTCTTGGTTCCTGATTGCAGGAGAGTCAAGGGGAATCTAAAATTCCCCCATGCCAATACAAAAATAAAATCCCTGTTTCCCCAACCCACCCCCGCCCCTGTGATTAATTCATGCATAGCCAAATTCACCACTGTCAAGATGTTATAGGAAACTATGAGGTCTTTGGGTTGGTGAAATTCCACACTTGGGGCAAACAGCCTTGAAGATTCCAGTGCACCGCTACAAAATGGATTCCAAATTGCTCTGTTTTCCTCAACTGTCAATTCCCCCTCCCAATTTCATATCATAAAGGTATACAACAATCAATCAATCAGAATAGAGCTGGAAGGGACCTTGGAGGTCTTCTAGTCCAGCCCCCTGCTCAGTCAGGAGATCCTATACCATCTCAGACTAGTGTCCAGTCTCTTCTCAAAAACCTCCACCCACAACATCTGAGGGCATGCTGGTTGATTGTCCTCACTGTCAGAAAGTTTATCCTCAATTCCAGGTTGCTTCTCTCCTTGATTAGTTTCCATCCATCA
The DNA here is from genome assembly GCF_049901735.1 of Notechis scutatus. Taxonomy (NCBI): domain Eukaryota; kingdom Metazoa; phylum Chordata; class Lepidosauria; order Squamata; family Elapidae; genus Notechis; species Notechis scutatus. Next base: position 6,674,117 of record NC_142020.1, read on the forward strand.
TTTCATGTTTTGCCCTCTGGTGCTTTGGAAAATAAATTGCCTTCTTTCTTCTTCCTGTAGGAGCCTCTCAAATACTGAAATGTTGTTATCATGTCACCCCTAGTCCTTTTTTTTCTGTAGATTAGCCAAACTCAAAATCCTGCAACCGTTCTTCATAAATTTTAATCTCCAGGCCTTTAATCATTGCCCATTTGTTCCTCCCTCCCTAGGAGAACTAGAAGATGGTTATTCCCAGACCTCTTAACTGGGAGAACAATGATTGTATTGCTTGTATCATGGGAACAGGATCAACGTGCTTATGGATGAGGACACGACCATGGTGTCAGAGTATAATCAACTAAAAAAAAAGTAACGAGGAAAATGGATGCGGACAACAGTATCACAATTGGCCTGATTTCCCTAATGATCCAGAATTATATCATTATGTGTGTACTTCCCACACTTCTAATCCTGATATCAATGTTTCATTACATGCTGACTCTGGTTCAAAGGGATAAGTAATAGAGATCAGCTGCCTCATACTATATCTTTGTTGCTTAAGTCTCTTAAAATGGAAACGGTCTATTAATTCTCTTAATAAATTTAGAGATGGGGTTTTGTTTTCCCTCAGCAAAATCTGTCTTTGATTAGCTAACAAAGTGCCATGAAGACTTGCCAAGCTAGTTCTGCTGAATGATGCTGAATCAGAGCCAGCAAGATTAAAATGTCTCTCTTTAATTAGTTCAGAATGGAATGTGAATTGAGGATTTGGAGATAGTCTTTGATATGCAGAGAAATGGCATATTCCTCCAGGATTTAGGGTCTAAAATAGGGTGCAAAACCTGACTGGCTATAGGAATCCTGGCTTTCTTCTTGTCCCATACTCTGAGTGGATCCAATGAAGAATGGGAGAAAGGAAAATATGAGACAAGTTATAAAATGAGAGAGAGCTAGGAGGAATGGGTACATTATTTCAAACTTGTTCAATTGCTGCTTGATCTGGGATACGAGAAACAGAACAGGGCAACCATCAACTTAGCTGAAAAGTAATCCTCCTTGTGCTCTTCTCTGCATTAACTATCATGTGGCAGCAATAATGGAGCCAACAAGGAACCAGTTTGGTGTATTGATTAAGATGCTCCATAGAAACCAGGAGACAGTGATTTAGGCACGAAAGCCAGGTGGGTGACTTTGGGCCAATCACTAGCAGACCAGTGGTGGGATACTACTGGTTTGGACCGGTTCAGCTGACCTGGTAGTAAAAAAAAGGTGACATCAACTGAGTGGAGGAAACAAATCCTCGGACAATCGCCTGAGAGGAAAAAGAAGAGAGAAGCACAAAATCAACCCTCCCACCTGACCCTGCGCTTTTTCTCTTCTTTTTCCTCTCAGATGATTGGCACTGAGGGTCTCCGCTGGTGTGGGGAAAGCTGCGCATCGACATTAGGCAAAGCATGCCCACCAAGCCACGCCCACCGAACCGGCGGTAAAACAATTTGAATCCCACCACCGTAGCAGACTGGGAGTTCTAGTCCTGCCTTAGGCATGAAAGCTGGCTAGTAATTTGGGGTTGAACTCAGCTCAATTATTCTCCAAAGCACCAAAAGGCAGGACAAGAAACAATGGTTGGAAACTAATCAGAGAGAAGCAACCTTGAATTAAGGAGAAATTTCCTAACAGTGAAAACAATTAACCGGTGGAACAGCTTTCCTTCAGAAATTATGGGTGCTTCATCACTGGAAGTTTTTAAGAAGAGACTGGACAGTCACTTATCTAAAATGGTACTACAGATTCTCCTGCTTGATCAAGGGGCTGGACTAGAGGACATCATTCTCAGCTCATTCATTCTAAAAATTTCACCAATCCACTTTACAGGGTTTTTGTTGTGGGGAAACTAGGAGGAGGAAGGAGTATTATGTATGCTCCCTTTCTTGAAGTGATGTGGGATAAAAATCTAATGAATAAAAGATAAAATAAATAACCAATGACTAAGAGAGGCACACAAGAGAGATGCAAGCAAGATCTCTTTACAAACTCAGTTAATATCCTTTAATATGTCATCTACCTGAATGGTTTCTCTCCTGTCTTATAAGGATTAGGCCAAGGTGAATCAGCCTGGATTAGTTTTGAACTGGAGATTTGAGATTCAAAGAGGATACAGTATGATTATATTTGAGTTGAGTCGGCAGGGACAAATCAAGGACAAACAGCCTTGATTCAAACCATTTCAAAATTTCAACTTTGATTTCAAAAAGAAAGGTTTATTTGTAGCTCTAATTGGGGATGCATTAAAATCTCTGCACCTGCTTCATTTTGGGAGATACAATTGATTGGAAAAGAGCAGGGATAGTAGAACCTTGAAAGGGACATTTAAATTTCAGCTTGGTAGTTCTTGAAGGGTTTCACAAAAGAATATTTTTGAAAGTGTCTATTTTAAAGAAGAGATAGTTGGACTGGGAAAAAGATAGGCCTATCCGCTTCCAAATTATCCAGTAAACCATTGTTAGAAAACCACATTTGAACCAATGGTCAAGATGCCCTCCTCCCAAATCAAGTTGAACAACTCCATGAACAATCAATATGGTTTCTTAGCAACAATATAGAAATGGTTTCCCACTGCCATTTTCATTTAAAAAAAAAAAACAGTCTTGCCTGTAATTCTGATATTTTCTGCTAATCTCCCACTCCAATATTAGTCAGACCTTATCTTGCTTAGTTCTTCCAATCAACCAAAGTTGGCTAGGTTTTTTGGAGGAAAGTTTGCTACTCTAATAGAAATACGTTGAAAAGGAGGAAGGGGAAAACAATGAATCAATAATTAAGGGAGGACATTCAGAAATCACCAAAATAAATAAATAAATAAATTCACCTTGATTTCTCTCGGTATGAGATGGGACGGAGAAAAATTTGGACAGGCTTTCATGATTCTTTTATTGTGTTCTAAAATAATAGCAAGCCTTCTGGAACCCTGCTGTGCCTATGTTGAAGGACTGACAAAAACCTACTTTAACAAATAAGCATTTGCATTTCCATTTGCAAAAATGTTGCTTGAACTTGGCAAGATAGTTAATCAGCTGAAGCATGCTGGCCCAGTAAGATTCAATGCCATAGGACCAGGCATGCTGCAAAGGAGCAGGCTGGCATAAGGAGAAAAATGGCATTTATCATATTTTGAGATGTTTTTGAATATTAGTAGCTCAGGTTGGTAGTTAAGCTGTTAGTTTGAGCTCTGAGATTGGTGATTTGGTTTGCAAATGTTTTTTCACCATTTGAGGAGACATTGTCAGTGCATTTTGAGTTGTGCTCATCTGTCAGAACACAGGTCTTTAAATACCTTTTGATGAGATGCAAATTAGTCTGAAAGTTGTTTGTTTGGATATTTCTAAATGTTGAATGTTGTTTGGATATTTCTGAGCCATGATTTGAACTCATCGGCTCACAGGAAATCAGACCATGTCTCGGTAACAACAGCCAGCCATTCAAACGATCAAATAAGCTGAAACCAGACTGTGACTCAGGAGTGCCCAGAGAACAGCTCTAATCCTAATCTGCATCACACAGACAATACTAAACTACAGCCCAGCAACACTAGCCAGCTAATCAAACAGTCCGAAATCAGACCATGACTCAGAAATATCCAAACAAACAACAATCAGGCTAATTTGAATCTCATAAAAAGGTATTTAAAGATTTGTGTTCTGACAGACTAGCACAATTCAAAACGCACTGACGATGTTTCCTCGAATGGTGACGAAACTTAAGCAAACCAAATTGCTGAGCTCGAAGCTCAAACCAATAGTCTATTTATCACCTTCCCTTCCTCCATTATTAAAAAGTACATGCTGGGTTCACCACCAACCTAGCATGTATTCATTTAGTGTCAAGAATTTTAAACCGATCCCAATAATATAGACTTTAAGAATACAGCTTGATTCATATTCAGTGTTCAAAGCCAAACTGCCCCATTGTGTTCTCAAAAGCTGCCTAGAAGTATATTATAATAAAGAGCCCTAGTGGTACAATGGTTAAAGTTCAACATTGCAGGCAAACTCTGCCCACCGCCTAGAGTTCGATCCTGAGCAGCTCAAGGTTGACTCAGCCTTCCATCCTTCTGAGGTCAGTAAAACGGGGACCTAGTTTGTTGGGGGATGATATGCAAATAATGCCAACATTGTAAACTGTTCAGAGAGTGCTGTAAAGCACTATGGGGTGGCATATAAGCCTAAATGCTATTGCTACTGCTGTTCCATATAAGAAAGCAAAGTTAAGGTTTGAGGTTGGCCAATCCAAGAAGCGGAAAGAAAATGATTGAAGCCCAAAGTAATGACAATTCTGAGCCACTCCAAAACGGTTATGACTCAGACTTTACTAAGATGATAAAACTCCCAGTAACAGAAAGATCCAGTGGAGGAGAATATTTGTAGCTTGGGGTTGAATTGTGGCGTCCTTCCATACTGTAGCATCGAAGATTGAAATCAGATAGTAAATGGTGCCAACAACCCTGGGGATACCACTGTAGCCCTGGTCAGATCCACCTTACTCCTTAATCTCTGCAACTGCCATGCCCCTGTCAGAGTCTGAATCTGAGGGAGTGGGAGTATGGCTCTGTCGGCTGTGGAGGAGGCTGGGGAGAGATAGAACAAGGGAGAGGGAGTTCAGAGGAAGACCCTCTTCATCCTAGGGCATGCAGGGAGGAATGGAGAAGAGAGCAACATGGGTTGGGTGGCTTACAGGGGAGGAAAGGGCCCTGATTCCCTTCATTAGCCACACCTGGGAATGAAATTTTAAAATAACTGAATGCTGACTGCGGCAGCTGCTGGGAGCAAGTGTGACTTTATCCTGTGTTGTCTTTGCTTATCTGTGTTCCTGGTGTCTTCCCAACCATGTGAGTTTTGCCGTGCCTTCACATCTGGAAGCCTTGCTCCTGCCCTACCAAACTAATTACCTCAGTTTGGCTCGATTAGATTTATAGTTACAGTTTGTGTTGACCATGTTTTGGACTTGATTTGTTGGAGTCAAAGACTATTCCTGGGGGAGTTTTTCTCCAGCTAGAAGGTAACCTGGACACTGGGGGCAAAGTTGGAGCTAATAAAGGGACTCTTATTGATTATCTGACTGTGTTGCCTTTGTGCCACGCCCCAGGCCATCACACTCTCTAGATCTTCCAAAACAAATTGTATCTCCTTTTATATACCTCTCAGCATAGCTCTCTCTATGATCCCAAAAACCTTGCAGGGAGCCACACCCATAACGAGGTTAAAATGATACCCCTCTCCTTATGACCTGGCTGATACAGGGATGGTCAACTTGAGGTCTTCATACAGCTCTGGCTCAATCTTTACACATTTCCCCTCCCTTCAAGAATAATGTTTAGTGGCACCAGTTCAGGCTAGCCAAATCTGTAAGACAGAATTCATTTAAGGGACCCTTCTCCTTTAGAATGGATTCCAGCTCCTTACAAGCCATCCTGGAAGACAACAATTGTTCTGCGTCCTGCCTGTCAAGTCTCCTAGCAGCGGAAGATGACAAGATGTCTGAACCAATGAGCATATATGCTTGATTCTTCTAATTCATTCTGAAAAATGAGGTTGACACACGACATGCCTCAAATAAATCATCAGGCAAAGGACGCTTATTCAGGCTGCTCTACCCTTCCTTCACATTTATGGTTCAGAGAAAAGGACTGAAGACTTTGTACTTGCTCTCCCTCTCTTGTTGTGGCCTGCAAGCGGCCAGCAGAGCTGGCAGGAGACTCAGACAGTAAGGAGGTTGGGGAGGAACACGGGCCAGGACTGGAGTCTGGGGAAGGCTCGGACGAGGGCTCTGCATCGGAGGCAAAGATGGGGCCAGAGCCGTCTGACAGTTATCAGCTGCCTTCGGAGTCGGACATCAGTGGGGCAGAAGAACAGCTGGGGCCTGTTACCAGTGTGCACATGCACAGAGCTGCCAGGAGAAGGGAACAGCTAAGGAACAAGGGTCGACTTGGGAGTAAAGCTACCGGTGGATGGTGAATGGCCCCTCTCCTAGAGTATAAAAGAGGAGTGAAAGGGGAGTGGGCTTTGCAGGCGACAATTAGTTCAATTCATTAGGGTGAAGATCTGTTCCTGACTTCTTGCCAAGTATTGTCTGCTACAGAGTGGCATTTGGAAGATATTGGCCTGGCAGCTCTCCAAGCCTGTTAAAGATCTGTAATAGTGAAATCTGTTTAAAGACTGTTGGCCAGGACTTTGCTGGAGAGGATTTTAATCTAAATAAAAGGGGTTTTATTGGGACGAGGAGTCAGCTTCGTGTTTTTGGGAAGCCTCGGTCAGAACACCTCTAAAACTCCTGTTGGGTTTATCTTTAAGCAGGAAATTTCACTTTAGGCCAATCAATTTCCCACCTATCTCAACTTTTTCCTCCCCTCTCTGCAGTATAGCACACGTTCTACTCTTTCTAAAAACGCAGTGTCAGGGCTCAGAAGCCAACTCTTTGCAAGGTCTAATACTTAAGACGGATAAGTCAGCAGCCCCAGATATAAAGAAGCAAGAGTCCTTGAGACTTTGCAGGCAGGGAATCTCCCCCCACCTCCCATCCTCTTAATCCAGCACTTCTAAGTAAGGGAGGATTCATCAAAATCTCTAATTAAATACATGACAGCTGGCGGATGAGAGCATTTTGTCTCAGCACTTCCATTCTCTAATACTTCATAATCCTAAGAGTCCAAAATATGAATTAATAACGATTCCAAGACCTTGATACACCCCAACTAATGGCAGCTACTGATAGGAGGAAAGAGATGAAGATGATAAAGAAGTTCTCTGAAATGAATCGAAGAGAGTGCCTTATGCATTCAGCAGGTTCAGCTGTGGGGCAAAAATTGTTCCCGTGTCTCAGACTACAGGTGGATAGATGGGCATTGGAGATGCTGGTTTGTGGTTTAGTGTGCTCTCGTGTGCATAAAATGAAATAGAATTGCATAGAGTGCTTTGATTATTTATTAAAGGTGTATACATCCTGGTCTCCCTTTACAATGCAAGCATTTGTTCAAATGCTTACAAACACATCCAAAGAGAAAAATAGCAAAAACTATCACATTAACCAAATAAAAGTCCTATGCGTAGATTTTACAACAATAAATCAGCTTAATTGAAACTTCATGTTTGGACCTGATCTTTCAGGTCTGACAGGGATCGAATTGTGTTCTACACCATCTCCCAATGTTTTAAACTATGCTTTCGATCATCAGCAATAGAAAGCATGCTGTGGAAAACCAAAATCAGGAAGAACTGAAAAGATGTATTAGAAAACTGGAATACTGTATCCAGTTTTGGTCACCGTGATGTAAAAAAGATGTTGAGATTCTAGAAAGAGTGCAGAGAAGAGCAACAAAGACGATTAGGGAATTGGGGGCTAAAATAAATAAACAGAATGGTTGCTGGAATTGGATATGTCTAGTCTAATGAAAAGAAGGACTAGGGGAGACATGATAGCAGTGTTCCAATATCTCAGGGGCTGCCACAAAGAAGAGGGAGTCAAGCTTTTCTCCAAAGCACCTGAAGGCAGGACAAGAAGCAATGGTTGGAAACCAATCAAGGAGAGAAGCAACCTAGAACTAAGGAGAAATTTCCTGACAGTTAGAACAATTAATCAGTGGAACAACTTGCCTCAAGAAGTTGTGAATGCTCCAACACTGGACGTTTTGAAGAAGAGATTGGATAATCATTTGTCTGAAATGGTATAGGGCCATGATGGTGAACCTATAGCATGTGTGCTGGAAGTGGCATAAAGAGCCATCTCTTTGGGCATGCCAGGCATCGCCTGTTGCTTTTCTGGATTCCAGCAAATGCATGCACACTGGCCAGCTGGTTTTTGTGCACTTGGGAGTTCCAGAAACTGGAATCTGAATTTCCTGGCATGCGTATGCACGCCAGGAGCTGCTCTTCTGGTTTTTGGCCCTCCTGCATGTGCCCAACAGAGAGCTGCTCTTCCAGTTTCTGGCTCTCTCTCACCCACCCATGTGCCGAAAAGGTTCACCAACAATAGGGCTTCCTGCCTAAACAGGGGGTTGGACTAGAAGACCTCCAAGGTCTCATCTCTTCTACTCTGCTCTACTCTACTCTACTCTACTCTACTCTACTCTACTCTACTCTACTCTACTCTACTCTACTCCACTCCACTCCACTCCACTCCACTCCACCCACTCCACTCCACTCCACTCCACTCCACTCCACTCCATTCCATTCCATTCCATTCCATTCCATTCAATTCCATTCCATTCCATTCCATTCTATTCTATTCTATTCTATTCTATTCTATTCTATTCTACTCTATTCTTTCTAAAATGCTTGAGCATTTAGTTCTGACTAACGAGAGATCCTTCTACTTCCAATCCAGATCAGTTTGGAGATGTGCTGTACTTAATCTTAACTGTAAGATGAGAATACTTTTTCACAACAAGAAGTTTTGAAGCAGTCACAGAAACACTCAACAGCTACAAGCTGTCTCCTGCATCCCCACATAAGACCCATGCCCCCTCTCTGTTGCACTGGAAACATGTCAAGAAACAGACTACAGTTTGCTACCTGAGTTATCCCATGAATAATAAGTTTCTCTTGAGTAGACAGTATCACAAACTCTGGCATTGCTTCCAACATTCTCAGATCTTACACATCTTGCAACCTCCATTCTCCCAATGGGGCACTCCTTCAGCTGGGGGAGGTGGACATTTTTCCCGGGTCAGAACGTCAAACTTTAGCAGTTTTAGAATTTTTAGCTGCCATGCACTTCCATCGGCTGTCCTGTACCATAAAAAGATACGATTGAATGAAAGACGATGCTCCTGTGTCTCAGGAGAGGTGGACACGCTCCTTCAGCGCTCTTTCTATAGAGGTATTCGAAAAAAAACCTATCCTCCCAATAATCGATAGGTATCCTGGCTATTCTGACACTGCTCATCTCCAGTGGCTGCTTAAGGATGAACAGACTCTGTGTCAACTTTGACTTGAACCTGGCCATAGCAGAGGTGGTACTCAGCCAGTTCTGATAGGTTCTGGAGAACCGGTAGCGGAAATTTTGAGTAGTTCGGAGAACCGGTAAATACCACCTCTGGTTGGCCTCGCCCCCATCTATTCTCCACCTCCTGAGTCCCAGTTGGGTCTTCTTTGGTTGCCCTGCACAGGAGAATGGAGCTGGAAAGCAGGTTAGTGGGGTGGGGAGGGAATGGGGATTTTGCAGTAGCCTTCCTCTGGAGTAGGGTGGAAATAGGGATCTTGCAGTATATCCTTCCCCTGCCATGCCCACCAAACCATACCCACCAGGCCACACCAGGCCCACCAAGCCATGCCCACAGAACCACTAGTAAAAAAAAATTTGAATACCACCACGGGGGCACAGCCATCTCTTTGTTCCTCAGTTGCCACACAGGCGGAAGGAGGTTGGAATGGATTACTAGACACACGAGAACTGAAATCATCTCCACTGGCAATGGACAAGGTTGGGAAAGGGATGCCCAAAGAGCCTGCCAACTAACTAAACGTGATCTGTGACATTTGGGGATGGGGTTATTTCTTACTTTAGTTACACTGAAACTGCGGGAAATATTTAGATTTGGTTTTCCATTGAAGGTCTGCCGATGTGATATACTCATTCAAGAAGACCTTTGAGAAGGAGCCAAATCTCAGAGTTCTGATTTTCTTGAGTTCATTAGTTGGAGCCTGGACACTGTGATTACAGCGCAGATGGCTAGATTCTGCACAACACCACCGGGGATTTGTTGGATTAATCCAACATAGCTATTTTACAAAACTAATGTAGTAAATCCTTTTGCCTTATTATTCTGGATAAGAGCTGTGGTTAGAATGCAGTACTGCAAGCTAATTTTGCTGTCTGCCCATGGCCAGCAGTATGGCAGTTCGAGTCTCACTGGCTCAAGGTTGACTCATCCTTCCATCCTTCCGAGGTCAGTAAAAAGAGGACCCAGATTGTTGGGGGCAAGTGGCTGACTCTGTAAATCGCTTAGAGAGGGCTGTAAAGCACTGTGAAGTGGTATATAAGTCCAAGAGCTATTGCTATTGCACTTTAGTATTGAATGATTATAGGCCTCACAGTTGAAGGATTGATATTATAGTATAGTTAGGCCATTTGTAACTGACAGATTGGATGCCAAATTGTGATCTTAATATTGATTTCATCTGCTATTTATTATTTTATTCTAGAATTTTTAACTGGATATACCTTGAGTGTTTTTGTTTGTTCTTGTCTCTGGTCTTTGGCTGTAATAAACTTGAACTTAAACTTGAATTTTTGCAGATTTACAAGACACTAAACTGGGGAAGGATGGTTTAGGGAACTGATTTTGTTATTTAATTTTCTGACACACTTACACTTCGATCATTCTAATAATAGTAATGTGCCTGCAAAGAACTGCAAGGTGATATTTTGATATCAGTATGAAGCTAAGAGAAGAAGAAAAATAATAATTCCAGACCACTATCTTATTCCTGAAAATTACCTAGAGATTGTGAGCTCACTTTTAATAGAAGATATTTAAACCTAACAGAGGGGTATTATGAGAAAATATTTGTCTCTAGCTAAAAGAAAGAGCAGATTGCATTCTGATTCTTCCCCTCAATCTATTTGCCATCTCATGCTCAGCAGGTAAACCAAATAACTATTTTAGTGATTTCATTATGAAAGCTCCCATTTTATTTAAACCTTGAAAATTGCAAACCATTTCTCTATGCAATCAGACTGATTGCCTGATAACTTTCTAAAGAAAGGTCAGAAAAGACCAATGATAATAATTCATATATGTCTGTGGCTATTTTCAGCACTTTTTTTAAAAAAAACTTAATGCATTATCCTCAAATACCAAGGGCCGTAAAATCTTCGGAGAATGTCTCTTCTGATGGCCCCATTGAAATGATCAGGAGGCTTAGTGGAGCATGAAAGTACTTTAATGTAATTCCTATTCATTGCAACAGAGTGGACCTCTCCATCTTATAAATATAGAGTTCAGGAGGATGAGGAGGATGAGAAGAAAAAAGAGAAAGATGAACATTAGAGTCAGTGGTTAAGGAACAGGGTTGCAAAACCAGAAACTATAATTTCCAGGCTTCCTTTCAGCATGAAAACCAACAGAATGACTTTGGGCCAATCCCTGTTCTTCAGATCTATCTTCAATATGTTCTGACTATCTGATCCCTCCTTTCATATGCCTACTTTAAGTAAACAATAGGTACACCCTCTCACTCATTCATCCTCATTCAATGGGGTTGATGGACCTCAATGAAGGAGACAAGTGAAAGAGTAGTAATGGAAGAGGCACAAAAGTAGCTTTAGGCCTAAGGTGGGTCTGGAACTCATGAGCTCTCTCTCTCTCTCTGCCTCTGCCTCTATCTATCTCTATCTCTATCATATCTATCTATCTATCATCTATTAACATCTATCATCTATCATCAACAACAACTTTGACACTCATACTATGAAGACAGTGGCTCCATTGGGGCTATTGCTTCAGAAGATGGTAATAATAATATTGCCTGAAGATTTTCCAAAGCATTCCTTACAAATAAGAAACATATTTGCCAGTGGTGGGATTCAACATTTTTTTTACTACCGGTTCTGTGGCCGTGGCTTGGTGGGCGTGGAGTGGCTTGGTGGGTGTGGCTAAGCAACCAATCGTAAATTAAGGACTACCTATAAAATTTCTGTATTTCCTTGTATTTCTTTGTGTTTATTTTTGTTGATGGGTGCAGAGTTATTTTCCAGAAGGCCCAAAAGGTAAGGCATGTATCTTGGTTTGATATTATCTCACAGGAAAAGATAAAAAAAAAAAAAAACATTTTTTGTGCGAGGAAGTAACAGATTAATTGCTGTGTAAAAACCAGAAGTATAGCAGGTGAACATTAACTAAACCAAACAATCCTTTCAAAGATTTGTAGGAGCCTAGCTCTATAAATATAAATAAGCATATGAGCAAACGATATTGAAAAATATTTATGCCTAACTCTCGGTATGAAAATAAAATAGACAAATGTTTTTTTCCGTAATGAAATTACGCCGTAAATTATTTCCAAGAGCATTCCAATGTCAAGGTAACTTCCTTAATTATCCATTATCACTGAAATGCGGACATAATGTTAATTAAAATGAAGGGGCAAACCCATTTCCATTTTTTATTAAGATACATGGGGCTCCTTCTGCCGCTATTAGCCTGAGTGCCAGGGTTAAACAGAGGACATTGTTTGCCCTGTGAGGTAGATCATAGCACAGGGACTTCAAAAGACGGACAACACTGTGTTTTCACAGGAAGGCAAGACACAGTCATCCAGCAAGTTGGCTTTTATTTAATTTAAATCTTTCATTTGTCACAGAGAAGTGGGGAATCAACCCAATTCTCCAAAATGCCTGAGGGCAAGAAAAATAATAATGGATGGAAACTGATCAAGGAGGAAAGCAACTCTTGCAACTAAAGAGACATTTCCTGACAGTGAGAACAATTAACCAGTGGAACAACTTGCCTTCAGAAGTTGTGAATGCTCCAACACTGGAGGCTTTTAAGAAGTGATTGGACAGCCATTTGTCTGTCTCCTGCTAAGCAAGGGGTTGGAGTAGAAGACCTCCAAGGTCTCTTGCAACCCTGTTATTCCATGTTATTCCAAATAGATTGACGTGGTTCTTAATCCAAGTGGAGAATCGGCAACCCAAAATAAGTGCGGTGACCCATGAGAAATAAAAAGCGGCTTCCTTTAAGAAACGATTCCTAAGTATTTTCAGAAACAAATCCTCAAGTAGAATCAACCTGTCCACTTTCTTCATCTTGGATGAGAAGCTGGGGGTCTTAACCTAGGAGAGATGAGATTAGTGGGGAGTCAAAACTTTCCCTTTTCTTTGGGGCTCCCCCACTTGAGGGCACAGCCTTCCTCGGGAAGTGAAACAGGGCAGCATTATACAATGTTGTACTTTGTATTACTAAAGACTAAGGGGGACATAACGTTGGCAGGTTAGTAAATGAAATAATTTAATAAAAAGAATGGCCCCCAAACTCTTCTCAACCTTTTCAAATTGATATCTTTGTTCAGGGATGTGAAATCCCTACAGTTTGAAAGATTGTGCCCATCCACTTTTCAGTTTCCTTTGCCATAAAATAAATTGGAGAAACTTTGACAGTATCCTCTTTCAAAAAAATCATACGCCATAGACAGCTTGGAAGTGATGGCCCTGATACTGCTCTCCAACTTCCTCAAAGTTTATTTCCCTTGTGAAACAGGTTTCTGATTTTCTCCTTCATTCTTAGTGAGCTTTAAAACGTCTTGGTAGTTTTCTGGACTTATTATATTAAGGTGGTCAAAGATTAATTTTTCACACAGGCCTTGGTCTGTGTGAAAATGATGTCCAAGGCTCAGGTCAACTGTCTTAATTTATTGGGATTATATTTAGCACTTACTGCACATGCTTTGATCACTGGGGCTGGATTTATTGACTGTTATAGAGGTATGCATCTAGGAAGTACCATCTTGGGAAAGAAATCTTGGGACATAAGTATTGTTTAACAAATTAAAAGTCCTTGAGGTACCAGAATACAAGTAAAAGAAACTTTGTTTTTTGTAAACTGAAGGAGTTACTGGGTTGATTATCATTCAGCAACAGTGCCACCTCTTATAATGGCCATCGAGGGTATTGCAGCTCATCAACTATAACCAGAAATAATAAGCAGGAAATGAAGAAATAGCACCTTTTGATACATGAATTGCTCCTGACTTTTTTGTTTCAAGTATACACAACTGCTAACTGCAAAATTGGATCAAGCAAAGTAATATGGTAGCTTCCATCCTCTCTCCCTCCTTTTTTCTTTTCTCTTTTATTCTCTTTTCTTTTCTCTTCTCTTCTCTCTCTTCCTCTTCCTCTTCTTCTTTCCTGCTCATTCTTAAAAGTTCTGAATAGTTGACAATCAGAAATAGGTTTTTTTTTCCTATTGTGAAAAAACCCCTATAAAATATACTGTATATAACAACTTCATAAGTGATGGTGATGCATTCACATGTGTGGAGAGAGAGAGCGGGGGGAGGGGGGAAGGAGGGAGGGAGAGAGAGAGAGAGAGAATATGACGTGTCTGCCAATGCATCCCACTGCTCAAAGCATGCCTTCTTGATGGAGGTCATAACCCAGGAAGGAAAAAGTAGACTCTTTAAAGAAAATGAGTTTCAGGTTTAGGACCAACAATGAAAAATGCTAGTTTTCGAGAAGAAGGTGGAGCCTCCTCGCTGACGGACCATAGATCGTGACTCTCTGCGGCTATGGTCCATGCTCTTTCGTTGGAGAGCCCCGATCATTACGATTAGGGGCTGAAGCTGCCTTGGAGGGGTGGCGGAGTAAGGGGAAGCCGCAAGCCAGGTTGAGGGGAGCCGCATCTCCCCTCCTGGGCTTGGTCTTCCCCCCCTCGAAGACGACTGCAGCGGTGGTTTAAAATGGCCACCCCAAAGAGGAGGACTCAGCTGGATTAAGATTTGTGCAGGAGGGAAGAAAGAGGTGGATAACATCTGAACCGGGACAACTGGGTGATACAACTAAACAAAAGTACCCCAGGATTAAGGTAACATGGAATTTTAAAGAAAAGAAAAGTGAGTGGCGAAATTACAAAGGGACAGGAAAAAAAAAAAAAAGAAAATATTTTTGACAGCTTAAGCGGGGCTTCGAACCAGGAAAGGAAGAAGGTGGAACTAAAGATTTAACTAAATTGGACTAAAATATTTTGGGAATAAACAGGCATAAAATAAAGCTGGACTTAAGTGTCAAAAAATAATAATAATAATAAAGTTTACAAATTGGAGACTGGATTGTGCTGGAATATTGAGGTTCGAAAAACCCTAAATAAAAAAATAGGGGAAAAAGGTGAAGACTTTGTATAATGGAGAGTGCCACCTTTTGACAAAAACATGATCTCAAACAAAAGGGAAAGCATCCTGTTTCTGAATGAACTTGTGTGGATATAACATTAAAGAAATATTGAAACAAAGTAAGAATCTTAGAAAGTGAAAGCAGAACCAGAATAAAGAAAAAAGCAAGGAAAGACTGACTGTGGTATTGACTGATGTTTTTGGTATAGACCCTGGGCTGAAATAACTGAGAACTTTAGAAAATTGAAAGAAGAAAGAAGGAAAGTAAAAGTGGTTTTTTTGTGTGTGTGTGGACTTTAACGATCATAAAATATAAGAGTGTGTAATGACGATATCTCTTCGGGAATTAAAAATGGAACTTAAAAATATGAGAGAATTACGACAGGAAAGAGGTGAATCACTTTGCTCTGTGTTAGAAAAAATGGAAATGGCAATTGAAGAACAAGAAGAAAGAGCTTCAGAGGAGGAGGAATCGGTTCAAGGAGAAGACATTTTAAATAGACAATTAACACAAAGAACACTACAAAGAAGTGGGGAAAGAAGGAAGGTTAAAAAGTTGAGATTTAAGAAGGCAATCAAAAGGGGGAATACCTGTGAAGTCACGAAAGACAGAAAGACCCAGCAGAAAAGGAAAGGAAGATATCAAGAAAGAGAGGGATATAAACTGGAATGAGAAAAGATATGGGGGAAACAGGGGGAGGAGAAGCAGTAAGAAACAGGTGCATGAAATAAAGAAATACGGAAATAGTAAAATGTTGAAAAGAAATTGTTTTTTCAGAGATAATAGTTGATGAATTAAAAAGGGGATTCTGCAGGGTGACAAGGGGTAATAAGAATATTTCTGCAATTAAAAATATTTAGAAAATAGGGCAATATAGATACTGATAACTCTTATTAAAAATCAAGGGTGGGAAATATGCTGCAGAATCCAAATGAAAAGATGTAATGATTATTATTGTAACTTCTTAAAAATAATGGTTTATTGGGAATCAAGATGAGGGAATAAAGGTATATTCTAATCATTGAGGTGTCACACTCAAAACAGTAAAAGTGGGGAAACCTATACTTCTTGTTTTTTTTAAGTGTTAAAATTTGTATTAATCTAGAATTTATAAAAAGAATGTGTAATGGAAAGGGAGTATGACAGACTAAAGAACCTACTAAATTAATAAGTTAATATAGACTATTAAAAGCAAGGAGAGACATTGGTAACTTTTTTATTATTATTATTATTATTATTATTATTATTATTATTATTATTATTAGGCAAACACATATTGTTTATCTTTATTTTTAAAATAAATATTAAAGGATTATATTTGAAATAATTGAAATGAAACAAAAAGATGTTTCAATTGAGATTAATGAAAGAGGCTAGAATTAATGTGTTTGTTTCTCTCCTTACTGAAAATTTGGAATGGAAAAGGTAATAATAGAATTAAGTATGCATATATGAATGTATAATTGCTGTCATATTTGTATGTAAAGGTGATGACCCGGAAATATGTTGTCCACTAAAAAGAGATTTTTGTTTTTAATGTGAAAAACTGAATAAAATTTGTTAGAAAAAGAAAAAGAAAAATGCTACTTTTCCAGGCTCTATGAGATGGCATTCTTAAAGATACAGGATTTGGAGGGAGATGACTCTGTTCAATCTGACTGGCTTGGTAGATGAACGAGAAAGGAGGTGACTTCCCTTAATATGTAGTAATGGTGATATCTCTGAGATACCTCCCTGCTGGAAACAAGGTTTAGTGTTCAGCCTCAACCCAGACTCCAGAAATGTGGTTTCATACAATTACCTGAACTGTTTCTGAATGATCTTTGTACTTTATTCTGATGGATTTGATAAAGGGGATTGTGTTGTTTACTTCATTTCTGTCACACTGGATTGAGTTCTAACTTCATTTCTATTTTGCTTTTTAGGCATCCAGGTTGCAATGATCTTGCTTCAGGCTCAGGGCAATTTGACTGGCCAAACATTTTCAACATCTATATTACAACTCAGTACTAAGAAATGCAGAATGTTCAGTGAGGGATGGATGAGATGAGATAAATTGGGCTTTTGACCGGCATATCGACAGCTACCTTCTGTATAAATTGAGCAAGACCAGGACATAGCTTTGCACAGGATTAGCAGAAAAGCTAAATCTCTCCTCGTTAATTTAAAGGTAGTTTAATTTAAATTAATGACATCTGATTCATATTGATATTACTATACATTTCATAAAATTTACATATTACAGTCCGGTTAATACAGCCATGCATTAAAGCATTTCCCCCACACAGCGTCATTCTGTGTTTGCAGGTGATGCATATTTGAATGCGCCATCATTAAAAGTTAACATACAGAAAAATGTACCCTGGAAATAGATCCGGGTAATCACATGTAAGATGAAGCAGAGATGAAAATACTTCTTCAAAAAGGAAGAAAGGAACCAAACATAAGCTTTGCTTTTAAATAGGCTAAACTAGGTTTGTTTGGGACTCCTTATTCTGTGCTTGAGAGAAAACAGAGGGTACAAATTTGGCAACCTATTTTCAGATGCAACTTTTAAAAACTTTTCCTAGTATTTTCCCATAAGTGCAGACTCCATTTTTTTCCCCCAGATCAGCAGAGAGTTGATTCAATGATTGCAACGGAAATTGACCGGCTTATCTCCTGAGCATGATATGATCCAGTTGGCTTTCATGTCTAAACTAGGACTAGAACTCACTGTCTCCCGGTGATTGGCACGAAATCACCCAATCAGCATTCACCTTAAGGTGAAACTGGAACTCACAGCCTCCTGGTTTCTAGCCCTGCTGCCTTCATCACTAGGCTAAACAGCTCTAACTGCCAGCTTTCAAAAGCGAATAGCTCAGATGCAGCACCTCTGCTCAAACAGCTTCACATTCTAGCTGCATTCCAAATCTGCTCCGGACCTCTTTAAGTCAGTCTGTCCATAAAACATGTCCTTTGCATCCCACCAACTGAATTGCTTGTCAAAAATCTCATGGCACAATATGTTGCAAGGGCGGGGTGTGTGTCTAATTTGTTGGGGGGGGGGGGGGTTGTTGCCATGGCGACGCCCATATGCCTGCTTTCCCAAAAGTGTCACTGTAAAACAATGACAAAAATAAATAAATAAATGAGACACCGATGTGAAATGAATCATTATGGAACAATTGCTGGAGATCCCTCTTATTCCTTGCTCCTTTACTACCCTTGTTCTCTAGAAATATTTCTCTCTGATGCAAAGAGAACTCTTCCTTTTATGATCTGTTTACTTGTCAAATTCCTCAATAATTTTGTCTCCTTCCCCCTCCCCTCTCCATCACTACCCTAATTTATAACTACCACCTATGGCTGGGGGAGGAGGAATAGGCAGAATAGTTGTCATGGTGACATGCCAAGAATCCTAATAAAACACACACACACACACACAACCACAACACTGTGCCCAACTCCCTTCAACAAATAAAATTGCAAGGGGAAGTAGGGAAAGAGAGAGTAACACAGATTGCCAGGATTAATGGCATTATTTATTTAGAAACTGTCATTGAGTGTTTATTTATATTCCAAACTGCTACCTGGGTAATATCTATTGTTCAGTCTTTGCTCAACAATTAGAGCAGCAGCTAATAAATAAGATATTTGCTTCAAGGGAGGTGGGGGGGGGGACCAAAAACAGTAGGAATGTGGGTTTCACCTCATTTGTCTCCCAACATTGGCAATGCTAAGTATTAGGTGGTTTTCTGTGAAGATGTGACTCTTGTTTCAACCCCATACATTTCCTCCTTTTTATATGGAATAATTCTGCAGGTGCTAATATATTTTCCTTTGTTTTTTTCATCTCAGTTCATCCATATAGCTTAGCGGGCACCAACTGAGTTAGGTTATAGAGATAATATATCCCATCTTAATGAGCCTGCAAGAAAAAGACTACGGTAGCTCAGCTAAGTAGAAAGTCTAGCTGAGTCAAGAGACCAATAGAAGAGACCATTTGGGATTCAGAATAACAGAGTTGGAAGGGTCCTTGGAAGTCTTTTAGTCCAATCTTCTGCTCAGGCAGGAAATTCTGTATCACCAGTCTCTTGTTAAAAACTTCCAGTGATGGAGCACCCACAACTTCTGAAGGCAATCTGTTCCACTGATTAATTGTTCTAATTGTCAGGAAATTAGTTCCAGGTTGCTTCTGTCCTTGATTAGTTTCCATCCATTGCTTCCTGTCTTGCCATCTGGTGCTTTGGAGAATAGGTTGTCCTGCTCTCCTTTGTGGCAACTCCTTAGATATTGGAACACTACTATCATGTCACCATGCCAGTTTATTAAAGTAGGCATACCCAATTCCAGCAACAAGCAGTGTTGAGCCAGCATATGAGCCAGCAGTGTGCAGCAGCAGCCAAAAAAGCTAATGCAATCCTAAATTGCATTAACGGAAGGATACAATCAAGATCAAGTGAGGTACTAATACCACTCTATAAAGCCTTAGTAAGACCACACCTAGAGTACTGCATCCAGTTTTGTTCACCACACTATAAAAAAGATGTTGAGACTCTAGAAAAAGTACAGAGAAGAGCAACCAGGATGATGAGGGGACTGGAGACTAAAACATACAACGAACGGTTGCAGGAACTGGGCTTGGCTAGTCTAGTGAAGAGAAGGACCAGGGGAGACATGATAGCAGTCTTCCAATATTTGAGGGGCTGCCACAGAGAGGAAGGGGTCAAGCTATTTTCTAAAGCACCTGTAGGCCAGACAAGGAATAATGGATGGAAACTGAACAAGGAGAGATTTAACCTGGAAATAAGGAGAAACTTTCTGACAGTGGGAACAATCATCCAATGGAACAGAAGTTGCCCTCGGAAGTTGTGGGAGCGCCATCACTTAAGACCTTCAAGAAGAGATTGGAGTGCCATTTGTCAGAAATGGTGTAGGGTCTCCCGCTTGGGTGGGGGGTTGGGCTAGATGACCTGTAAGGTACCTTCCAACTCTGATTATCTGTTATCTGTTATCTGTTAACCATTCCTTATATGTTTTAGCATCCAGTCCCCTAATCATCTTTGCTGCTTTTCTGTGTATTCTTTCTAAAGTCTCAAATCTTTTTTATATTGTGGTGACCAAAGCTGGATGCAGTGTTCCAAGTGTACAAGTATTCCTACCAACGCATTATAGAGTGGTATTAACAGTTCATGTGAAGTGTTATTCAACATTCAATCATTGGGTCCTTAGTGCTCTCTGAGTGTCATTGTTGTTTTTGTTATTGTTTTTCACAGAGATTTGATGTTGATGATGGATTGATGATGGACTCCATACTTCAGCCCTAAGCAACAAGTCTTCTCTTCTATTGGCACTTGTATATAAAAGAGAGCAAACCCCAGCACTGATGATCTTACCGAGTTGGGTCATGAAATGTCTACAAGGAAACAACAAAACTCAGAGATCACCATGGAGCCAACAAGGTAGGAGAGTTATGCCTCCTTCATAGGTCAACCTAGAAATAAGGAGACATTTTCTGACAGTGAGAACAATCAACCCATGGAACAGAAGTTTACTTCAGAAATTGTGGGAGCTTCATCACTGGAAGCTTTCAAGAAGAGACTGGACTATCTATCAGAAATGGTGAAGGGTCTCTTGCTTGAGTGGGGGGTTGGACTAGATGACCTACAAGGTCCCTTCCAACTCTGTTAATCTAATCTAATCTAATCTAATCTGGCAAATCCTACTGGAGTTTGACATAACAGGTATGATTTCTCCATGCATATTTTATTTTCCATCTCAAAGTAAAGCAGAACAAATATAAGTATATGCATATGTAAAAAAAAATGTGTACATGTGGCTGGAAAACCAGCTAGTATTAGAAGCTGAAGAGACACCAGTATGGTTTATGAAGCATGGGAATAACTCTGTCAAATAGTATAGTTGTTAGAATGCAGCCTTGCAGAATAACTCTGCCCACAGCTTTGAGTTCGAGCCTGCAATACTACACTCTAACAACTGCACCACCACGGCTCGTTTAAGAACCACTTGGCTTAGAAACGGAAATTCCGTTCCCCGCTATGGTTGCAAGTCAAGTATTGTATAATGCATTGCTCAGGTTGGGATTCCTCTGGATGACATTATCAATGTCAGCCCCAGGCAATCCAGCTGCTTTGTTCCTGGAAGAAATGTCACCATTTTTCCATATGAGAAAGGAACTGTCTGATTGACAGGCTTCACATCAAACAAGGGTTGTATTTGGCAAAATGCCAGATGATGTGCACCGACGTGCCAGGTGTAATTCAGCCATTTTTTCAGACACAGCCTTTTTGGATGATGCTAATTTTTTTTGTCAAAATGTTTATTTGCAAAAAAAAAAAGGGGTCTAGAGCCAAATAGCTCAATATAGTTTAAAAGAATGAATCCAGATTATGCTGCATAGCTTTTCACCTTGATCTCTTCAGAATTGTATCTTCAGTTTGTGGGGTTTAACTATATTGTATCTATATTGTGGGACACCTTTGAATGAATGAATGAATGAGTGAAGGGACCTTGGAGGGCTTCCCAAGACTGTAATTTAAGCACATGGTTAAATCAGTTAAAACAACTCCTGTTTTATTTCAATGCTGGGAATTATGTTCATTCCCAGCCAATAATGAGTCCCAAACAGTCCCTTGAGATAAGCACCCACCTTTCTCTCCTTTGAATGGCTGCCAACAACAAAAGTGCCAAATGAACTATAAAAAACTAACTGAAGTACAAAGTCCACATAGAGCTTTGAGGATTAATCCAAAGAGAAAGAACGACTTTGCTTCCTGAAAAGGTTTCATCATCTTGGCCTGACCTTTATCCCTTATGGGAGGGGCAATCACCTCCCAGCCTTACTCCCGAGTCGCTCCTTCTGCTTCAGCTGCTCTCGCCTTCTAGCAGCTCTGCACACACACACACTGGGAACAGGCTCCCCTTGTTCCTCTTCCTCGCTGCTGCCAGGCTTCGGAGGCTCCAGAAACAGCACTCCACTCCCAGATGGTCCTCGCCCCATCTCTGCATCGGACGCAGGACCCTCATCCGAGTCCTCTCCAGACTCCCGGACTGGTCCCCGTTCTTCCCCGATGTCCGATTCCGCTGCTGTCTGCACAGGCTGCCAGCGAACCACAACATTCTAGTCCAGCCCCCTGCCCATGGCAGGAGATTTATTTTATTTTATTTTATTTTATTTTATTTTATTTTATTTTATTATTTTATTTTATATTTTATTTTATTTTATTTTTTATTATTTTATTTTATTTTATTTTATTTTATTTTTATTTTATTTTATTTTATTTTATTTTATTTTATTTTATTTTATTTTATTTTATTTTATTTTATTTTATTTTATTTTATTTTATTTTATTTTATTTTATTTATTTTATTTTATTTTTTATTTTATTTTATTTTATTTTATTTTATTTTATTTTATTTTATTTTATTTTATTTTATTTTATTTTATTTTATTTTATTTTATTTTATTTTATTTTATTTTATTTTATTTTATTTTATTTTTTATTTTATTTTATTTTATTTTATTATTTTGTCAAACAATTATTAGATAATAAGTATAAGTATAAACATGGTTACAAATATATGGAATGGATACGAATAAGAAAAAAAAAAGAAACAATAGGACAGGGACGGTAGGCACGTTTTGGTGAGCTTATGCACACCCCCTACAGACCTGTTAGGAAAGGGGTGAGGTCAATAGGAGACAGTCTAAGGTTAAAGTTTTTGGGGTTTGGGGAAGAAACCAGAGAGACAGGTAGAGTATTCCAGACATTGACCACTCTGTTGCTGAAGTCGTATTTCCTGCAATCAAGTTTGGTGCGGTTTATCTTTAGTTTGTATCTATTTAGTGCTCTTGTATTGTTTTGGTTGAAGCTGAAGTATTCATTGATAGGTAGGCCATTGCAATATATAATTTTATATACTATACTTAGATCGAACCGAAGGTGGAGATCTTATATCATTCTGGGCCTTTTTGGGCTTGATGGGATGGATATACATGATCATAGAAGGAATAACAGAACAGAATAATAGATTTGGAAAGGACCTCCGATGTCACCCAGTCCAACTCTCCACCCAAGCAGAAGACCCTATACCATTTCAGACAGATGGCAGTCCAGGGTCTTGAATGCCTCTCACAACTTCCAGAGGCAAACCATTCCACACTAGTTAAGTGTTCTCACTGTCAGTTTCTCCTCAGTTCTAGGTTGCTTCTCTCCTTGATTAGTTTCCATCCATTGCTGGATGACGTGTGACTTCCAAATTTTCATAGCATCCCGCCAACTCCTGGATCAGTATATGGATTTTAATAGAATGATGATATGCCTAGCATTGGAGGTGGTATTCAAGCAGGTTCTGACTAGTTCTGGAGAACTGGTAGTGGAAATTTTGAGTCGTTTGGAGAACCGGCAAATCCCTCCTCTGACTGGCCCCGCCCCCATCTATTATCTGCCTTCCAGATCCCAGCTGATCGGCTGGGTCTTCTTTGGTTGCCCTGTACAGGAGAACAGAGCTGGAAAGCAGGTTAGTGGGGTGGGGAGGGAATGGGGATTTTGCAGTAACCTTCCCTGGCCATGCCCAACAAGCCACACCCACAGAACCAATAGTAAAAAAAAAAAAAAATGAATTCCACCACTGCCTAGCATCCTCCCTGAAATGCATTCCATTTAGAGATCACCTATAATTACAAATATATCAAATACTTTTGCAAATTGGCCTGGGGATTTGCAAGGTAAAGAGAAGCGATGGTGCAACTTCAATGGCCCAAGTTAATAAGCATGCAAGAGAGTTGGCTTTTCTCAGTTCAAATAATTGCATTCCAGAAATACATTGGACCATTATTTTCGGATCTCGGTATGAAACAGGAGGAGGAAAAAAAAATGTATGCACATTTGGAAGGCAAGCAGAGAGCCCCCTTAAACCATTTCCATCATTTTTAAATTGTTCTTCTTGCCATCCTCCTGGACTCCAGCTCATTCCAAGGAACCTGAGTTAATCAGCTAGGGAAAATGCAAGCACATTACCATCCAATTAGTCTCTCGGCAAGTTCATGGACATAATACATTTATTGACCATAATGACTTTTTGATTTACATAGCCAGGTGCAAGCATCTTTTGTGGGGTGAAGAAAAGAGAAATGAACCATGAATTGAAGGAATTAGTTATCAATTAGTCTTCAGATGCTTAAAAAGCAGGCATTTCTCTATCAATGGCAGCAGACCAGCTGAATCATAAGTAACACCATTCTTTTGCAGAAAAAGCTTGTTCTTACTTTCCTTACAATTAGTGGCACTTCATAAAGATGTACTTCTTACATACTTTGCCAGTGCTGGGAGAAATTACTCAGGAGAAGCAAGGAGAGGTTCATACATCCTGTTGAGCTGCAGTGCAGGTTTGATTAGCTTTTCTGGATGAGCATGGGTTGTTTGCAAACAGTGGTTTGTGGTTTAATGCAATGTTCTCAAAATGGTGGCTGGAGAACCTGTGGTTGGACTGGCATGACAACAAAAGAAAAGAGAAGGAGAAATTTTCTGACAGTGAGAGCAATCAACCAATAGGACAGTTTGCCTTTGGAAGTTGTGGGAGCTTCATCACTGGAGGTTTTCAAGAAGACATTGGACTGCCATTTGTCAGAAA
Source organism: Notechis scutatus (assembly GCF_049901735.1). Classification (NCBI taxonomy): domain Eukaryota; kingdom Metazoa; phylum Chordata; class Lepidosauria; order Squamata; family Elapidae; genus Notechis; species Notechis scutatus. The sequence continues at coordinate 6,698,612 of NC_142020.1, forward strand.
TGGTGTAGGGCCTCCTGCTTAGGTGGGGGGTTGTACTGGGTGATCTACAAGGTCCCTTCTAACTCTGTTAATCTAATCTAATCTTGCAGAATGCCTTTCTTTTAAGTCCTTTCCAAGAAGGCTTGCTAGCTTGATGTAAAAGTAGGCTGAATGCAAAGCCCCATAGCAAGTGACAATTCCAGGGTCCTTTATAATTCTCATTGATTTTGTATCTCCAACCCCAATATAATTAATGCAGAATCTCACTTCTGTTTGGTCCAGCTTTAGGCTGCATTTGGAGGGGAGTTCAAAAAATGAAGTAATTTCCTGTGAAAGAAAGGGAAAAGGAAGTGGAAAAAGTCCTCTCAATTTGCTGGGTCTGTTTCAGAAATAAAAATAAATGTGGTTGTACTTCCATTCTCTTGTTTTTAAATTGCCCTATGACACTTCCTCCAAGGTGCAACAATTCACAAGAGACAAAGGACATGGATCTTTAAACCTCATGTCTTCTGAAGAAATGCATTTTCCTACATCCAAGGGTTAAGAGTTCCAGCTTTCTCTATTCAGTGATGGAACTCCAGAGGTACATTGTCATTATTATCCTTGCATTGGGCAAACTTGAGAAAAAGAAAGGAGTAATAACAAACCAGCATAGATAGATAGATAGATAGATAGATAGATAGATAGATAGATAGATAGATAGATAGATAGATAGATGATAGATAGATATTGTTTTCTTAAGTTTTCGCGGGTACTTACATGTATGGTATTCAGCTTTGTTCTGGTATTTTCCCACGTCATTGTAGTTGTGCTTTTAAAGTTGTAGCAACGTTTCGGCAGAATCTCATCTGCCATCATCAGGCTTCTGTATTGTGTTCATCTGTGAGTCAGACTTTTACAGTAAAAATATACTTTTACAGTATATATATATAGTGTGAGCCCTCCAAAGGGTGGAACAGATGTTCGTGAGATGAAGCCTTCTAATGCATTTCAGCTTCAACATTGTTCCAAATATGTAGCATCATTACTCAAATAAATTGAGAGGATTTTTTAAGGAAAACCATTGAAGGATTTTCAGAACAAGCAGAATGCAAGCAAGCAACAGTATTTTAAAGAGAATTTATATCCATGCCTCCCCCACCCCATGCCACTTTTAAAAGAAGAGAGGGAAAAGAGGAAAATGTAGGCCTAATTAAATAAAGGTGAAATTGTTTAAATTCTTTTAAGAAAAATTGCCTACCTTTCTGATAGGAGAGAGAGGCGAGGAGAGCAGTGATGGGCTATGCAAAGAGTGCACTCACAGAACCGATGTTAAACCGGTTGCAACCCACCACTGGAGGAGAGGGAGAATAGAAAAGAGGGAAAGGAAAGGAAAGAAAGACAGCAGAAAGCAGAGAGGAGCATTGAAAGAGGAAACAAACACATCATGTTTCATCTAAGTACATCCCTCTAAGAGCATCTACCTGGAAAACATTCAACTGCTGAAAAGAATTTTAGAACTAATGAATCTCATGGACACACAGTTCTCCTAGTCCTCTTGTAAGCCATGCAGTCAATTATAACAGTTGGCATTTTCACACCTTGTATCTTCACAAAGAAACTCAAACCTGCAAAATCATAACGCTGAAGAGGAAAACTGGGAGGTATGTGGTACACTTCATTTGCTGAGGAACACAATGGATGTGACTCAAAATGAAGTTGGCAGTGAGAGGATCAAGCTTGGGAGCTTTCACACTGCCAACCTACCGCAAATGCCCTAGGCTACGTTTTCAGCACTGCTGCCATTCACCTAGAACATTGTAGGGAATTGGGCTCCTAAGTAACTGTACATATATTAGTGTCAGGTAGAGAAACAATTCTGCCTTTCCCCCTTCCAGTTCCCAATCAAATTCCCTGAAAGAGAGCTGGCTTTGATCTTTTCTAAATGGAAAAGGAGAAATTCAGAGAAATTCAGAGAAATTCTAACTGGTGTTTCTTGCACTTCTTTAGAAGCGAACAACCCAAGCTTGTGTGTTGGTGGTTTAATGTCATATCTTGCATTTTACAGCAATTTCCTTGTCTTCCTATACTTCTATTAAATCCCGAAGGAAGAAATTAGGGGGATGTTTTTCCAAGCAATGGGTCCTTTTCCGGTAAGAGTGTTTCTATTATCACTACAGAGATAAACTTGACTTTGAAGAAGGTGGGGAAAATTTTGCTCCCTCTGGGTATATTAAAAAAAATAAATCTGCCCATCTCCATTTCTCTGCTCAAATTAGCTGGAGAATTTAAAAAGGCCATTTGTGCAATATGGAGATTAATTTCTGGAGAATTTGCAAGGTTCAGATTTTTCTAAACCACCATACTTTGACCTGGAAATGTTTTCATCCACATTCTTGATCAGTGGATTGCATTCACATATGTATTCACATATTCACATATGTAAACAAGTTAATTTCTAATAAAGGAGAAGATTTATAGCTCAGGGTTGAAATGAGGAGTTCTTGAGGCTCTCTGCACTTGGTTATTTTTCTTGCAGATGTTTCATTACACAACTAGGTAATATCATCATCATCTAGCACTGATGATGTTAGCTAGTTTGGACAATGAAACATCTGCAAGAAAACAACTAAACTCGGAGTTTCTTTGTTCTTCGATGTTAGTTTCTCTGTGTCAGTTTTAGCTAGTCACACTTTTGTGTCTTTCAGATGGATTCCCAAGGGCCCTAACACAGAAGATGGACAAAGCCAAATATCCTGGTTTGGGATATGTTGTTTTTACTACTTCCTAAATTTTTCTATAGCAATGTTGGATGCATCCATAAAGATGTCCTGTAATAGCACTTTTAAAAGCAATCTGAACTTGTATTTCCATGTTGGTTCAAAAGTTACAGCTTCTAGCTGCAACAACAGATATGATAAATGTCCTAGTACAATATTTGCTTCTTTTGTTTTTATTTGGATCTTTCTTTCTTTCTCTTTCTTTCTTTCTTTCTTTCTTTCTTTCTTTCTTTCTTTCTTTCTTTCTTTCTTTTTCTTTCTTTCTTTCTTTCTTTCTTTCTTTCTTTCTTTTTTTCTTCCTTGCTTTCCTTCCTTGCTTTCCTTCCTACCTTCCTTGGTGTGTCTGTATGTCTATGCTTTGTGTGTTAAATAAGTTTAAATAGCTACATTAAGCCAGACTGTTTTACAATGGAGTTTGAGAACCATTTCAGATGATGATGAACACATATTGGATTCCGATGGCTGATGTCCCAGAATGACTGCTATTGTGGGACTCCAAGCTACTCCCAAAACACCAATTATTTGAAAGTGAAAGGTTCCAGTTCCTCCTTGACATTTCTTCTGTTCCCGATTGTCACTCTCCTTTGCTCCAATTTTCAGTTGTTTACTGCGTAGGTTTGACTCGTTCACACACACACAATGTAACTGAAGCCGCCCACTGGTGTTATTCTACCAGAATGCCTATGAACACCTAGGATAATGCTAGAAGTTGTTTTGCAGCATTGTCAGCTTCCCTTTTTATTTTTATTTTTTTCTCGTTTTAAAGTGAAATGGGCAAACAGCCTGGAGAAACCCAGCTATGGCATCATGAAGTTCTTACAGACCACTTTGCCAATCTCCATTTTAGAAGGGGTAACTTCAGGGATCTGTATATTTTTGACCTCATGAATGGTATGAATCACACTTCCTGTGATGACCCAGGGCGTGGCACAAAAGCAACAAAGTCACAAAAGTAGGTAAAGTCCCTTTAATTCCTCCAACTTGGCCCCCAATGTCCAGTTATCATCGGCTGGAGAAAAAACTCTCCCAAGAACAGTTTTTAAAGGGAAGAAATTCCATCTGAATCCAAAGTACCTATAAATTATAAATAAAAACCAACACAAACCACGCTGCAGCAATTAACGAGACAGGGCAGGATAAGGAATTGCAGACTTCCAAAAGGTAATGAAACACACACAGTTGGGAGGATGCAAGAACCCATATAAGACTTGACAAACCAAAATAATTCACGCTTTGCTTCCAGCAAGGAGCTGTGCACAAACACCCTCTTTATCCTGTTTTCCCAGCCGCAGCTAATTAAGGGAATCAGGGCCTTTTTCTCCCTCGTAACTCACGTTGCTCCCTTATCCGTTCCTCCCTACATGCCCTAGGATGAAGAGGGGGTGGACCTGGGTCTTCCTCTAAATGCCCAGCTGGACTCTGCCCTTCTCCAGTTTCCTCCACAGCCATTGGAGCTCACTCCCACTCCCTGTCAGCTGTTCCACCTCTCCCTTGGAATCAAATTCCAACAGGGGCATGACACTTCCTTTTCCTTTTTTATCATTTAAGGCAGAGAGATAATTTCAAAAATCTCATCATTCTCATGGTCAGCTCAAATGGGTGATTAATTAAAATATGATATACTGAAGCACAGATGTATTTCTGCTTTTTTAAAAAAAAAACTGAATACTTCTCCATTTCTTTTAAAGAGCATTAATTAAGTGGCACAACAGATCTCTCGGAGTAAATGCTAGAAGCAATTTTAGCTTGGCATTTATAATTAATTATGAGGAACAGCTTAAACAATTATGGCTTCCTTTCATATTATGGTGAATACAGTACCGCAAGCAGACCTTGGCATTAGTGAAATGTGAAAACAGAAATGACAATTAAAGTTGTATGAGGAATGAGGTTCATGCTGAATTTTTCAGTTCAAGCCTTACATACTTTCACTGCTCATTGAACATATAATGAACATAATAAATAAATGAATCCTGTAGTTCAATGGCCGTCTCCTCTCCTCCTCCTCATCTACCTTCTCTTTTTTCTTTCTCCTTCTCCTCCTTTTCCTCCTTTCCCATCTTAATGCCTTTTCTTGCATTGCTCTTTTCTAAAAGAAAAAGGAGAATTTCAGAGAAATTCTAACTGGTGTTTCTTGCACTTCTTTAGAAGTGAACAGTCCAAGGATGAGATATTCCTTTGATTCTCTCTGTCTCTCTCTGTCTCTGTCTCTATCTCTCTGTGTCTCTGTCTCTCTCTGTCTCTATCTCTGTGTGTGTGTGTCTCTGTCTCTCTCTCTTTCTGTCTCTTTCTGCTCTGTCTCTCTCTGTCTCCCTCTGTCTCTCTGTCTCTATCTCTTTCTCTCCCCCCTCTCTCTGTGTCTGTCTGTCTGTCTGTCTGTCTGTCTCTCTGTCTCTCTGTCTCTCTCTCTCTCTTTAACAATCCACCATAAAATTCCTAAAACTACCAACTTCTTCATCAGGTGAATGAAAGGCATATACATATACATGTGTTTGTGTGTTTGTTTGTTTAATGATAAACAAATATAATCTATCTATCCATGAACAATTACCAGAAATGAAATCAATAGGCAATTAGACAATTTATTTGACAATTCAGAGCCAGGAAATACCATTGGATGAGGAATGCTATTCCTCGTTATTATTTGTTTAATGATAAACAAATATAATCTATCGATCCATGAACAATTATCAGAGATGAAATCAGTAGGCAACTAGACAATTTATTTGATGATTCAGAGTCAGGAAATATCTTTGGATGAGGAATGCTAGAGTTCCAAATCCCTTATTAGACCTTCAGATAGGTAAAACCTTTGAAAGTGACAGAAATAATATTAACGATGACAGTACATTGATATTCCAATGCAGTGTTTCTCAACCTTGGCTACTTAAAAATGTGTGAACTTCAGCTCCCAGAATTCCCCAGCCAGCAGGCTATCATTACTAAGGCTATTATTCAGTGGTGGGATTCAAAAAAATTTACCAGTTCTGTGGCCATGGCTTGATGGGTGTGGAAGAGGAAGGATACTGCAAAATCTCCATTCCCTCCCCACCCCACTAACCTGCTTTTCAGCTCCGTTCTCCTGTGCAGGGCAACCAAAGAAGACCCAGCCGATCAGCTGGGATTCAATGGGAGACAGAGAAGAGATGGGGTTGGTGGGGCCAGTCAGAGGTGGTATTTTCTGGTTCTCCAAACTACTCAAAATTTCCACTGGTCAGAACCTGCTGAATACCACCTCTAATATTATTACATAAGATTTTTGAGTCCTGGTCCCACATTGTCAGGTCTAAGCTCAAAGATGACATGGTGAAATCCAGTTGAGTTCAATCCTTTATTTGCTTACATCTAATGGACAGAATCTTGCCAGTTTAAAGCTATAACATTCTAATCTACTAGATATATTCTGAGAGATTCTACGGTATGGCTACCCTGAACTTCTTCTCCTCTCCTCTGTCCAGCTTGGTACTGTGCAGTCTCTTAATCTGGGACTCTATTTCCTGCTACAAGTCTCCACCACTGTTACTCCAGGTGCACATTCCATCACAGATGTTTCCTTAACAAGGTTAATGGATAGAATTAAAACTGTGGAACGATGGCAAAATGTCTCTTTCCCTGAATACATATTATTAAATCAGGCTCACTTTTTTCTCCCTTGCTTCCAGCGATGGTGCTTCACCTCTGAATACATTTGCTGAGGCCATATTCCAAATTGATATTAAATTAAAATTACCATTCATTAAAATTACATTTTAATTAAAGACAATTGTCCTTTACTTATTGGACTCTGACTACATCCAAGAACCAATGTCTCCGGGTGGTTTACAGAGTTATTTAAAACAATAAAGCTTTCCTTTTGAGAAAGAAAAATAAAGAACCTTGGAGTAAGATAAATAGAAGAATTATGCAATAATAGAACCCAGTATTCTCATGCAGACATGTTTATTTGTCAGAGAGAATGATTTATTACGGTCATAGACCACTATCAATAAATTCAATTAGAAATTATTTGTGAAGATTATTCATCATATGTTGAAGTATTTTTCACCACATTAAACATTACACAATGTGACAGAAAAATGAAATGGCCACCCATCCAAGTTTTCATAGACTTCCTGATCTCTTTCAAGGTGGGTTGATGTGAAAGAATGCAGCCCAGAGTCTCGGGAGGAGGGGGTTTCAGGTCTGCCATCTTCAGCTTCTTCTTTTCACTGGCAAGGGAGGGAGGGAGGGAGGAATTTGAAGCAGTAAAGTTTGAAGCTTGGAAATAAAAAGAGAAATGGCGGGAGGGGAGACACGTTGACAAGAACCAGAGGTTCCTAACCAGAATAAACCAGCTCCGGAATGTGAAACTGCATTGAGAGGTGCCAAATAGCTAAGTCAGAGGTGTCAAACTCATTGAGGGCTGCATCAGGATTGTGTTTGACCTTGGGGGGTTGCTGGGGTGGGTGTGGCCAGCTTGATGTCACTCGTGTCGGGGGCGCCTGTGGCCCAAGTGCTCTCTAAGTGAAAACGGGTTCCTGAGCTCCATTTTGGGCCGGGACCTTTGGCCAGCAAAAACAAAGCTTGGAAGGGCCGTGCACAGTCCTTGCGAGCTCCATTTTTGGTTGGGATGGCCTCCCACAGCGAAAACGGATCTCCAACCCTCTGCCAGCGAAAACAGATCTCTTTTTGCTGGCAGAGGCACTGTGGGTCTTTACTGCTTCCAAGGCAGCCCCACAAGCCAGATTTGAGCCCTTTGAGTTTGACACCCCTGATCTAAGCAGTTCCCAAAACATCAGAAAGGCAAACTATTGGACAGTGATGGACTGGTCAAGGGAAGAGGGCTAGGGAAAGGGGGAAAAGTGTCTATAGATATTTTTCTAAAGTTTCTATAAGCATCAGGGGAGTCCAATCTTGGCAGCTTTGACCTAGGTTTAGTTTAGTTTACTTTATTGTCATTGTACCTCATACAATGAAATTAAATGCCATCTTCAGTGTACATTATGACTGAAAATAAACACAAACACACCTCCTTCACATTCTATACATTGAATTGAAAACCCCTGATATTGCATTAATATTGCACTATACAGGAGAATTCAATTTAGTTACTGCCCTGGGATAGAAGCTGTTTTTCAGCCTATTTTTCCTTGTTTTGATTGTCCTGTACCATCTGCCAAATGGTAATCATTAAAAAAAAAGGGGGGGTTGGAGTTGGCTGGCTGAGGAATTCTGGGAGTTGAAGTCCACAAGTCTTAAAGTTGCCCAGGTTGGACACTAAAATGTTATAGAATTATGCTTTAAAAAAAATAAAAGAATCATTCTTTTCAGTTTACAGCCAGGAATAACTGAGATGTCACTTTGCACCCTGAGAAGTCTGCAGAACTCACAGCTTTCATTAAAAATAACTAAACTGGTGCCACAAAGCAAGCTGCGATCCAGTGACACACATACACACAACAGTACAGTACACATACAAATGCAGAACAGTCTTCTTTGTTTCTGCAAGCACTATTGATCAATCCTCTTCTTTCCTGCAAAATGCCAAAGGTTTTTTTTCCTTCCTTTTATTTCCTCTCACGTCTAGAATTTAGTCAGGATATAAGAGTTTTTCTATATTTGCTATAAAAAAAAATTCTTGTTATCTTCCTTAGACACTAAAGGCAGATTGCAGTGAGATATTTATTCATTCTATCAGTTTCAGATTCTTGATATTTCCATTTCCATTGGTTTCTCCCAATGGACTGTGTGTAATTCCTCCACCATCCCCACATCAAAAATACAGTAATTCCAGAAATAGCAAAAGCAATAGCACTTAGACTTGTATACCGCTTTATAGTGCTTTATAGCCCTCTCTAAGTGGTTTACAGAGTCAGCCTGTTGCCCCCAACAATCTGGATCCTCGTTTTACTCACCTCGGAAGGATGGAAGGCTGAGTCAACCTTGAGCCGGTCAGGATTGAACTGCTGACAGTGAGCTGGATTAGACTGCAATACCTCATTCTAACCACTGCACACTATGGAATAGAAAACCACTGCACACTGCAATAACAATAGCACTTAGACTTATACACCACTTCATGGTGCTTCACAGCCCTCTCTAAGAATTGTACAGAGTCAGCCTATTGCCCCCAACAATCTGGGTCCTCATTTTACTGACCTCAGAAGGATGGAAGGCTGAGTCAACTTTGAGCCAGTCAGGATCGAACTCCTGGCAGTGGGCAGAATCAGCCTGCAATACTGCATTTTAATCACTGTGCCACCATGGTTCCTTAGCATGAGCTAAGCAAGAGAATGTCACAATCCTTTCCTGACCTTTTTTTTCCCCTTTTATTTTCTATGCTGTATCTCTTAAAGCCATTAACCAGCACTTTAAGACAAACATAATTAGGCTTTTTTTTTTAAAATCAATCCAGATTGCATTTCTTCATGCTCATCTTGGATCTTCACCCTTTGATACTGTTTTTCCTTCCATTTCAATCATGAAATGAGTAATATCATAAAATAAAATAATAAAAGGAAAAAACAACAACAGAGAAGGTGCAACATCAAAGATGAGAAGTCTGGAGGCTAAAACATATGATGAATGGTTGCAGGAACTTGGTATGTCTAATCTAAGGAAAAGAAAGATTAGGAAGTGACATGAGAGCTTCCAATACTTGAGGAATTGTCACAGAGAAGAGGGCATCGGCCTATCCTGCAAAGCACTTGAGTGCAGGACAAGAGGAAACAGATGGAAACTTATCAAGGAGAGATCCAACCTAGAACTAAGGAGAAATTTCCTGACAGTGAGAATAATTAACCAGTGGAACAGCTTGCCTTCATAAGTTGTTGGTGCTCCATCACTGGAGGCTTTCGAAAAGAGACTGGACAGCCATTTGTCTAAAATGGTATAGAATTTCCTGCTTGAGCAGGGGGTTGGACCAGTGGTGGGATTCAAATTTTTTTTTATTACCGGTTCTGTGGGCATGGCTTGGTGGGCATGGCAGGGGAAAGATACTGCAAAATCCCCATTTCCTTCCCACCCCACTAACCTGCTTTCCAGCTCCGTTCTCCTGTGCAGGGCAACAAAAGAAGACCCAAACAATCAGCTGGGACTCAATGGGAGGCAGAGAAGAGGTGGGGTTGGCAGGGCCAGTCAGAGGTGGTATTTGCCAGTTCTCTGAACTACTCAAAGTTTCCGCTACCAGTTCCCCAGAACCGGTCAGAACCTGCTGAATACCATCTCTGGATTGGACTGGAAGACCTCCAAAGATCCCTTCCAATTTTGTTATTCTGTATTCTGCATGTACGGTTCTAAGAGATTTCCCAAAAAAAAATTCTGCAGTTTTATTGGCAAGCTTTTTCCAAATTGAAAATATTTTATTTTGACTTTCACTTTTAACTAGTACACCATCAAGAGTCATTATGGATCGAGTGGTCCAATACATTTGATTGATAAACAAATAAAATAATGTCCTCCAAAGTATACTGTGTGTTATTACTCAGGAATCATGGGCAGAAGTGCCTGCAGAATGCAATAGCAGCCTTCCTCACCCTCAAACCTCACCCTAACCATTCATTTCCCATCTTTCAATTTCACAATGCAAACACAGGCTTCGGTGTCATCTTCTCTTCATTTTTTTAATCATAAAAATAAATGGGTTAAAAGTCTCCTTGCAACAGTGTCATCACCTTTCAATTCATGTGTGTAGCGGAGGGTCAGAATTCCACCCAGAATGCCTGACCCCCTACTAGCAAATAGTAGAGGAAATGTAGAAAAAGTAATTTAAAAGTAATCTGAGTGTTCCAGGAAAAGGTAATGACAGATTTGGAGAGCCTCTTCAACATTGTGTTTTAAAGTTCCAAAAGGAAGCAGCACAACGAATCTTAATTGTTCTGATTTTTTTCCCCTCCATTAATAAAGGGAGATAAGAATAGTGTTCATTTCTCATTTAATGCTATAGAAATCTTACACCTCGGAAGCAGAAAGCTATCCATGATTTCAAAACACTGTTCAATATTTTCCCCTCCATCCTTGTGGTAAACAAAATCCGATGGGGTCAAGAAAATACCATATAATTTATGAATATTGAGAACTGCATGGCTGTATCAGATAAAGCACCATCATTTTCTATATTTTTCCCTACCGTCCAACAATAATTATATGCTTCAAGAAAACTTGAAAGTAGATTATGAAGGTGTTTGGTATCAAAGAGGTGAAAAATCATATCAGAGCATGAAAACCATCTCTCTCTCTCTCTCTCTCTCTCTCTCTCTCTCTCTCTCTCCCCCCTCTCTCTGTCAACCCCAAAGCGAACTTGGTTGAGTCCATTTTTGTGGCTTCAGGGTTGCCACAATACAGAAGAGGAGACAGGCAGTGGGTTATAGTTAGCTGGGGTTTTGCAGTCAAAACAAAAAGTTTTTCCTGTGGGAACCAAGGACATTGCAACAGGTGGCTGGGAGAGGAGGAGTGGAGTAACCAAGCAACCGGCCAGCACCTCTATTGGACAATGTGACTGAGGACTTGGGGGAAGGGGAAAAGTTTCATTTTTAATCAGGTGAAAACCTTGGGAACTTTCAGAGTCAGTTTGCACCAGTTGTGCCAATATGGTGCATCCAATAAATTGTTATTTGAGGAATCTACCTGCCTCAGAGTTCAATGGGTGCATTACTAAAGTGCTGACTCACTCACTCACTCACTCACTCACTCACTCACTCACTCACTCACTATCATCTCACTCACTATCTATCTATCTATCATCATCATCCATCATCCTATCTATCTATCTATCTATCTATCTATCTATCTATCTATCTATCTATCTATCTATCATATAATCCAGTGGTGGGATTCACTTTTTTTTTTTACTACCGGTTCTGTGGTCATGGCTTGGTGGGTGAGGCAGGGGGAGGATACTGTAAAATCTCCAGTCAGAGGTGGGATTTGCAGGTTCTCCGAACTACTCAAAATTTCCACTACCGGTTCTCCAGAACTGGTCAGAACCTGATGAATACCACCTCTGATATCATCTATCTCCATACATCCATCTAACTCTCTATTATAGTTTTTACTTTCTTCTGCATCTCTTTACCCTATCTTCCCCAAACTGCCAGGAAGATGTAGTTCTTGTGATGTTCTGGACACAGCATTATCTGACAATTTTTCTGGCATTTTGGGGGATGATAGGATCAAGAGATATAGAAGAAAGTAAAAACTATGTCCTGAAAAACGAGTGAGATCTATTGAAAAAAAAAAGTCTCTTATAGTCAATTCTCTTCCTTTGATTATGTGCCATCAAGTTGCTTTCAATTTCTAGGAACGGTATAGATAGATTTTCTCCAAGACAATCTATTCCTAACCCTTTCTTTCAAGACTTCCAATGGTACATTCATCACTCAGTTATATGATCTGTTAAGTGAGATTATCTACTTTGGTACTGGACTTCTTCTCTTTCCTACCACCATTAGAGCCTTCTGCAAAAGCTGAGACCTCACACAATGTGTCCAAATTTGGATAATTTGAACCTAGTCATTTGTGCCATTGTGCTCATCCAAGAAGCTTCTTCAGCTCTGACTATCCTGTCAGAGCTGAAAAAGCTTCTTGGATGAGAAGTGAAATGTCTTCAAAAGAAAAAACAAGAAAATCCAGTTTCCTCCCGAAAAAGCACCTTTGGGACAACCATGACCTGGATGACTGAGACTCTTCCTGGATGACAAACTCTGGGTTGATTTTATTTGATGGTTTGTTTTCTCAGCTGTCTACAATCTTCCCTGGAGTCTTCTCCAACACCAACTCCAAGCTCAACATCAGCAGCAAATTAATTAGCACCAAATTAATCCTAAAATCTTTACGGAAATGTCTGTTGTTACAGCTTCCATATGCGTGTAAAGGTAGTTACCACCAAAGCTCAGAGTTGGGACACTGTTACGTCAGGACTACTTTGTAGTCTATAATGATTACAAGGGAGTCATTATAGAGAGAATTTCTGGCCTTCCATTTTATGTCTATGGGAGATCTTGAGCACTCTTCAACCAAAATCCTATACAAGATGAACCACTTCCAAATGGAGGAGATGATCAAAGAGATATGTAGGAAGTAAATCATGAAGAGATGTATAGATGCTTTAAAACTTCAATTCTCTCAGAGGCCAATGTAGTTAATGTAGTACAAGAATTTCACGGATCTCTCTCTCTCTCTCTCTCTCTCTCTCTCTCTCTCACACACACACACACACACACACCTATTATTCATCCATCTATCTCTCTGTCCATCCATTATCTATCTATCTATCTATCTATCTATCTATCTATACCTTATCTATCTATCTATCATCTATCTGTATGTATCTTTCATCTATCTATCTATCTATCTATCTATCTAATCTCCTCTTTCATCTCTCTCCACCCCCACTTCCACCACCACCTCCATCTCTATCTCCATCTCCTCTCTATCTCTATCTCCATCTCCTCTCTATCTCCATCTCCATTCCATTTCCACCTCCACCTCCATTTCCTCTCTATCTCCATGTCCACCTCCATCTCCCTGACCTTCTCCCTCTCCTTCTCCCTCTCTATCGCTCCAGGGTTTTAGAAATTTATCCCTCTTCTGGGCCAAAAAACAACAACAACCCACAATAAATATTTTATCTGAAAGTATCGCTTTTCAGCTGTTTTTAGCAAAGTGTGTTCTTTATTGAATCTTTCAAAACATTGCCAAAGTATCACTCATAATTGAGCAATCAAGAATAACAGCATTTTCAGCCCATATTTTCCAGAGAAAAAGAGTTTTCTTGCATTTTAAAATAAAGGGAATCTGACTATTCTAAAATAATAATAATAATAATAATAATAATAATAATAATAATAATAATAATAATAATAATAATAATAATAATAATAATAATAATAATAATCACTAACTGATCAATTCATTCAAAAGAGCTAAACTAAGGCAGGCATCCCACTTAAAATATACATCAGCTACGGGAATGTATTCATTACTACCAAAATTATTCTCCATAGGCTCAAGGGCCTTTTCAACTATCTACTGTAGTAGCATCATAATTATTCTGCATTATACAATTTGAAATATTTATATCTATCAAATAAATGTGTGTTTCTAAGAATAAATATCCCCGTATATTTTACAGAATCAGCAAAACAACATGGCCCAATTGCCATAGAAATATCGTTGCCTTCCTGTTCAAATGGTAGATTTATTCCAATTTATCTTCTAAGCAAAATAGTTGTCATATTGCTATATACTCTACTCAGAATTAGGTAGGAAGCTTTGACCACCATTAAGAAGAATTAATTAATTAGAAATATCATCAGGGTACAGGAACATATGTTTTGTTCCAACCACCTAGAATTCTTGAATATTACAAAATAGTTTAATAAGAGAAGCTAAAAATGCCCACACCAAATTAAATATAACAGGAGGTAAAGAACTTCCTTGATGGAGTATTCTAATTTAAGCAAGGATAAACTCAGTAATAATTATTTCAGTAGAAGCCTTAGAATAATACATTTTTGTTTACAAAATAAAAGTTTAAAAAGAAAATCCTTTTTTTTTTCATAAACTGTTGTATAAATTTGATAATGTCTATTACATCACAGTCTTTTTTCTGCATCCATTGAAGTTTTTACAGCCATTTCGTGATTCTTGATGTTCTCATTTCAGGTTTCTCAACTTATAAATTATCCACCAATCTCATATTATCAAAAGCTTGTTCTCTTTTCATAAAACTAGATGTCAACCATCTCAGTATGCTAGCCGGCAAAAGAAACTCCTGAGATTTTTTTCCCCCTTCAAGAATATACTTTTATGAAAAGCCATGTGGGTACAGAAGTGGAAAAGCTAGTTCTAACAGTTGTACAAAAAGCATAAGTTAGTTAGTTAGTTTACTTTATTGATTAGCCCTTGGGCCATATCAAAGTGCACAGTTCCAGACACAAATTATTACTAAAATATGATTAAAAACAGTTTAAAACAGAATTGGATAAAATACGATTTAAAATTAAATTGGAATAAAATACAGTTTAAAACAAATTTGGAATAAAATACAATAATTTAATATATAGATTAAAAAATATGATAAAATTATATTTTGGAATCACCCCTACAATCTACCCCAATCAGTCCCACGTATGCTGATCTCAACCAAACCATTTTGCTCAAGTACTGTGCTGTGTTAAATGCTATTTTCAGAGTCTGGCCGCACATAAGGTAAGTTGTTTTGACACGGGGATCCCAATGGGTCATTCGTTTGGTAAAGAGACCAAGGTACCTGTCTCTCGCCCTCTTATACAGGCAACCATCAAATAGGATGTGAGCTAAGTCTTCTACCACTCCACAAATACAGAGACGTCCTTTCAGATGGTGCTCCATTCAAAATCCAGGAAAGAATTACTTAGACTCCATTAATTAGAGAAAATGTATCTTTTACTGGAAATCAAGTAGCAACAAAAGAATTCTGAATCTGAGAAAATGAGCACGTAAATCACATATACAAAGTGATGCCAACATTCCCACCCCCAATAGTTCCATTGGCTCATCCAATTAAAAGTTGTGTATAGCATCATGTGGGCATCTCCAGGTGGTGATGAGGCCTCTGTCCGTTGACCTTGACATATTTGATAAAGAGTTACAGCTGCGCATAGCATAGAAGCCTAAGCAAGAAACTCCCCCCCAATTTATACAGTTCTGTTTTGTAAAACTCCAGCTCGTTTCCCATAATCATGCCCCCCCTCCTCCCCCCGTTACTTATGACAACCGAAAGATGCAAAGCAAAGGAAGAAAATCTTGAAGGCTGACACATCCATTGTATGGTATAGAGTGTAATCTCCCATATCTGACCATCGGTTCAAGCTGTACGAATCTCGTTCTGGTAAATATCTCCCTAAAATGTTTCAGCAATTCTAACTTTAAATAGCTGCCTATTTGAAAAGTATGTTTGTATTTGCACAGCCATTTCAAGTTACCCACCTTACCAAGGGTAGCTAAGAAAAACATAATATAATTTTCCCCTTTTCCCTTCTGGTTCTATCATGGTCCTTTGTCCACCAATCGGTGATACCTGGGTTGCTTTGAGAATAATCTGTCTGCCTCGGACTTTCTCAGAGTTGATGACCTTGGGGAGGAGCTGTCTCAGGCTTCCAGATGGCACACTTGCATTCCCCTCCCAAACCACCCTCCCATTCCAATGCTTTCCTTCCCCCACCCCCCATTATTGTTGTCTGGTTGTCAGTGAGCAGGCTGAGTAGTGTCAACCATGTCACTGGATTTTGCCTTTTCCAAACATTGTTGCATCCACATTTAGCAAGGATATTATCAATCACTTGCACATTTTTATGGTCCTTACCCACTTTCAAAGTAACCATTATATACGCCTCATAAAATAATATAGCTAGGGATACTGTCTCAAAAGACTCATTATGTATCCCTAACAGAACAGGAATCAAGATCTGTTTATCCCAGCCTCTGAAAAGCTTATCTGAGCCAGAGGATTCCCCAGGTTTTATTGATTCAACACAAATAGTGCTTAGACTTGTATACCACTTCACACTGCTTGACAGCCCTCTCTAAGAGGTTTACAGAGTCAGCCTATTGTCCCCCAACAATCTGGGTCCTCATTTTACCGTCCTGGGAAGGATGGAAGGCTGAGTCAAACCTTGAGCTGGTCAGGATTGAACTGCTGGCAGTGGGCAGAGTTAGCAATAGCAATAGCACTTAGATTTATTTACCGCTTTACAGTGCTTTACAGCCCTCTCTAAGCAGTTTACAGAGTCAGCATATTGTCCTCTAACAATCTGGGACCTCATTTTACCCATCTCGGAAGGATGGATGACTAAGTCAACCTTGAACCTGGTGAGACCTGAACTGCCAAATTGCAGGCAGCCGGCAGGCAGCAGAAGTCGCCTGCAGTACTGCCTTCTAACCACTGCACCACCATGGTTCAGTGGGGTCAAATATGTAAGATACATAGCTAAACAAGTATTTATGTGACCGCCCAGTTCAACAAGTGGCTCTTAATTGCAATAAAAATAAAAACAGTTACAATAATACAAACCTTAAATACATCACTGTATACACTTGTATAAGTGCTTAAAGGTCTAGAGAAGGGAGATCCTGAAACATCTAAACAAGATGCAAAAAAAAAAAATGGCTTGAAACACCTGTAAATAACCTTGAAGAGAAAGTCTTTAAAAACTTAAGAAACACCAGCAAGGTTGGGGCCATGCTGATATCCTAGAGGGAGAATGTTCCATAGGCTAGATGCTAGGGCAAAATATGCCCAATTGCTATGCCCTGCCAACTGCATTCTTTAGTTGACAGGATCCCAAGCAAACCCATTATTTGCTTATAATACAAACTGATTTGCTTCTAGTGATGTCCTCCTCCCAAGCCACCTTATCTATAGGCTTAAGGACAGAGGTGGGCTTCTGCCAGTTTGCACCGGTTCTGGTGGACCAGTAGTTAAAGATTAGGCACAGTTTGGTGAACTGGCATATCCATCCACTGGCTGGCCCTATCCCTACCCATTTTGGGGCTGGTTTTTTGGCCATTTTCAAGTCACTTTTGGGCTGTTTTCAGGCCATTTTGGGGGCTGTTTCCAGGCCATTATCCAGGACAAAAATGTCCTGAAAAAAGCCCGAAAACAGCTTGAAAACACCCCAAAACAGGCCCCCAAACTGGCTAAAAATGGGCAGGGGTGGGGTCAGCCCCAACTGTCTGAATCTTACCTCTTCCTTTGAAGCGAGTGGCTGGGAGGCGGGGCTGGATGTGATGAGTGACATCACCCACCCAGTCACATGACCAATCAGCCACACCTATCCAGCCAGAGAATCAATTGTTAAAAAATGTGCAGCCCACCAGTGCTTAAGGAGGCTTGCAGCTTCTCTTCTTTATATAGTCTTGCTTAGTTTTCCACACCTGAAAGCCATAGCATTTGCTCGGTCACCATCTAGAATCCAGGGCTATATTTTCTTTGATTTCAGATTTCTCAGGCAGTTTTCTGGATCATGATGTGGATTTTCTGGTTTCCGGCTGCCTCATTTGCTGTCTATTCTGCTCCCCACTTGTCCACTCACCTTTCATTCCAGCAGCATCTTCCCATCTTCTGCCAAACCTGGGAGAAATCCCTCTCCTCCCATCTACCTGCTCTTGCTTCTTCTTTGCTTCTTTGTTTTGAATCCCACTTGCCATCTGGAAGGTGCTTCTAAGGAGTTTTAATTATTATTATTTTCCTTTCTCCTCAAGTGCTTACATGCCTAAGGAGGGTAGCTGACCAACAGATTGTTCAGGGATAAAGAATAAAAATTGTGATCTTGATAGTTGCATCCAATATTTTACTTTCTTTGTTTGAAGGACAATTCATCCTTCCATAAAAATGTGACCAAAAAGAAAGGTTCACAATCATTCTGTCTCCGAGGTGTGGAAGAACTACCAGGTCTTCAAAAATTGCCTGAAAGGTCAACATCTTTTAACATATTTGTTGAGGGAATCAAGAGTATTATCTGACCTAGACACCATTTAATTAACATTAGCACCAGAGAATGATCAGATAATGCCATGGAAGATATAGAATAATTTTCTTTCAATTAATTATAGATTGACATATTAAGAAAAAAATTACATAGGAATAGAAAGTATACAGTATCTTGCTTTATCAAACTAAGTTGCACCCTATATCAGCCAACTTCAAATTCCTGAATATAAGAGCAGAGGACACTCAAACAATGTAAATTATTTTTTTCTTGGAAGCTTTATTTGACCAAATTAAATTAAAAATCCCTTGACTATTATATTATTCATTTATAAAATAAAATATTGACAAAACTACTATGTGGGATATCTGGTTTATTTCTGTTTGAGCCATAAAATTGATCAGAGATATCCAGCTATCCTTATTATTAACAACCATAATTATATAGCAATCATCAGTATGCAAAATGTCTTGTTCAAGTATAAAATTTGAAGATGTCTTGATGAGTATACCCACCCTCCTGGCAGTGTTCAAATTTCTACCAACATAAATCTGATCAGTCCAATTCCTTCTGAGTAATGAATTTCATTGTACGATTTCTGCATGCATGGCTTCCATTTTAGGAATCTGGCTCGAGTCTCCTTTAATAAAAAAGAAATCAAACTGCAAATTCTACACATAAAACACCACATAGAGAGAGAGGTACCTCACACAGCTGCCAGCTTTTTGAAAGAAGAAAGAAAGAAAGAAAGAAAGAAAGAAAGAAAGAAAGAAAGAAAGAAAGAAAGAAAGAAAGAAAGAAAGAAAGAAAAAGAAAGAAAGAAAGAAAGGAAGGAAGGAAGGAAGGAAGGAAGGAAGGAAGGAAGGAAGGAAGAAAGAAAGAAAGAAAGAAAGAAAGAAAGAAAGAAAGAAAGAAAGAAAGAAAGAAAGAAAGGAGACTGACAAAGTGAAGAAAGTTCCTCTAAACAAAATGAACTGGACAAAATTTTATCCAATTGATAATTCCACAGCACATTGAATCAAGAATTATTCAATAGATTGAATTCAATTTTTTAATTATTGATTCATTGTAAAGCAGAAGTATTGTTTCTTGTGACTCAAGACCCTGAGAAGTGATACTACTGCTTATCATGGTTTGGTACTTAGAATATGCATCCAATTTTGGTCACCACAATATATAAAAAAATATTGAGACTCTGGAAAGAGTGCAGAGAACAGCAACAAGGAGGGGCTGAAGTCTAAAACATATGAAGGACGGTTGCAGGAATTTGGGTTTGTCTGGATTGATGAAAAGAAGAACTAGGAGTTATATGATAGCAGTGTTCCAATATTTCAGGGGCTGCCACAAAGAAGAGGGGATCAAACTATTTTCCAAAGCACCAGAAGGCAAGACTAGAAGCAATGGATGAAAACCGAACAAAGAGAGAACTGAACAATGAGAGAATCAACTTTGAACTAATGAGAAATTTCCTAACAGTAAGAACAATTAACCAGTGGAACAGCTGGCCTTCAGCGGTTGTGGATGCTCCATCACTGGAAGCTTTCAAGAAGAGACTGGACAGCCATTTATCTGAAATGGCCTAGGGTCTCCTGCTTGAAACAGGGGGTTGGACTAGAAGACCTCCAAGATCCCATCCAACTCTATTATTCTGTTATTTTGTTACAAGCTCCAACAGCAAAAATATTAGCATCAACTACTTGCTAATTCATTTTCCACACGTGAATCAGAATATTTTCTTCTATCTCTGACATTAACTTGTTTTACTCTCTATCTTATTTCTCTTCTTAACAAAAGTTTCAGTTTCAAGTTTCACTTTCATTATAAAATATGTCCTTGTGGAAGCTGTTACAAATGTCAACACTTTAAGCAGCCTAAATTTATGGTGGCATTGAATTTTAATAGCCCCATAAACGTCTGTAGTAACGGTGATATATCTACTGCAATAAATTGCTATGAAGAAATATAAAAATAAATGTGAGATAAAAAGACAGTGGATAAAATATGTTTTTACATCGACTTTAATAATGATTTTTTTAAAAATCACATAAGTTTTCTGTTTCAAGCTTTTTGAGTTCTGATCCTATAGTCCCCAAGAAGATGTTCTGGGTATTTTGGAGAGAGAGGGAGATGTTCTTTTAAAACTAAAGATCTGATTTAGATGTCAATTTGCCATCTCCACAACTCTATTCACAGTTCTCAGATCAAGGTACAGTATTAATAGAAGCAAAAATAAGATCACACAGGAATCTCCAGATGTGCCTTCAACACTGAGGAAGGAATGGAAGCTAAGGTGGAAAGGAAAGAAATGAATGTGTTGAATTGAATAGGAAGAACTGGTGTTGTTAGTATCAAGCAGATATGTTTTTGATCTTCTTCTTCCTCCTCTTCCTCTTCCTCCTCCTCCTTCTCCTTCTCCTACTCTTCCTCCTCCTCCTCCTCCCCCCTCTTCCTCTCCTTCTCCCTCCATTTGTATTAAGGTTGCATTGTTTTGCCCAGAACGTAGCTTTTCAAAAAGAAAGCAATCAGAAAATGAATAGACATAGATAGGTAGGTAGACCAACAAGACAGATTTTGAGTTATTTCTCAAATATCAAGTGTCTGCTTTGGTAAAATTATTTCCAAATAAGAATAAATAAATTCCAAACTATGCTCATATATTTCAGGATATTTTTGTTTGTATCTTAATTATGCTTCTCATTGAGAAATGAAATTAATTTTAAGGAAGACATATTGGCTGAGTTTAATAAACTTGACTTTAAAGGTATGATCTTACAACTCCATTGTTAACATTTAAAACAATGGTAGGAAAGACATGGAATACTTCCCCTAGTGAACTGCTATATGACATTAAAACAAAAATACTATGCCTGTTCTCCGGGCACTCCACAACATATGAGAATAGTATTTGCCTGTCCCATTGAGCTGGTGTAGGAACACCACACTATAAAAAAGATGTTGAGACTCTAGAAAGAGTGCAGAGAAGAGCAACCAGGAGGATTAGGCGACTGGAGACTGAAACATACAATGAATGGTTGCAGGAACTGGGCATAGTGAAGAGAAGGACCGGGGCAGACATGATAGCAGTCTTCCAATATTTGAGGGAAATTTCTTTCTTTCTTTCTTTCTTTCTTTCTTTCTTTCTTTCTTTCTTTCTTTCTTTCTTTCTTTCTTTCTTTCTTTCTTTCTTCTTTCCTGCCTTCCT